>NC_056732.1:1736144796-1736180050 GCF_019279795.1 Protopterus annectens
ATTTTCATACATTTCACCATGGGAACAGTGGTTGGCTAATGCTTACTGTCTTACAGACAGTTCTGTTTGTCAGTGTGATAATGAAGTTTTAAGTTAAGCATTATGTAACAGATACATTTCATTGTGACGACTTAATTCTTTTCCCCCTAGGAGTTGAGTACAGATTGTAATTGGAGGCTGCTGAACTACATCTGTAATTAATTAGTGTTGATTGATTCTTATCTTCCAGGCCAGTGTTTCTTTACTGTTGTACTACTTGAAGGCCTTGGCCTGGACAGCAACATATGTTATGCTTTCAGATTACTGTATGAAATGTTTTGCTTGAGAGTTGCATTAATCAGTTATTATGTATTTCAAACACCTAACTGCTATATGAAATGGCATATACAACTGAAATAGTGCACAAATAAACAATTCTATGTATGCAAACCTCTGTGTGGTGTCATATACTTTGACTTCTCTGTGGGTATATGTCTCATGCAATAATTGCCTTTTGTATGAGAGAATCAAACACTGGGCATTTTAAAAGGTGGCAACTGTAGGAATACTGGCTGTTCAATATGCTGTGCACCCTCTAAATATGTATCTTCTTATACATATCTATACATAGTAATATATGTATATGTGTATGTATGTGTATATACATATATATGTATATATATATATATATATATATATATATATATATATATATATATATGTGTGTGTGTGTGTGTGTGTGTGTGTGTGTGTGTGTGTGTGTGTGTGTATACATATCATTGGTATGTTTATTGCTTCTACATTGTACATTCCCTATGGTCGACAGACTGTTTTGCATGATATGTTATTGATATCATCCTGACATCGTACAGGTGAGATAGATTACTGTTAACTTGTTGTGGCTATCTTGTGTAGGGTCCTGGGTATGAGAATTGCAAGGGTTGGTTGTTGTGTTGCAAGGCAGACCTGTTCAGCTGTGGAGGAGGGGATGATATCAGTAATTAAAGAGGTACTAAATTTAGGCCCCCTCACCCCCATTAACGGTGCCTTTAGTCATATATTTATTTGTTGTGTTCTTATGTCTATAGATGTATATATATATATATATATATATATATATATATATATATATATATATATACATATATATCAATCATCATCATCTTCTTTTGACTGTTCCCGTTAGGGGGTCACCACAGCAGATCACCTGTTTCCATTTCTTCCTGTCCTCTGCATCTTGCTCTGTCACACCAACCATCTGCATGTCCTCTCTCACCACATCTATAAACCTTATCTTAGGCCTTCCTCTTTTCCTGTTACCTGGTAGCTTCATCCTTAGCATCTTTTTTCCAATATACTCAGCATCCCTCCTCAGCACATATCCAAGCCAATGTAATCGTGCCTCTCTGGCTTTGTCTCCAAACCTTCCAACCTGGGCTGACCCTCTAATATACTTATTCCTAATCCTGTCCACCCTCGTCACACCCAGTGCAAATCTTAACATCTTTAATTCTGCCACATCCAGCTCAAACTCCTGCCTTTTTGTCAATGCCACTGTCTCCAACCCATATAACATAGCTGGTATCACTACCCTCTTGTAGACCTTCCCTTTCACTCTTACAGGTACTCATCTGTCACAAATCACTCCTGACACTCTTCTCCACCCACTCCATCCCGCCTGTACTCTCTTCTTCACCTCTCTTCCACACTCACCGTTACTCTGAACTATTGATCCCAAGTATTTAAACTCATCCACCTTCGCCACCTCTACTCCTTGCATCCTCACCATTCCTCTATCCTCCCTCTCATTCACACACATATATTCTGTCTTACTCCTGCTGACCTTCATTCCTCTTCTCTCTAGAGCATATCCCCATCTCTCCAGGGTCTCCTCCACCTGTTCCCTACTCTCACTACAGATCACAATGTCATCTGCAAACATCATAGTCCACGAGGACTCCTGTCTGATCTCGTCTGTCAACCTATCACCATTGCAAATAAGAAAGGGCTCAGAGCTGATCCTTGATGTAACCCCACCTCCACCTTAAATGCATCCATCACTCCCACTGCAGACCTCACCGCTGTCACACTACCCTCGTACATATCCTGTACCTGTCTTACATACTTCTCTTACACTCTTGACTTCCTCATACAATACCATAACTCCTCTCTAGGCACCCTGTCATATGCTTTCTCTAAGTCTACAAAAACACAATGCAACACCTTCTGACATTCTCTGTACTTTTTCATCAACACTCTCAGAGCAAACATCGCATATGTAGTGCTCTTTCCTGGCATGAAACCATACTGCTGATCATTAATCATCACGTCCCTTCTTAACCTTGCTTCCACTACTCTTTCCCACAACTCCATGCTGTGACTGATCAATTGAATCCCTCTGTAGTTACTACAGCTCTGCACATCACCCTTATTCTTAAAAATTGGTACCAAAACACTTTTTCTCCATTCCTCAGGCATCCTCTCACTTTCCAAGATTTCATTAAACAATCTGGTTAAAAACTCCACTGCCATTTCACCTAAACACCTCCATGCTTCCACAGGTATGTCATCTGGGCCAACAGCCTTTCCATTCTTAATTCTCTTCATAGCTATCCTTACTTCCTCCTTGCTAATCCATTGTACTTCATGATTCACTATCCCTACATCATCCAACCTTCTCTCCCTCTTATTCTCTTCATTCATCAACCCCTCAAAGTACTCCTTCCATCTCCTCAACACACTCTCCTCGCTTGTGAGTATGTTTCCCTCATTATCCTTTATCACCTTTACCGTCTGCACATCTTTCCTAGCTCGGTCCCTCTGTCTAACCAGTAGGTAGAGGTCCTTTTCTCCCTCCTTAGTGTCCAACCTTTCATACAACTCTTCATATGCCTTATCCTTAGCCTTCGCCACCTCTCTCTTTGCCATGCACCTCATCTCCTTAAACTCCTGTCTACTTTCTTCATCTCTCTGACAATCCCACTTCTTCTTTGCCAACCTCTTTCTCTGTATACTCTCCTGTACTTCCTCATTCCACCACCATGTCTCCTTGTCATCCTTCCTCTGTCCAGATGTGATACCAAGCACCTTTCTAGCCGTCTCCCTTACTTGCTCTGCTGTAGTTACCCAGCTATTTGGTAACTCTTCACTGCCACCCAGTGCCTGTCTTAACTCATCCCTGAACTCCACCTCACAATTACCCTTTTTCAATTTCCACCATTTGATCCTTGGTGGTACCCTCACACTCCTCCTCCTCCTCTTAATCACCAACGTCATCCTACAAACCACCATCCAATGCTGCCTAACTACACTTTCTCCGGTCACCACTTTACAGTCTCCAATTTCCTTCAAACTGGCCCTCCTACATAAGATATAATCCACCTGTGTGCATTTTCCTCCACTCTTGTATGTCACCCTATGCTCCTCACTCTTGTTAAAATATGTATTCACCACAGCCATGTCCATCCTTTTTGCAAAATCCACTACCATCTGACCTTCTACATTCCTCTGTTTAACACCATACCTACCCATCACTTCCTCATCCCCTCTGTTCCCTTCACCAACATGCCCATTGACATTGGCTCCAATCACCACTCTCTCACCCTTGGGTACAGTCATCAACACTTCATCCAATTCACTCCAAAATTTTTCTTTCTCATCCATTGCACACCCAACTTGTGGAGTATATGCACTAACAACATTCATCATTACACCATCAATTTCCAGCTTCATAAACATTACTCTATCCGACACTCTTTTCACCTCCAAAATACTATTAGTATACTGTTCCTTCACAATAACTCCTACCCCATTTCTCCTTCCATCCACACGATGATAAAACAATTTGAACCCACCTCCGATACACCTAGCCTTACTCCCCTTCCATCTGGTCTCTTGCACACACAATATACCAACCTTCCTTCTGTCCATCATATCAGCTAGCTCTCTCCCTATACCAGTCATACTGCCAACATTCAAAGTTCCAACCCTCACTACCACAGTCCTAGTCATTCTCCTCTCTTCCAGTCTTCGGCCATATCTTCCACCTCTTCTCCTCCTTTGGCTAACAGTAGCCCAATTTCCGCCAGCACCCTGTCTTTACATTATCGAATGTTCAAATGTTCGACAGTCAGATGGCCAAAACCGTATCATTGAACAGTCAAATGTTCAACAATGTAAAGTTAACAAAAAATAAACAAAATAAAGCAAAATAAAACGTGTATAGCAGGCAAGCCCCCTTGCACCCCTCACACCTCGGTACTTAAATATACCAACTCCGAGATCGCACTACATTGCGGTAATGGGAAATATTCCTGTTTGCACTGTATGGAGATCTCCATTCAGTCATTTCCCATTACCACAATGCAGTGCGATCTCAGAGTCGATATATTTCAGTAACGGGGGTGTGGGGAGGTGTAGGGGGCTTGCTATACACACTTTATTTTATTTTATTTTCTTTCTCCCGTGTTTTCTTACCTTTACATTGTCGAACATTCACATGTTCGATGATATGGTCTCTGCCATATCATTGTCGACCACTTGAACGTTTGATAATGTAAGGGTAACCCATAGAGATATATATATATATATATATATATATATATATATATATATATATATATATATATATATATCGATATATGCATACATACATACAGACATCTACATATATAAATACATTTCCCCTACTGGTGAATGACTGTGCTGGATGATATGTTTGAGAAAACATCAGATTTATTTATATCTGACATGGTTTAATGGTCAGTCACCTTGGCATTAGTGTGCAGGGTCCTTGGTTTGACTCTTGGAAGGGCTGATTATTTTGTTGCTGGGCAGAACAGGAGCTGTTTGAGACAGAGTGATTAAGGCACTTTAAAGCGGTTGTAAGTGGGCTTGCGTGGAGCTAAGTGACAGTTACGTGAGCTCAGCTTCACTTACGGCCGCTTACGACTGTTTAAACCTGTGCTAATTTCAAATAAAGAAAAGAAAAAAGGGAGATAGGAAAGTGGTGAAATTGGGGCAAGCAGGGGGACAAACAAGAGGAGAAATAAGTAGGGATGTGCAGGACAGGTGTAGGAAAAGACCATAGCTCTGCATTTTTTTGGCAGCAACAGCTGCTTTCAATGTGGGCAATTTAGAATTTGGAGCCTCACCCTACAGGGAGGTGTGTGCATCATAAAATATGGATGATTGGTAGGGTTAGATTGTTTGCTGGGTACATGTCTTTGGGCGAAATGCAGAGCTATGTATGGGACGTGTTTTTTTTGTGGGACAGATGCCCTTTTTTTAAGGTGAGAGTGGGATGTTAAGGAAGGATTATTGGTAAATGTGGTGAGGGAGGTTTGGTAGGAGAGGTTGCATTTGCATACAGACAAGACAGCAGACAGGGGCTGTGTATGACACATAGGGGGGTAAACACCTTGATGGGGAGGGTGGTTGGGAATCTGAGGCTTATGAGCCCCACAGATGGTAGTAGTGGCACTGATGTCCCCACCCAGTGGCAGTCACCACTACTCCTTCACAGCCCCAAAGGTGGCTGTGCTCAGGGCTGGGCTGGAGGGGCCACCTGCCCTTCTAGCTGTGACAGCCTGCCCTCCACCTGGCGCAGTCAGTCATTCATCTCCATCTAGAGGATACTGCGCACCATGCCACAGACCTAATCCTGGGTGACAACATCCTTACCATGCCCACTTGCAGGGGAGTGAGCCCCATCCCCTGCAGCCCAAGGGTGCTGCAGGACCAGCAGATGAGGGAGGTCTGGGTTGGGTCCCAGATGTGCTGGGACCCGGTGCCTCTATCAGGTGGGGTGGGAGAGGTGGATCCACTGGGATCTGCCTTCCCATATGTGCTATGGTGTGGAAATTAACAATGAATATTGGTTAGTCATGCACAACACATTACAACATTAGTCAAAATAGCATGCATGGATATTCCCATTTACCCAAAACAGTGCAATCATAACAGTGCCATAAGAAACAGAACCCATGCATATATGGAATGACATTCAGGGTTGCAACAGCATGCCATTTAGTGGTATGTCAGGCAGGCAATAAAATGATTATTCAACAGGGAATATTAGTATCCACACAGTTTAAACAATGATAAACCAAATGGAACAATGGTCCCAACAGTAGAGGTTTCTTTAGAAACATACCCATGTTGGTTTCAGTGTGATGGTTGGATCAGTTGAGTTGTGGGGGAAGGGAACAGATTCAATTGGCAACTACTATCAAGTATATTTGTCAGTACACTACTATTCACTACTCTATATTCTGACCACACTTGAACTCTACCTGGGCCATGGGGCTGCTTACAGCACACCAACAGCTGTAGATATCAACAGAGCACTTGTACCCTTATTTTACTTATACATATCAGACCTGTTTCTATACCAATTTCTTTACCTGTAGGTCTGTGAAGATGAACTGTGTGCACATTACATTGCTGTTTCTACACATATTTCAGATTCACATATTAGTTGCAGGCCCTGGAGTGTGTGTAGTGTCTTTCACATACATCTACTGTGGCTTTCCCTGTGTGCAGGTTTCTTTTCAACAGGGGAAACTATCCATGTCAGCATGACACTTGAGGGGCTTTTCTGGGCCAGACTGCAGAGTGTGGATGTCTAGCTTGCGTCTATTTGTAGGACTGGGGCTGATCAATACAGCAATTGTACAACTTTCATAGTTATACACATCATACTAGTGTTTATATTCAGATTTCTTTACCTGTGTTCCCTGTATGGAAAATGCATGTGTTGCAGTACATTACTTTTTCTATTTAGTTTGCAGTTTAAAGAACCAGAGTGAGATGTTAGTGGCAGTCCCTGGATTTGAACCATGCTGTGTGTGCAAAATTGAACTACAGGCCTGGTCCTTATCAGTCTGAGCTACTGTCGAGGTGTTGTGTGTTTGTGACATTTCTATCTAGTACATATTTTTGTGCACAGTACTTTTATTATGACATGCTGCATTATTTGTTACCCATTTTCAGTACAAACTATGCATACACAACAGACATTGGCGTCACTATTTGTGAAACATGTGCACATTAGCTGGATTGCGCATTTGACTGTTTTACAACTACATACTGCAATTTAGATTCCTGAGTACACAGTGTAGATTTTAGGTCTGCACCTGTTAGCCTTATACATTTCTCAGTACATTCACAGCTACATACGGATGAAATTCAAAGGTTAACACAGGACAATGCTGGCAGACAAACAAGTAAAACACATTCTGATGGGAATATGTACTGTAGCTTTTTTCCAATTATTTGACATGCCCATTCTAAAGTATGCAGACAAGCAGTGCTAAATCAGTTCACCTCAGTTAATGCATTCTGCAGGACATGCACATTTCTATTTATCAGGTACAAGTGAGATGACACACACCAGTGTTTGGGATCACCTTTATTAGTTTTGACATACATATCTGTATATGACTCAGAATTCCACAATTACTATTCCTGCATGATCTGCACAGGGGAATGCTTTTCATTTTTAACTGTTACAGTAGCCCTGACATGGCACTTTCTTGGCAGGTTCACTCAGACACACTCATACATATACTAATATTCCTCTCCTGCATATTGTATCTTGTTTGCTACTGATATCTGTATTACACAGCAGCTGGGAATACTCCATTGTAACACTGGTAGCCCGACACAGGCATTTATTCCTGACTTTTACAGCACAATTATATATACAGGCAGTACTGCCATTACTATAATTTTGATTTCTTATAGCTAATAGTAGGGGGTATTAGTGGTGCTGCAGTAGCGTTGTCGCCTCACAGTAAGATGCTGTCCGTTTTGATTCTCAGCTAGAGCGTCTTCTGCGTGGAGACATGCGTGAATGGGTGTACCTTCACTGAAGGTTGTGTGTCAGGGCTGGTAACTTGGCACGTAAAAATCAACTACCAATCATTAGCGGACCGGAGTTCCGCTGTGGTGACCCCTAACCGGGAAAAGCCGAAAGACACAACAATAGTAGGGGGTATTCTGTACTCACCATACTCCCGACACAGCCGGGCCAGTCACTGGGCATGAGCCTACACATTCTGGGGCCTCTCCACAGCAGCTGTATGGGGAGACATCACACATTAATCACACCTGCACAGTCACAAGTTGAACTTTTTCCATTCTTAGTTAGAGATACATAAAACTGCATACTTACAGACAGGGGGACATCTTGTGCTCGGGCTTCTTGGATCCAGTGGTCCAAGTGTGCACCGCTCCTCCACTTCAGGTCATTATGGTGATGGTGTACCTTCTCACCAGTCCGGGGTATGCCAGTGGCACTCATGAGATCACATGCAAGCTGGTCCCAGGCCTCCACTTTTTACTGCGAGGCCTGATACTGGTCCTGAAGGAGCCTGCCATCATGGTTTTTAACTAGGAGCCCAACCATGACCCTGGACTCCTGGATGCCCCAAAGTTGCGCTCGGAAGTGCACACCTTCTCCAATGCCAGCCATTTTGGTCTTGCTGTGTGTAATCCCAAATGGTTATGGCTGTATTCCCGCCTGTGCAGTTTAGTTTTCCAGCATTTTTTCTTGATTGGCTGGTTTTAATATGCTGCACTATGCTTAGCTCCACGCAAATCCTCATAGCAATTCTTACACCAGCTAAGCAGAGCTGAAAGCAGGTAAGCAATGCTTACACTAGCAAAGCATTGCTTAAATCAATTTTTTTCATTAAATTTATAACTTATTTTTTACATTTATATTTTATATATTCCCACCCCTACTATGCTATATGTGAGCCATATGATTGACATCGATCATTCACATTCCTTAAGGGTTTATTAAATAATTTGCCAGAGGGGGGATCCGAACATGTTCGACATGCTATACCATGACAATACCACTATGCTACAGCAGCTTGATGCCATTTTCTATCACAGTAGCACTTGTCTATCATTTTCAGGATTTTAGCCTGGCTAAGCATAGCCCCGTGCCGCGCAAACAAGCTGCGTGGCGGTTAAACTTCGGATTTATTTCATGAAAAAAATATTATTACATTTTTTTTTTATTTTTTATTCCTTTCCTCTTGCCCTACTCCTTCCATGCATATAGGGCAAGAGTGCATACATTTGGGGGGGTGCATTTGAAGGCTGCTGCCTTCTAGGTGTTTGTGGCATTTATTTTTTTTTCAGTGTCCGTGGACACTGAAATGTTAGCTATTTACATTTCAGTGTCTGCAGACACTCATTTACTATATAATATTAAATATAGGCTCTAATATTATGTAGTTTGACACTCATCTGTGTCAGAAAGTGCCGTACTGCACTTTCAGAGTGAAGGGGGTGTGTTTCAGGTGCTGGGACTGCTGACACATTCCCCCTGCACTCGTTCCTGGTTCGTGTCCATTTAGTTTAGATAGCAGCACGCCTTCATGCATATGCAAGGCACGCTGCTATCCTAAAAGGACACAAACCACTCTGTGCAAGAATAGCCTTATTCTCACATGGAGCTTTGTGAATCCAGGGGATTGTGAAGTTGCTAGCTTTGTGTTCATTTTTCTCTGCTTAGTTTTGCTTTTTTTTTTTAATTGAGAAATCACACAGTGGCTTGGGTTACTCTGTAACAACACAGTTCAGAGGATGTGACCTACAACAGAACTTTTTAATGCTTACTTTTCATGAAGCCACCTTACTAAATACAGGATGTAATTTCAGTTTGCATTTTCAGCAAGCATTGTTTCACTAGGCAGTCCTTCATTGATTCCAGTAATAATAAGCCTCCTAAATTCAACCATTTCTCTTAGAATACAAGTTTCTCAGGCAACAGTTTAGGGATCGATATAACAACATTTCTTTAGCCACACCTTGTTTCTCATGTAAGATTTTACTGCCTATCACATTGATATTCCTTTAGGCACACTTTTCTTATGCAATTCTTGCCGAGTATCTAGTTTCATCTAAATGTTGTACTGCAAGATGCATAATCAATAATTTGTTTTCTTTTATATCCAATTACACATCCTTTATAAATGCAAATTGCACATTAGTGTTTACTACAGCATAAGCCCGTCATACCAGCCAAGCCTTTTGTAAAGATTCACCACATCTTCCTCTTTCTGCAGATATTGTACCAGTTCAACACACTCAATAACAAACAACCACTTTGCATATATTTTCATTGTGGTTACCAGTATTTTGAAAAAAAAAAAAAAAAATATATATATATATATATATATATATATATATATGTATATATATATGTATATATATATATATATATATATATGTATATATATATATATATACATATATATATATATATATATATATATATATGTAGGCAGGATTCACGAAGGCTTGCATGGAGTCTAAGAGTAGTGTAAGACTCCATGCAGCCTTCGCGATCCAGGAACAGCCCTAAATTCCGTGTAAGAGACCAGCTAAAACATCTCTTACACGGAGTGGGCGTGGATATGCTAATCACCTCACTTGCAGCCGAAAGGCATGCAAATAAGGTAGATTAGTGATCCAGGAAGCCCAAAGCAGCCCGTGTAAGAGCTGTTTTAGCTGCAGAAATGTACTCAGTTGACAACTGAGTACGTTTCTGCAAAAAACACAATGGAGCCATGTCAGCTCCAAATAAAGGGTGCATATGTGTCAGGCAGCATGCCAATGGCCAAATATGTGGCCATTGGCAAGGTAACCCAATGCAAATATAAGAAATAAATAATTTTTTTTTCGGCGATCGCCGATGTTTAAACGCAGCGCAGCCCCGTGCAAACGGGCTGCGCTATATAAAACATAAAAATGAAGGTTATAAACCCACAAATGTGGGTTTTATGCAATACATGGATTTACAATCCAGGGACCAGCAGACCAAAAACAACATGGCCACCATTTAGTGGTTGCTAAGGGGGGAAGCTGAGTCTAAGACATGTAACTAAGCATTAGTAGGCAATCTGATGTAAATGAGTGTTAGGATACTGAATTCCACTGTCACATAGCAAATGAGCACATTCTGAGTAGTGTAAGAGATACATAAGGGGGAGGAATAGAGTAGGAGATAGGTGACATCACAGGGGGGAATGGCAGAAAGAAATGCAGTTCATTGGAGGTCAGTGTTACTTGACAGATGTCAGACACATATCATGGAAAGAGGAGTGCCACAAGATAAGCATGGGAAAGTCAAGAAATGGAAGGTGTACACTGTTGCTTACACCAAAGTTTCTTGGTGGGCGTGCATGCGCATGTGTGCGCGCCATGATGCGCGAGTAGGGCAGTGTGCACGCGTGTAAGGCAGACTGAGCATGTGGGAGCCTGTTGGCAGACTTGTAAGAGTGTTTGCGCTAATGTGCACGCGTTTTAACCCAAATAAGCATATTCTGAACCGTGTAAGCCTGTGTGCGCACGTGTAAGCCACTGTGAACGTGTTTCTGCTGGTATGCGCATTGCTCCCCCCTGAGGAAACATAAAGGAAAAAGGAAGCAACAGAATTAGTAGGAACCTAGCAGGGAATATTGCTGGAGCTAACAGGTGAAAACAATTAGAAGCAGGCAATTACACAGGCAGAATAGTAGCTCAGCCAAGCACTTAAAACTCTGCAAACAGCAGTGCAGGATGTTTCTCTCAAGAGACACTGCAAGACAGGAGTAAGCTATTAGAAGTGAAAACTGAAAAAGCTGAACTCAGAGCAGAAATGCTAGGGGTTGCCATAGCTGTCATAAGGAGACATAGGCTACTTGCTGAGGGTGGTGACAATGCAAATGGTGCCAGACAACCCACAGTGAGGAGACAGAGAAGAGTGTACAGGCCCAGGGTCACCTACCACGGGTTACATGAGCTGGAGATAGTAGAGCTATAGAGTGGACAGAGACCTCCTGCAGCAAATTGTTGAGCTGTGCAGGCCACGCCTCACACACAGAACCAACAGAGGGGAACCCATCCCAGTGGAAACCAAGGTATGTGTTGGCCTAAGAATACTAGCAACAGGTACCTTCCAGAGACCAACTGGTGATATGATGGGGATATCACAGGCATCAGCCTCCAGGGTACTGCACCAGTTCCTGGATGCCATGTCAGCACATGTCGGTGATCATGTATATTTCCCCAATGCCCGTGAGGTATTGGCCAGCAATATGCGTCTCTTCCAGCAAATAGCGGAATACCCTGAGGTAGTGGGTGCAATAGACTGCACGCACATACGCATCAAAGCACCAGCTGGTGAGTGGGGTAGGGCCTACATTAAACGCAAGGGCTTCCCCTCCAACTGTCAGGTCATGTGTGATGCCCAGGGCATAATAATGAATGTGTGTGCTGGCTGCCCTGGGAGCTACCATGATTCCCATATCTGGCATTTGATGCAGCTGTACCAGACATTTGCCAATGGGGACATCCCACATGGACACCTAGTGGGGGATGCAGGTTATGCCCTGGAGCCATGGCTGATGACACCCATCAGAAATGCACACACACCTGAACAGGAATGCCATAATGAAGCACACGCACAAACACGTAATGTAATAGAGCGTGTGTTTGGGCTGCTCATGTCACAGTTCCAGTGTATGGACACATCTGGTGGAGCCTTGCAGTACTCACCAACTGCATGTACCCAAATTGTCATGGTATGTGCTATGCTACATAATATGATCTTGCAAAAACAGCTGCAGCAGGACCAGCATAGGGCCGGGCCAAACAGCCCCCCACCATTGCCAAGGCCATCACAGGCAGAGTGTGACTCGGAGGAGGAACAACCTGAGCCTGCCCCAGTAGGCAGAAGGAGGCGTGCCCAGTATGCCCTGGCCTTGGCAAAGAGGCAACGCATAGCATATACACTGGCTCAGTAGGAACCCTGGGAATGATACCCCTCTCTGACTCACTCATATAATAACAGGGATGCCTAAAATGACATAACCTGCTCTCAAACATGTACAGGGAGTGTAGTATGTGCATCCGACAGAGGCAGCCCTGCAGCACCACATGAGTCATGAATGCCATGTGTTAAGCAATGTAACACCATGTAGTATATGCACACTTGATGACCCTGACTAACATCCTACCCTCACCAAGCATGATGCCACAATATGACGATGAGATGATCAATTGCAATAATTGGCTGAAGTATTGCAGTTAGTCAAAGGGGATCCAATGTGTGGCAGCCTGGGATGACATGCTGAGCATGACATGATGCTCCACGTACTAGGGGTGGCGTGCACCTATCAGTCCAGGCCTTATGGATAATGGCAAAGGCTGCTGTTACCCACATCATGCCCTTAATAGGTAATGCTCAAAACACAAACCCACCTCCATAGGTATCACAAGGGATAAGAACCTAGATGTAATGATACCCAGTGCCAGAAGTCTAAACAGCAAGATGCATGCAGTCTAAACTCCCCCAGTATGGAGAATGTTGATATCTGTCCTGTAATAGAAAACTGGGTCAAGGCTCACAACAGCACCGTAACACTACCAGGTTACACCCCATACTGTGCTGTACAGCCTCAAAACATGGAACAAGCTACAAAAGGAGGGTAACTAGCAATAATTGTCAAGGATAACCACACCCCCATGTTGGTACCACAACAAGAAGCAGCATGGACTAGCCATGGTCAAGTAACAGTGGCTAAAACTGCCTCCCAGTTTATAGCCTGCTACAGACTACCATCCTAACACCAGAACTGCACCTGGCCTATGTTGGAATACATGAATATATCAAGCCCTTCAAACCACATTATATTGTGTGACTGAAAATACCCATACATAGACTGGGAGCATTATACTAGCTCCAACACTGTAGGACAAAAGTTCCTAGAATCCAGAAACCAAAATGCCCAGGAACAACGTACCACTCCCACAAGAGGGGTAAGCATACTGGATGTGATAATCAGCAACATGGGTACTGGATGGCAAGATGAGAAGTGTATCCCTCACTGGTAAGACCAGACCATAGAGTAATCACACTGGATATACACATCCTGAACACAGTCCCTGGCCAGAAAACCACAGTGAAAAACATGTGTAAAGCAAAAGTTGCACTCCTCCAAACTGATGTGGAATCCATTAAAGGCCCTGTGCAGGTGCAAAATATGGGCCACACCTCAGAACCTGTTATATAGGCATTCCATGAACACTGCCAGGAATGATTGGATTATGCAATCCCAAATAAAACCAAGACACAATGCCATACATGCAGGCATCTGGCATGGTGGACTCCAGCCATTACCAAACCATGCAAGAGAATGAAGAATCTACTACATGATAGAGCAAACATAAAAAAGGAAGTAATCACTGATCAGTAGTATGGCAATAAAATATGTCCACACATACAATCCACTAAGGCCAGCTACAACAAGTTGAATCTGTGAATCTTGAGGCAATGTTACACCTGCCCCAAGTACACAGACAACCCTGAACTCCCCCCAAGAAATACAAATATATGTGAGAGATGCAACCATTTATCCAAATCGGAGGCTGAGCTCCCTCAACTCAGTACTGTCAAAACTAGTCAGGAGGAGAAGGTAACCACACACACCACAAACCCAGTCCCACATAGACCTATCACAACTGCAAACCAAAGACATAAACACAGAGAAACATTCCCGGAGGCCCTAATTACAAACACACCACACCAACAGAGGCCTCCAAAGCAGACACCCAAGCAACCACAACCTCCAAACATAGCACATGCAACACATAGTACACAAAGCTGGTGTGCCAAACAGTCACAGGCCAGAAGGAGAAACAACATGCCTGATACAGTTGTAATAGGTGACTCCATAGACAGACACACTGCTTTCCCATCACCAGACTGAACAAGGGAAAGGGTACAGTAAGCTGCCTGTAGGCTGCTACAATACGCCACATAACACAAGTACGCAGGTCACCCCAAAGCAAGTAGAAATATGATGCAGTCATTGTCCATGCTGGCGTGAATGACCTGAGATGTACCTCCCTGGACTACATGAAAAGAGACATAGATGAGCTCTCCGATTATGTAGTCCAGGCCGGTATGACACTGACCGTTTGCAGCATCCTACCCTCACCAAGAATGATGCCACAGTACAAACACAGAATGATCAGCTTTAATAAGGGGCACACTTACTGGTGTCATTTCAAGGGGATCCAATGTCTGTCTGCTTGGGATGTCATGCTTGACAAGCCACGCTGCTGTTCCAGGGATAGCTTGCACCTGTTACCCCTGGGCGTCTGGATATTGGATAAGGCTTTTGCCACCTCCATAGAGCCTTTCGTAGGCAAGGCTGAAAAGACTAACCCACCACCCTAGAAAACATAAGTGGAAAGAAACATAAGGGTAATGCTGACCAATGCCAGACGTGTAAACCCCAATATGCATGCTCCCGAGGCCCTCCCCAGTATGGAGAACATTGATGTCCGTGCAGTGACAGAAACCTGCAGCAAGCCTCCTGACAGCACACCAGCACTACCAGGTTATACCTCATATCATGCGTTATGGCCCCAAAACCTGGACCAAAACATAAAAGGAGGGGGAGTATCCATATTCAGCACAGACACCCATACATCCAGGTAACTGACAATGCACGAAGCATCGGAGACCACCCATGTGCAACTAACCGTAGGCAAAACTGCTGTACAGTCTGTAGCATGCTACAGACCACACTCTCACACACAGGAATCCCACCCAGCCATCCTGAAGACACTGGACAGTATGAATGTCCCACCAAATACCAAACAAGGTACTCACAAATTACCACATAGGTGGCAAACCATTATGTATGGAAGGAGTAATCAGGGACCTAGGGACACATGTGGACAGTAACCTGTTATGTGACACTCACATTGCCAACGTGGCTAGGAAGACTGTCTATATTGGACACCGTATCATGAAAGGATTCACATCTACGTCAACAGAGGTCATTGTGCCCCTATACTGTTCTCTTATCAGACCCATAATCTAGTATAATGCCTCATTTGGGATGTACCTTACCTGACACCTGCAGCAGTTAGAAAGACCTCAAAGGTACCTCACCAAGAGGATAAAGGGTCTCAAATATATGTCATATGCTGCCTGGCTGTAGACACTCCAGCTGAATGCAGTCACATACAGCCTACACAGAGGCATTGTATGCCTGTTGTACAAGGCCATGTCCAACACAGGAGTAATGGACATGCTCCACCCCAGAAAACCCAAAGCCATCGGAGCTGTGAGAGTGAGAGATGTCAACCTCAACACATAATGAAATAGGATGTGCTGGAGGGACAGATACATAACCCAGAGGCTCCGTACACCCTGGAACAGAATCCCACTCCATGTTAGGCAGAGCCCCTCACTGACACTCTTCAACAGGAATCTTGCCAAGTGGATGGATGATCGTAGATGTACACTGGGGGTCTTCACTGTGTCACGTCCAGACAGAGGCACAGTAAAGTAAATCATAAATGGCCATAATATTCACATAGCAAGAGGTGGTGAAAGCCACACACACTCTGGCTAGGCTTATAAATGCCCTAGGGTGGATAGCCTAGTATGAACCTATGAACCTATGAAGATACAAATTGTACAGGACACTAAGGATAATCGCAAGACTTTCTTAACTGATGGTAGGAACCTTGTTGGGAATTCACACATATGCTCTGAATCACTCAAATATTACAAACAACATACCAAACACGCACACATATTGCCAACATCCAACCTGACAGGTGCAGTGCAAACCCCCCCCCCCCAGAATGCAAAATATCTATCCCAGCAGACTGCTGGCCCGCTGACATTGCAGATGCTGAGGTAACAGCCAGCATCTACAAAGCAAAACACACAGCAGCAATGGTATGAGATGGTGTCCTGGGCTGAGTCCAAAATGGACTCCAAGAAGAATGGAATGCCAAATCACACTACTGCTCAATGTCAGCCTTACCACAGGATATGTACCCAAAGAGCAGTGTACAACAACAGTGGTCCTTCTCAACAAAGGTGTTGCCTGAATGGATACTGCAAACTACCACCCCAGAATCCTGACAAGCTTGGTCTGCACAGCTATGGGAAGGATCAGCATGTACCGCAGACATAAAGATATTGGGGACCTACTGACACCGGACCCTACCCAGTGTGGCTTTCTTAAGTGCAGATCCTGCCCCTTAAACATGTTTGACTCATTTGAAACAGTCATTAAGGTCATTGATGAGGGCAATGTGGTCCACACAGCGTAGCTGGACCTTGCAAAGGCTTCCATACAATACCCCACGTGTTCATTATAGATAAGCTCACCAGCTTAAATATAAACCCCTATGTCAGTAGAGGGGTTGCAAATCAGACCAAGGACAGAACTGACATGGTCAGACATGCTGCAGCCATGTCAGACTACAAACCAGATATAACTGGCATCCCACAAGGCCTGGTCCTGGGACCTCCCTCGTTTGGTATATATGTCCAATAGGTACAGGCCAACATGGAAGGACTGTGTCTGAACATGTTTGCAGAGGACTACAAACTGGCCACCATATCTGACCCTCCAGCTGACACAAGCATCCCACAAAAGGGCCACATAGAAACAGACAACTGCTGCCATAGCCATGTTAGCAAGCTAATTGCGGAAAAGTGTATAGTCAACCCCTGTGGATATACAGTAAGTGCCCACCAATTACCACATAGGTGTTAACCGATTAATTACTTAACATGTAATGAGAGACCTGGGGACACAAGTTGATAGATATCCTGCAGTGGACAAGCATGTGGCTGTAGTGGTTACAGAAACATACCATATACCCACCTAATCATGAAGGTTGTCAGATCTAGATAAGGGGAGGTCATTGTGGCTCTGCAGTCATCCTTCATCAGCGTTACAATTGACTACAATAGCCCCTGTAGGATGTAACTCAGCAGACACCTCCATCAACTGTAAAGTCCCCATAAGTACCTCACCAGGAGTATCAAAGAGCTTGAACAGATGCCATGTGTTGCCTGATTAAACAAACTGCAGCTCCACACACTGCCATACTGCCCACCCAGAGGCAAGCTGTGCCTGATGTATAAAGCCATGTCCAAGCTGGAATCAATGAACATGCTGCACCTTGTACAATCTGAATGGCAGTGAGCTATGCACATGAGAGACCTGAACCCCAGCACTGACATACATAGGACAAGCTGTACTGAATGATCCATAACACAGAAGCCACCCCCACTCTTCAGTAAACTCCCAGTACAGGTTAGCCAGAGAGTCACTCATCGACTCTCCTCAAGAGGAATCTTGATGAGTGGATGGGAGATGGTAGGTTTACCCTGGGTATCACTGTTATGTCACAGGTAGATGGAGGCACAGTATACTAACCATGACATATGTCATGGCAAACTCCACTTACAATGTGCGTCGAAGGACAAACACACTCTCCGACTAGCATTAGAAATGGCCTAGGGCACAGCGCTAGTGTTTGCCAATGTACACCTATGTTGTGGAATACACTACCAATGTTGGACAAGCCTGGTTTAAGTAGTTCATATCTGAACATAATGCAACATGGTCAGATGTGCACAACTGGCCCCTAACCAGGCTGTTGCGCTCACTATGAAAATGTAAAGCAGTGATAGGACTAAAGCCCAGGATACTGTCCACCACAGTGAAAGTACTGAACCTGTACACTATACGGTACTACAGTGTTAGGTCAGTATAAAAGGATGTTGACAACTGTATGCAAAGTATCCCATGCAAACCCTGCAGGCACAGTATAATCCCTGTTGTGTTCAGACACAAAGCAGTTGGACAGTAACTACACAACATGACACACAACACACAACCATAAATGTGAGATACTGGTGAAGTTCACACTCATCCACAAATGTGGTGGGCTGCAGCGTTCAACATATGGAAAGCTCACACTGGGCAAGCTCACACACTTTGATAAATGAGACATATGTCAGACAACATGCCATGGAAAGCCTGAAATGGGCATGCTCACACACTTAGGCCAAATCTCAGTTTAGCAGTTGGCCACACATATCTGGTATTTGTACATGTTATTCCAGGAACCAACCACATTACAGCAATCTGCCCAGTGCACACAGTTAAATGACTACCGAGATATAAGTGATATAGTGGATCCCTCTCATATTCAAACATCTTCCACAGATACACAAGTTGTTCATAGAAACAGGGAATGCTATGGCAATAAAGACCTGCAAACAGTCTATCAGCAACAAATATTGTGCATCTGACAATTAAACATATGGGTGTAGAGGTCAACACTAGGCTGTTTGCCCTAGGGAATGACAGCTTAGCCAGAGTGTGCTTGGCGTCTGCCTCCCCAGTACAGTAGGCTACTATGCCACTGTAAAGTAGGTCACATAAGGCACTGCATGAGGCTAGTGTGCTGTGCCTCCGTCAAGCAGGGACACAGTGTAGATCCCAGGGGTTGCATTTGCTAAGCCACATCCATGTTGTTGGTGTGTGCTGGAAGAGGGTGGCGAGGACCTCTAACAGTAAGTGGGCATCAATAACAGACTGAGGGGAGCCTTATCTGCATTGACTGGACAATTTCACTGTCAACACTTTGTTGTGATGATTATGAGGGATTGAAGTGTCGTGCCAGTACTGTTCAGAGATGTCCTCCCTCTGTGGGCTACTGCTCTGCAATGTATTAGCTCACTCTGTCTGTTGGACAGCTCATATATGGCTGGTGTACACCTGACAGGTGTCCTGTTGTGGAGGAGTCATGGGTATATTTGGGATAGCATGATCAATGCAAACCTTCCACATGCTCATAGAATGCAATTGTCAAGGATTATGCAGAGTGGCCTGTATACTCCCCCAGCATGGGTCCTTTGAAGTCTTCCACCCCAGTCTTCACAAGTGTAAAGTCTGCTTTTGATAAATACACTTTGTTTGCAGTGACAACCTTGCCTGGGGGTGGGGATGGGATATGGATGTCCAGGGAAAGGTGGGTATGGTCAGTTATCAACAATGGTGGTCTACCTCTGGTATGGAACAGTGAGTACCCATGTTGCAGATGGTCAGGTGCAATATGTATTCCCCCTTGTGGCTGTGGTGAGTGGTTCTGCCATAGCACATGGACTCACAAATTGTAGTGGCTGTAGGGTAATGTTGTAGAGGCCTGAGTAGTTCCCACACACAATATACCTGTACCTGACGTTAACAACTGGAATGGTGTATGTGAACACCTGCATATCTTGGCACTGTTCCCAGGGAAGCAAAGTGTGCATCCTGGATGTGGGAGGGGTGGTCCAAACTGGTTGTGTTGTGTGTTACAGGTCCTGTGGTCACGAAGCATGGTATAGAACATAACCTGCTAGTGCGATGTGCATATCTGACCCTGAAGTAGGTGGCTGCAAATGCATATATATGCTATCCCCCACCTGACAGGTAGTACTAGATGTACATACCTCTGTAGAAATAATGATGTCAGCACCCTATAAATACTGCAGGTGCAGAACAGATGCCCAGTAATTTGGATAGTGCGCTCTACTAATGCGTCTCCCTCAAGTGTCATAATATAGTTAGGTAGGGGTTTGAATCCTGCAAATGCTCAGTGTGTGTGGGTGAGAGGGGTTGGTGTGTGTGCAATTCTGTGTGAGGGAAATGTCCCTTTTGGCAACTGGGAAAACACACTACAGGATGCACATTCCCCTTTCTAAACACTGATGATGTCAGCACCCTATAAGTACAGCCGGAGGGAAACCTCCCAGTAATGCGAATAGTACGCTCCGCTAATGCGTGCATCTTGAGTGTCATAACATACTTAAGTAGGGGTTTGAATTCTGCAAATGCTCAGTGTGTGTGGAGGGGGGTTAGTGTGTGTGCAATTCTGTATGAAAGAAATGTCCCTTTTGGCAACTAGGAGAACACACTACAGGATGCACATTCCCCTTTCTAAACACTGATGATGTCAGCACCCTATAAGTACAGCAGGAGAAGGGGAACCTCCCAGTAATGCAAATAGCGTGCCCTGCTAATGTGTCCGTCTCGAGTGTCATAACATACTTAAGTAGGGGGTTGAATCCTGCAAATGCTCAGTGTGTATGGAGAGGGGTTAGTGTGTGTGCAATTCTGTATGAAAGAAATGTCCCTTTTGGCAACTAGGAGAACACACTACAGGATGCACATTCCTCTTTCTAAACACTGATGATGTCAGCACCCTATAAGTACAGCAGGAGAAGAGAAACCTCCCAGTAATGCGAATAGTGAGCTCCGCTAATGCGGCCGTCTCGAGTGTCATAACAAAGTTAGGTAGGGGTTTGAATCCTGCAAATGCTTAGTGTGTGTGGAGGGGGGTTAGTGTGTGTGCAATTCTGTATGAAAGAAATGTCCCTTTTGGCAACTAGGAGAACACGCTACAGGATGCACATTCCCCTTTCTAAACACTGATGATGTCAGCACCCTATAAGTACAGCAGGAGAAGAAAAGCCTCCCAGTAATGCGAATAGCGCACTCTGCTAATGTGTCCATCTCGAGTGTCATAACATAGTCAGGTAGAAGTTTGAATCCTGCAATTACTTAGTGTGTGTGGAGGGGATTAGTGTGTGTGCAATTCTGTATGAAAGAAATGTATCTTTTGGCAACTAGGAGAACACACTATAGGATGCACATTCCCCTTTCTAAACACTGATGATGTCAGCACCCTATAAGTACAGCAGGAGAAGGGAAACCTCCCAGTAATGCGAATAGCGTGCTCCGCTAATGCGTCCATCTTGTGTGTCATAACATAGTTAAGTAGGAGTTTGAATCTGGCAAGTGTATGTTTGGAGGAGGGGGGTTAGTGTGTGTGCAATTCTGTGTAAGGGAAATGTCCCTTTTGACAACTAGGAGAACACACTACAGGATGCACATTCCCCTTTCTAAACACTGATGATGTCAGCACCCTATAAGTACAGCAGGAGAAGGGAAACCTCCCAATAATGCGAATAGCGCGCTCTGCTAATGTGTCCGTCTTGTGTTTCATAACATAGTTCGGTAGGGCTTTGAATCCTGTAAGTGAGTGTGGGGGGTGGAAATAGGGTGTGTGCAATTACATGTGTGAGAGAACTGACCCTTTTGCCACCCAGTACAACACACCAGCTGCTGCATATTCCAGTCTCTAAACAGAGATGATGTCGGCCCCTACAAGTACAGTGGAAGAGGGCAAATCTCCCAGTAATGCAAATAGCACACTCTGCTACTGCATCTCTCACTACTGTCATAGCACAGTTAGTTATGGCTTTGAATTCCACACATGCCATGTGTGCTTTTGTCACACAGAATGCCCATTTGTGTGGGTTGTTGTTCACAATAATGCATGACATCGATTAAACCAGTAATGGCAATGGACACAGATGATGTATGTGTGTGTGCCAAATACACATATGTACCTGTGACCTTCAATAGTTCCCATGTCTGATGCCTGCCACATGTGAATACATGGTATTTGCACTGGATAACATTATGACTGTGATCTTCTGTGCGGGTGCTGCATGTGGTATGTGTATATACGGTGTGAGATGTATATGGTATCATCCTAGCAGTGAGGGATACACATCTGGTCTGGGGCATATAGTCTACATGTTGTTGATGAACAGGTGCTGCATGTTTTCACCTGTTGTGGGAGTGGTAACAAGTTGTTCCATAGCAATGCAGTGACTACATGCTAGGAACCTTTCAGCTAGGGTGTTGTAGCTACAGTAATTCATCAGCATTCAGTAATACGTCAGCATTCCTGGAGAGGGTATGATGCCAACCAAGGTCAGGGTCATACCAGCCTGTGCCACATGCTGAGAGAGCCCTTCCATGTTCCCTATCATGTAGTCCAGGGAGGTACATCACAGGTCAGCCATAGTGGCATGGACAATGACTGAGTCATATGTGTCCATGCCTCTGACTGACCTGTATGCTTGTGTTATGTGGTGGACCATAGTGCCCCACAGGCATATCACTGTGACCTTCACCTTGTCCAGCCTGGTGAGCGGGACCTCACTGTACCGGACAATAAAGGTACCTAACACAACTGTAGCAGGTGTGTTGTCTAGCCGTACAGGCTGTGACTGTTTGGCACACAGGATTTGTGTGCTATGTGTTGCATGTGCTGTGTTCTGGCTTAACGTATGCCTGTGTGCCAGCTGCAGAGGTGTCTGCTGCTCAGGCAGGATGCTATTCTGAGGATCCACGAATGGCCCAGTGTGTTCATGTGTTTGGATTGCTGTCAGTGTAGGTCTACATCAGACTGGTATTGTAGTCACTGTAGTATTTCATGCCACCTGACAGGTTATGCCAGTACTGGGTTCAGAGTGCTTAGTCCCCAGTTTGGCTATGTGGTTGCATCTCATACATGTGTTGTACATCCATGTGTAGGGGAGAGGGTTGACTGTGTACATGTGGTAGCTGTGACATTGCCACATGACCCACATATTCCACAACTGTACCATAGAGGTGACTGACAAGTGACCTTTGCACATGCTACCATAGTATTGTGATTGCCATGGTGATTAACAGCACATAGGGCCAATGGGGAACAAGGTACATAGGTTCATAGGTTCATAGGTTCATACTAGGCTATCTGCCCTAGGGTATTTATAAGCCTAGCCAGAATGTGTTTGGCTTTCGCCACCCATTTTAAATTTATTTTGCTATGCCCTTTTTCGAGGTTAGTATACTGTGCCTCTGTCTAACAGTGACACAGAAGTGATACCTGGGGTAAACCTACGATCTCCCATCCACTCATCAAGATTCCTCTTGAAGAGAGTCAATGAGGGACTCTGCCTAACCTGGACTGGGATTTTACTCCAGAGTGAAGGGAGCCACTGGGTTATGAATCTGTCCCTCCAGCATGTCCTATTTATGTCAGTGCTGAGGTTCAAGTCTCTCGAGCGCGTAGCTCGATGGGATTTGGATTTTCTGAGGTGCAGCATGTCCATTAATTCTAGGTTGGACATGGCTTTATACGTCAGGCACAGATTGCCTCTGAACAGGCGGTATGCCACTGAGTAGAGCTGGACTTTCTTTAACCGGGCAGCATATGGCATCTGTCTGAGCTCTTTGATCCTCTTGGTGAAGTACTTTTGGGGTCTTTCCAGTTGCTGCAGGTGTCTGGTAAGGTACATCCCAAAAGGGGCATTGTACTCAATTATGGGCCTGATGAGGGATGAGTAAAGAGGCACGATGACCTCCCCTGATCTAGATGTGAATACCTTCATGATTAGGTGGGCTATATAAAATGTTTTTATAACCACTTTGGCCACATGGTTGTCAAATGAGAGATTGCTATCAACTTGGGTCCCCAGGTCCCTAATTACTTCTTCTGTACTTAATGGATTACCACCTATGTGGTAATTTGTGGGCACTTTGTTTTTGCCAAAGGGGATGACTATATACTTTGTGGCGTTTAGCTTGAGGCCATGGCTCTGGCACCAGTTGTCTGTTTCTATGAGGCTCTTTTGGAGGATGCTTGTGTCAGCTGGAGAGCCGATTATGGTGCCCAGTTTGCAGTCATCTGTGAACTTGGTCAGCCACAGTCCTGTGTTGGCCTGTACCTCCGAGAAATATATACCAAACAAGAGAGGTCCCAGGACTGAGCCTTGTGGGACACCACTTGTAACTGGTTTGGAGTCTGACATGGCCCCAGCAATTCTAACCATGTGGGTTCTGTCCTTGAGCCAGTTTGCAATCCATCTAGTGACATAGGGGTTTATATTTAAGCTGGTGAGCTTATCTATAATGCCCGAGTGGGGTATTGTATCGAAGGCTTTTGCGAGGTCCAGGTAGGCTGTGTGGACCACCTTCCCCTCGTCAATGGCCTTGGTGACTGTTTTGAAGAAATCAACCAGGTTTAAGATGCAGGATCTGCCCTTAACAAAGCCGAAATGGGTAGGATCCAGTGTCTGTAGGTCCCCAATATCTTTATTTATGAGGTCCATGATGATCCTTTCCATAGCTTTGCAGACCAAGCTAGTCAGACTTATGGGGCAATAGTTTCCAGGATCCGTTGAGGCACCACCTTTGTGGAGAGGGACCACTGTTGCTGTATGCCACTCTTTGGGCACATATCCTGTAGTAAGGCTGAGATTGAACAGTAGTTTTATGTTTGGGTTTAGCTCTTCTTGGAGTTCATGTAGGACACAGCCCAGGACACCGTCTGGTCCCATTGATGCTGTGTTTTTTGCTTTGGAGTGGGCGGCTCTTACCTGAGCATCTGAGATGTCAGGGGGGCAGCACTCTGCTGGGATAGATATTTGCCCTTTTGGTGTGGAGGGTGGGGAGTTTGCGCTGAACCTGTCAGCTAGGTTGTTGGCAATGTCTGTGGGTTCGGTGTATTTTTTGTCATTTTGGACTAATTCTGAGCATATCTGGGAATTCCCACCCAGGTTCCTAACATAACTAAAGAAAGCTTTGTGATTATCATTAGTGTCCTGTGCAATTTTCTCTCGAAGCTGGCCTTAGACAATTTTATGAGTGCCCGTAGTTTTTTGCTAATACTGATCAGTGATGCCTTCCCTTTTTGAGATTTTGCTCTATCATTTAGTAGCTTCCTCCTTCTATTGTATAGTTTGTTTATGGCTGGGGTCCACCAGACAGGATGTCTGCCTTTGGAGGATTGGGTCTTGGTTTTATTTGGGATCGCATGATCCATGCATTCCTGAAGGAGTTCATAGAATGCGTTTATAAAGGATTCTGCAGTCTGGGCCGTATTTTCCACAGGCCCGGGGGCTTTGAAGGCTTCCACCTCGGTTTTGAGGAGTGTGAAATTTGCTTTAGAGAAGTTTTTCACTGTGGTTTTCTGGGCAGGGGGTGGGGTCGGAATGTGAATATCCAGTGAGATTAGTTTATGGTCTGATCTTACCAGTGAGGGATACACTTCTGGCCTGGAGCATAGAGTCCCCATGTTGGTGATGATCAGGTCCAGTATGTTTTCCCCTCTTGTGGGAGTGGTAACACTTTGTTCCATAGCATTTGAGTTTATAAATTCTAGGAACCTTTGGGCTAAGGTGTTGGAGCTAGAGTAATGCTCCCAGTCTATGTTTGGGTAGTTGAAGTCGCCCAATATAATGGTGTTTGGAGAGACCTTCATATTTTCCAGTGTTCTCAGGAAGGCCGAGTGGGGTTCCTGGGTTTGGGAGGGTGGTCTGTAGCAGGCTATAAACTGGAAGGCAGATTTACCCACTGTTAGTTGCACATGGATAGTCTCTGATGCTTCGTGCTTTGCCACCAACCTGGAGGTGTGGGTATCTTTGATGAATATCGATACTCCCCCTCCTTTTGTGGTTCGGTCCAAGTTTTGGGGCCGAAAAGCATGGTATGAGGTATAACCTGGTAGTGCTGGGGTGCTCTCGGTAGCCCTGAACCAGGTTTCTGTTACTGCACAGATATCGATGTTCTCCATGCTAAGGAGAGTTTTGAGTGCGTGCATCTTGAGGTTTAGACTTCTGGCGTTGAGTAGCCTTACTCTTAGTTTCTTATCCCTTGTGATACCTATGGAGGTGGGTTTGTCCTTTGAGCCTTGCCTAAAAAAGGCACTATGGGGGTAGCAAGAGCCTTTGCCAATATCTGAAAGCCCAGGGGTGACAGGTGCAAGCCGTCCCTAGCGAAGCAGGTGGTTCAACAGAAGGTGAGTATGTGAGGGTGTAGTGCCTGTGATTAGTTAGCACTGGCATATATGACTGCTCATGTGGACAAATGCCAGGTAAGTCATATGCAATGTGTCACAGGCAACGTACATGTGAACAGGACAAACAGTGACATTCTGTCAAGTGAGACATGGACATACATATAGTAAGTTATGCAGATGTCACTAGGAGTCCACAGAAGCTCTGTAACTCTGCATTGCAGGTGGGATCAGTGTTCCTGGGTAACTGCAAGCAAACATGCATGCAAACAAAGCTACAGTAAGCAGGGCTGCATGTAGTCCATTGTACAACAAACAAGCTGTACCACTTCCAGTAGGTAACAGTGCAAATATGCAGGCACTATACACATGTACATGGAAATACACAGGTCAGATGGCTAGGGTCCAGTCTCAGCGCACACAAGTGTACAGACCATGTACCGTCAGGATGTACAATAACTGGAAGGAAACCTAGGTGCTCATACCTGCAGTAATACACATGTCAAATAACAGACACTGAGCCTTCACTCAGTGGTTCCATACTTAGTAGGATGTATGCTACCTGGCCTGCCACCACAGTATCCCTGACATTTATGGGGACTCTCCCTCCTGTGAAAGTTAGTTTTGTGTGTTGGGGCTGTCTAGCATGGTATGAGATGTGAGCTTGCAGTGCTAGGGTGCTCCTGTGTGTCCTGTACCAGTCGTGTAGTACTGCACACATATCAACATCCTCAAACATCCGCATTGCAGAGTCCAGTGTGGGCAACATGCCACTTGCAGTTTACATGTCCATCATTGCGTATCAATACTTTCATTACCTTATCCCCTGTGCTACCTATGTATGTAGCCTGCTGTTGACATCCTTACCACCAGTATGCCAACATGTGCAGATGATACACTATGGTACTTACCATGGGTGTAGACAACAGTGCAAGACAATCATACCCTTACTGCATCAGGCATGCTGGGATATACCCACAATTATATCAGCACACAGTACTGTTAACAACATGATACTATTACTACACATCTATGTAGTCACCCTGTGCATCAGCAACATGTTAACCTGTACCTGCACTGATGTTACAGTTTGCAGGAGGTGGCACAGTTTCATCATATGCACAGGGTGTGAACTTGGTATGCCTGAGTCTGCCACTGATACCACCAATTGACATGTATGTGTATGTGTGTTGGTGAGGGACAGCAGTACAAGGTGGGGCAATGTTGAGGCAGTGTGTGCATGTATGCGGTAGCCCTAGGTGTTGTCAATTCGCATGTGTGTATGGATGCACACAGTTCCACCTCATGGCTGCCATATACTGGTGTTTGTGGACAGCCACAGACTGTACCTGCCAGGTCATACAGATCAGTGTCCCTGGCCATGGACACGGTACCTGTGCCTTGCAGGGGTACTACGGACCGTATCCGGTACCAATCCAGACTGGGTACTGTCATCAGAAGCAGGTGTTCGTTGACTGGACACAGATCCCTGTCGGGCCTGTCCAGAGCCACGTGCACGTGGTCTCCTGGGGCGGTCTAATGACAGCACAGACCCAGCATTGCTGGGGCTGCTGCTGGCACTATGGGGCGGCCGTGGCCCTGTTGTCGTCTGCAACGACTGCCAGCTGCTGCTGTTGCTGGCATACGCCCACGTCGACGCCTCAACCGTCCACCATCACCCTGGCTCATCGACATGTAGTTGTGGAACCGATCTAATATGTCCCCACAACGTCTGTCTATGACATCGGTGAAATTACGGATGGCAGCCACAATGTCACGCATACTGTCAGTCATGGCTGTGTGACATGCTGTAAGCTCCCTCAGACCCTGTCTGATGTACCGTTCCATATGTGACTGTGCCTGCATGACAGCCCGAAACATAGCTGAGGTTGTAAGACCTCTGTGGGCACGTCTGACAGGGGCAGTACGCCCACGGATGCTCCCACGAGAACCCCTGGACATCTGTCTGTGTGGTACCATCTCAGGGCCATGCCCATGGCTGCTGTGTGGGGAAGCATGTGCCACAGATACCACATTACCCTGGTCAATTCCCACTGTATCCTGTCCATCACCTAGGGACATTGGTGACAAAGGGTGTATTGGCAGGATAACTGTGCGCATTGATGGGGTTGACAGCTATGTACTGTCAATTGGCTGACCAATGACGGACCCTGGCATACCTCCCTGTGCCATTACACAGATGTCATCATTATCAGTACCCATGGCACCTGATTCAGGTTCCCTGCTGCATGACACCAGAGCAGCACCAGAACCTGTGGGAGGGAAACAGGAAACACAGTTTACAATGTATACACAATGTTACCAGTGATGCACACATGCACACATGCACAGGTGCACACATGCACACATGCACAGGTGCACACATGCACACATGCACACATGCACACATGTACAGGTGCACACATGCACGCATGCACACATGCACACATGCACAGGTGTACACATGCACAAGTGCACACATGCACACATGCACACATGCACACATGCACACTACTCAGTATGCGAGTTATCAATACACAGACACACCTGCATGCATACACAGAGCACTACTCAGTGAGCCTAATATTACTATTACTATAAAGACTATTAAAGGTATTGTTAATACAGACTCACCAGCATGGATAGGCTGCATTGCTGTTACACCGGAGGGACCTGCAGAAGTGAGGAAATGAATGTCAGTGGGCACAACTGTGCCATTGTTACTGAGTATGATACAGGTCAGTAGTACAACAGTTGCCTTTCACAGGTCAGCTGCTGATATTGAGAATATCACACTTGCACATTAAATACTATGATGACAGCTACAAACCAAGGACACACCTCACACATGCATTAACTACCAGTGTACACAACAGTCAACTATACATATGGCATATTACCTGCACACTCGTAGTCTTGCTGCTGTGTGGCTCCAGCCTCCATCATAATGCAGGTTTGCTGCTGTTGTTGTTGTTGGCAGGCTGGAGCCACAACACTTATGAGTAGTCCCTCCAGTCTGGTCAGTGGGGGATGTGTAGCCACCCCACCACCTGTGGCAACCTGTTGCGTGTGGATATCCGACGCACGCTGATGGACATTTCTGATTAAATCACTGCAGTGATGTCGCACCTGCTCATATGTCCTATTATGCGTGCCTATGTCATTTACCCGACGTACCAGGTCTTGCCACAGTGCAGCCCTCTCCTGCTGATTCTGGCTGGTGCGGGAAAAGAGTATTGCATAATCCCGCACCAGGCTCTGGTGTATCTCCTCATCCTCAGCTGCAGAGTACGCTGGATTGCGCTGGTGAGCCATGGTCCTAAAAAAGGAAATAACATGATATCAGCAAAATATGTCAGCAGAATTTGGCACACATACTACACATGCTACTCAACTGTTGTGATACAACATATCTCACATATATAGCATCTGTCTGTCTATTGGTGGATACACATGTAAATGGCCAGGTATCAGTGCTCAGCCAACAACTGTGCAACAGTACCTGGCACACTCCATATGATATACTACCAAACCCCAGCAGTCAGAACACTGATTCAGGTCCAAAGCACCTCCTCACTCTGGGGGTTTGTACCGAGGTATTGTATGGGGTACATCATCAACTACTGTGAGCTGACCACAAACTAATTGTCCTGGATATACATATCCCACCTCCACCACCAGCACAAATGACTACAGTGAATAACATTTCAAATGCAAACTTTACACTTCGTAACACTGACATTGTATCCTTTAAGCCCACTGGGCCAGTGGAAGACACAACCCACAATGCTGACCCCTTCACAAATGATTTCTACGGACATCTCTGAGAATGCATGGATCATGCAATCCCATATAAGACCAAGACACTCTCCCCAAAGGGACAGCATCCTGTCTGGTGGACCCCAGCCATAGACAGATTGTATAACAAAAGATGGAAGCTACTGCAAGACAGAGCATAATTCCATAAAGGGAAGGCATGTCTGATCAGCACTAGTAAGGAGCTATTTTCTCTCATACAAACATCCATGGGCAACTTTGAGAGGAAATCAACGGGGACACTACAGATAATCACAAAGCCTTCTTCAGTTATGTTAGCAACCTGGTCAGAAACCCTCCAATATGCTCATAGTTAGTACACAACAACAAATAATCCACTGAACCCACAGATATTGGCAACATTGTGGCAGACAGGTTCAGTGCAGGTTTCCCCCCTCCCTCTCCCCCAAACTAAGACATACTTATCCCAGCTGACTGTAACCTCCCTGTCATCACAGATGTCCAGGTGAGAGCCGCCCTCAGAAAAGCAGAAAACACAACATGAATGGGACCTGATGGTATCCCCGGTTGCATGCTACATGAACTCCAAGAGGAGCTAAACACACACATATAGAAGTGTTATGTAACACTAGCCTGACTACAGGATATGTACCTGTACACTGGCGTACAGCAGCAGTGGTTCCACTCCACGAAGGAGGCACCTCTACATACCAATACAATACAACACAATACAATACATTACAATACAATACAATACAATATGCTATTGCCCCTGGGACTACAGCAGCATACTGTTCTGCTACCCTGACCATTGTGACACATGTGATGTGATGGTACCTGCTCCTGTCAAACAGTTACACAGGGTGACTCATATGGCATATTACCTATCTGACTAACATTCAGCAGGGGTATGTGTGACATGTACTCATGGGGAGTCTTGCTTCTTAATGCTGTGTGGTTTATTGCAGGGTATGTCTTATCTGTGGATAGGAACCTGTACCTCCACCATGTGCTCTCTACTGCAGTGTCACAGACGACACACAGCAGTCATTTAGGTTGTGGATGGTGTGAGGTGTTACTATGGTTGTTGGACATCTGTTATGGGTGTGACTTAAGCATGTAAATCCAGGAGTGGTAACCTCTATGTGGGTAGTATGTGTGTACTCTGTGCTGTTGTCAGTCACTGTGCATTGGTAATGTGTTTGAGTGCATTGTCACAGTGTTGTACATGTCACTGTGTCCTTCACCATATCTGTAGCTGTCATGTGAGGTACATACCATGGCAGCCATTGTGTGGTGTGGAGGGGTACACTGACCTACATGTCCATAACTGACACACCATGTCTGCTGACACATACCATGTGCAGGTATTCCAGAAATAGTGTGCCACTGTGAATATCATTGGGGGGACTATTGTACACATTTATGACCCTGTTCACCCCTGACACATGCAGTGGTGGGCAGCCAATCACATATCTGGTGGTTACTGGTGTAGGTGATTTGAAATGGGGTATGGTACTCCAGTTTTGACACTGGTGTTCACTCCATGCCTTTGTCACCAGGCACCTGTTGCAATACATCTGTACACATGTGCCTCACTCAGAATATATATACATCTCTCTCTCTATATATATATATATGTATATATATATATATATATATATATATATATATATATATATATATATATATATATATATATATATATGTATATATATATTATATATATATATATATATATATATATATATATATATATATATATATATATGTCTGTATACATATACACATATATACATTGATGTACATATATTGCTATAGATATGGAGAGGGGGGGTGTGTGACAGAGAGGGGGTGAGAGTGACAGAGGGGGTGGGACAGGGGGAGTGTGAGATCGTCATATACAGTCATACCTGTAGATAGTCACATCTGTCTGTCTGTGTATATGTATCTACATATATCTATATCTGTATGTGTGTATTACATATATATGTTTGTACATATTCTATCTACATCTGTCTCTGTATTCCTACATCCCTCTCTATGTATGTATACATATATGCATATTTTATATATATATATATATATATATATATATATATATATATATATATATATACACATACATACATATATTGACATACATACGTATCCATATGATAGATAGGTATATCAACATGTTTGTTTACAAAACTGTATACACACACTAACAAACTGCTAAACATACATAACTGTGAAACCTACTTTGTACATTGCACTACAACCTACATTCAACCTACATTGATATGTGCACATAGATGCCCTCGCATACATATATATGTACAGCCTTCACTGATAGTTGCTGTATGTCCCCTGCCCTATGCACATCTTCATATACATATGGATACAGACCAATGACACATATGGAGGGTTCACAGTATGTAGACCTTTATAGTATTACTTTACATTACCTGTGTTTGTCACAGCTGCTTGTGTTGCCATCTGGTTTCGTGTCCTGCTGCTCCACTTGCCAGTTGTCAGCTTGGTTGTTGCTGACTGGTTTTGTTTGTGTATGTTTATTTATTTATTCTCTCTCTCTCTCTCTCTCTCTCTCTCTCTGTCTCTCCCTACCTCCACGGGGTGCAATGAAAGTATTGCATGTGTGGACTGGGAGTACAGCATGCTTTTGTAGGTATCTGCATATGTCCATGTGATGGCCTCTGCACCAATTGTTAGCCAGCATTTGCTAATTGCATGCAGCCAGTTGTGTACTGATTGCAGTTCTCACTGTGATTTCAGGACAGTGCTATAAAAAGGTATGTGAGATAGGCATAGCCCTTTCAGATTTTAAGGGCAGGGACCATGCTGGTATGCTGTGGACACTGTTCTGTGAGTGTAAAGGTTAGTATCTCTCTCATATTTCCGGCTGTGTTGTAGATTAACATTTCTCCATTCATTTCTCCAGTTTCCTGTACTAAGTGTGTATGTACACTGACACCTAAGACTACTACTACTGTTAATGTGGGTGTGTGTGCTTTCCTGTGGGACATGTGGTGTAACTGGTGTATAACAGTGGCTCTTGCACTTTGTTGCTATGGCTTCAATATTTTCCCTTTACATTCACTACTTGTATGCCTGCTAGGTGTCTTGACTGTAGTGTGTTGCTGTGGATTTCTATTTTCAATGTACATTCACACCTTGGAATGCTTGCTATATCTGCTAGGGTGTTACTGCATGCAGTGTGGTCTGGCCATGGTGTGGGCCTTGACATCTATTAGGGTATTTGAGTATGCTGCTGAGCAGGCCCCAGAGACTCTCAGGTGCATCTTTATCTGCCTCATGGAATGGTACATATCAGTGGGGTACACCCATTAAATTGTCTGGTATTCTGCAGTTATGACTGTGGGATAGCATGAGCATATGTATTACTACACTATTTCTGCCGTGCAAGTGGTGCATACTTTCAGTACTTCATAGTTACCATTGCATGTGTTGTAACACCTTTCTGCCTACTGTTTGTACATTTCACAGGGAGTCTGTGGGGCATCCCTGTAACTCAGTCACTGTTGCTATGTCTAGGCTCTTAACTATTCAAATATGGCAATGTCAGACCTCCCAAGTGTACAGATATTTGCAGGTTGTCCACATTTTGCTTCATATTTTGGTCAATATCTCATAAACAGCTTTTTCTGGCAAATCACTGTGGGCTCAAGTCAGACTATAGTGACAAACATTTAGGTTTCAGACTTCATACCCTTCCAAACATCCAACAAAATGCAGAACCTGTTACTCTCTGAACTGTCTAAGTTTGTTGTAGCATTATTTGAATGTGTCCCTGTTTTGGCCCTTTGCTCCACATTTTTTATTACTTAGTCCGGATGTGTTCCTGTAAGAGGTTGTGGGGTATGGGCAGTGATTATCCTGCTGTGAGTATGTGTGTGCCTTGCAAGGTGCTACAGTGACATTATTACCTACTAGCTACCAACTAGCATGGCTGTTTCTGTTCACACACTACTATTCTAGGAATCCACTACATTTGACAGTAAATATACATGACATGCTTTGTGTACTACATCCTATATTCCCTTTACATTCATTCCTACTATTACATGATATATTTATTGTAGCATAATGTTCTTATATAACAGTCATGGCTTAGTGGTAAGTCATGCAGACTACTGTTTGCAAGGTCCCGGGTTTGGGACTGACAGTGGGATTTTATTTTGCTTTTGAGCAGACTACAGGACTTGTCATTCAGAGTGACTAAGGCACTTTTAAGCAGTTGTAACCGGGTTAGCGCTGGTTTGCGGAGCTCACGATGCGCACTGGCGTTAGCTCCAAGACACACCCGCACAACCGCCAGTGCTTACTTACACACTCGCTATTTTCTTTGAAAGAAATGAAAATGGGGAGACAGGAAAGTGGTGGAAAAGGTCACAAAGAGGGTAAGATAGTAGGGAAACAAGCTCGGGTTTTGCAGGAGGGATGTAGGAAAGGCACATAGCTGCCCATTTCTTCATCAGCAACAGCTGTGCATATGTTTGTAATTTGGTGACATTTGAAACCTTGCACCCCTGAGAGAGGTGTGAGGACAACAGTAATACTTGTTGTACAGCCAATTGTAATTGACAGTTTCCATGTCCAGCAGACATGTGTGCAAAATGGGCAGCTATGTATGGGGCGTAATTGTTTTGTGGGCACAGAGTGCCCTTTTTTTTTTTTTTCAGGTGAGAGTGGTATGTCAGGTACAGGTGTCGGTATAGCTGGGGAAGTAGGTTGGGTAGGTCAACAGACAAGACAAACAAGACGATACAGGAGTGGTGTATGACAGGGGGAAAAAGGGGGGAGTTTTTTCCCCCCCCCCAAAACAAAGGGAAAACCCCCCCCTTGCCCCTTTCCTTTCCCCCCGGGGGGGGGGGGGGGGTTTGGGGGGGAGCCCGAGGGGGCCCCCCCCCAAGGGGAAGGGGGGGAAAAAGGGGTCCCCCCCCCCAAAAGTCCGGACACT
>NC_056732.1:1736180550-1736245550 GCF_019279795.1 Protopterus annectens
TTTTTAAAAAATCTTTTCTGGTTTTAAAATTTTTTTAGAAATTTTTTTTTTTAGAAAAAAAACAAAAAAATTTTTTTTTTTTTTAACTTTTTTTCAGTTTGGTTTTTGGTTTAATTTTGGGGGTTTAAATTTTTGGGGAAAAAAAAACTTTTCCCTTTAAGGGGGTTTCCCTTTGGGGGAAGGGCTTGCCCCCCGGGGGGCCCCCCCTTTTAAATTTTTTTTTTGTAAAAACTTTCTTTGCCCTTTTTAAAGGGCCCCCGTTGGGTTTGGAATTTACCAAAAAAATTTTTTAAAAAAAATTTTTTTTTTTCCTTTTCATCGGTTTTTTTTTAAAAATTTTTGCGCTTTTTTTTAAAAAAATTTTTTTTTTTAAAAATTTTTTTCTTTTTTTTTAAACCTTTTATTTTTTGGTTTTAAAAAAAATTTTGGGGTTTTTATTTTTGGTTTTTTTCTAAAAATTTTTTTTTTTTTTTTAAAAAAAAAAAAAAAACTTTTCCCCCCCTTTTTAACTTCTAATTTTTTTTAGGGGTTCGTTTTTTGGAAAAAATTCTTGTTTAAATTTTCTTAAAAAGAGGGAGTTTGGAATAGGGGGGTTTTAAGGGGCCCAATTTTTAAAACCCCCCTTTTTTGGATTTTGGAATTTTTTCCCCAAACCCCAACAAAGGTTTTTTTTTTTGTAAACTTCTTTTTCCCCTTTTAAAACAAAAAGGTTTTTTTTTTAAATTACCCCCTTTTTTTTTTGCAATTTTTAAAAATTTTTGGGGTTTAAAATTTTTTTGTTTCTTATTTTTGTTCCTTTTCATTTAAAAAATTTTTTAAATTTTTTTTAAAAAAACAAAAAATTTTTTTCCCTTTTTTAAAATTTTAATTTTGGTTTTAATTTGCTGTTTTTTAAAAAAAAACCCCCTTTTTTAAAGAGTTTTTTTAAAAGGGGAAAAAAAACCCCCTTTTCCCTTTAATGGTTTTAAAAATTTTTTTTTGGGAATTTTCCCTTTTCCCCCCCTTTTTTTTTTTTCACCAAATGATTTTTTTTGGCCCAATTTTTTTTTCCCCGCAAAAAATTTTTTGGTTTTGTTATTTTCCATTTTTTTTTGCTTTACCCAAAAATTTTGGGTTTTTTGTTTAAAGTAAACCCCATTTTCTTTTTCTAAACCCTCGAATTTTTGGTTTTTTAACTGTTAATTTGTGTTGCCCATACCTTACTTGGAGAGAAGGAAGTTTCTCTGTTCACCAGTAAAAGAGGAGAGCTTTGAGCAGCCAATCTGTCCCTGGAGGAGTCGTATCAGCCCAGCAACTAGTAGTTTATTGGCCAATTTTGGCTAATTTCTATCTCTTTCATCTCCCTGCTATAAAACCCGCATTTGCGCAGATTTGCACCTGTATACAGCTCAGCAAGCTCCTCATGCTGTCCTGCAGAGTCTTACAAGCAGCAGAGTGACAAAAGAGAGTTTTTGGATTGATTAAGTATCATTTCTCTGCATTTTTTGCTGTTGATCGCTAATTTCGCCTAAAATGCAATTTTATAGCGTTTTTGTGTTCTAAAAAGCTTATTTTTGCTGCACATTGTACTTATTTTTGTAATTGCACTTGTTAAAGTCATTGTTAGTCATTTTTGGGTTCAAATCATCTGTTTAACTGTTGTAGGCTATACACTCAAGTGCGCTAGCCTTTTCTGAGCATTTCAAATGTTTTAGAGTAAAGTACTGTATTTTTGTGAAAAAAAGAAAAAAAAACAAAAAAATATTCTTGTTTCCCAACATTTCTAAACTAGTCATGTCCAGTTTTCAGGTTCTGCCGAATTCAGGGCTGTGGTACAGCTTCCTGTGTTGCCTATACCTTGCTTGGATAGAAGGAAATTTCTCTGATCACCAGTGAAATAGGGGAGCTTTGAGAAGCCTATCTGTCCCTGGAGGAGTGGTATCAGACCAGCAACTAGTAGTTTATTGGCCATTTTGCGCTAATTTCTATCTTTTACATCTCCCTGCTATAAAACCCACATTTGCAAGGTTTTACACCTGTATACAGCTCAGCAAGCTCCTCAAAGTGCCCTGCAGAGTCCTACAAGCAGCAGAGTGACAAAAGAGAGACTTTGGATTGATTAAGTATCATTTCTCTGCATTTTGTTGCTGTTGATCGCTAATTTCACCTAAAACGCAATTTTATAGCGTTTTTGTGTTCTAAAAAGGTTATTTTTGCTGCAAATTGTACTTATTTTTCTAATTGCACTTGTTAAAGTCGTTGTTAGTCATTTTTGTGTTCAAATCATCTGCTTAACTGTTGCAGGCTACACACACAAGGGTGCTAGCCTTTTCTGAGCATTTCAAGTGTTTTACAGTAAAGTACTGTATTTTTGTGAAAAAAAGAAGAAAAAAATCTTTCCCACCTTTTCTAAACGAGTCTAGTCCAGTTTTCAGGTTCTGCTGAACTCAGGGCTGTGGTACAGGCTCCTGTGTTGCCTATACCTTACTTTGATAGAAGGAAGTTTCTCTGTTCACCAGTGAAAGAGGGGAGCTTTGAGCAGCCTATCTGTCCCTGGAGGAGTGATCTCAGCCCAGCAACTAGTAGTTTATTGGCCATTTTTGGGCTAATTTCTATCTCTTTCATCTCCCTGCTATAAAACCCGCATTTGCGTGGATTTGCACCTGCATACAGCTCAGCAAGCTCCTCATGGTGTCCTGCAGAGTCCTACAAGCAGCAGAGTGACAAAAGAGAGACTTTGGATTGATTAAGTATAATTTCTCTGCATTTTGTTGCTGTTGCTCGCTAATTTAGCCTAAAACGCAATTTTATAGCGTTTTTGTGTTCTAAAAAGCTTATTTTTGCTGCAAATTGTACTTATTTTTCTGATTGCACTTGTTAAAGTCGTTGTTAGTCATTTTTGTGTTCAAATCATCTGTTTAACTGCTGTAGGCTACACACTCAAGTGCGCTAGCCTTTTCTGAGCATTTAAAGTGTTTTAGAGATAAGTACTGTATTTTTGTGAAAAAAAGAAAAAAAAAACAAAAAAAAAATCTTGTTTCCCACCTTTTCTAAACTAGTCTAGTCCAGTTTTCAGGTTCTGCTGAATTCAAGGCTGTGGTACAGGTTCCTGTGTTGCCCATACCTTACTTGGATAGAAGGAAGTTTCTCTGTTCACCAGTAAAAGAGGGGAGCTTTGAGCAGCCAATCTGTCCCTGGAGGAGTGGTATCAGCCCAGCAACTAGTAGTTTATTGGCCATTTTTAGCTAATTTCTATCTCTTTCATCTCCCTGCTATAAAACCCACATTTGCAAGGTTTTGTGCCTGTATACAGCTCAGCAAGCTCCTCAAAGTGACCTGCAAAGTCCTACAAGCAGCAGAGTGACAAAAGAGAGACTTTGGATTGATTAAGTATCATTTCTCTGCATTTTGTTGCTGTTGATCGCTAATTTCCCCTAAAACGCTATTTTATAGCGTTTTTGTGTTCTAAAAAGCTTATTTTTGCTACAAATTGTATTTATATTTCTGATTGCACTTGTTAAAGTCATTGTTAGTCGTTTTTGTGTTCAAATCATCTGTTTAATGGTTGTAGGCTACACACTCAAGTGCGCTAGTCTTTTCTGAGCATTTATAGTGTTTTAGAATAAAGTACTGTATTTTTGTGAAAAAAAGAAAAAAAAAAAAAAATCTTGTTTCCCACCTTTTCTAAACTAGTCTAGTCCAGTTTTCAGGTTCTGCTGAATTCAGGGCTGTAGTACAGCTTCCTGTGTTGCCCATACCTTTCTTGGATAGAAGGAAGTTTCTCTGTTCACCAGTGAAAGAGGGGAGCTTTGGGCAGCCTATCTGTCCCTGGAGGAGTGGTATCTGCCCAGCAACTAGTAGTTTATTGGTCATTTGTGGCTAATTTCTATCTCTTTCATCTCCCTGCTATAAAACCCGCATTTGCGCAGATTTGCACCTGTATACAGCTCAGCAAGCTCCTCATGCTGTCCTGCAGAGTCTTACAAGCAGCAGAGTGACAAAAGAGAGTTTTTGGATTGATTAAGTATCATTTCTCTGCATTTTTTGCTGTTGATCGCTAATTTCGCCTAAAATGCAATTTTATAGCGTTTTTGTGTTCTAAAAAGCTTATTTTTGCTGCACATTGTACTTATTTTTGTAATTGCACTTGTTAAAATCATTGTTAGTCATTTTTGGGTTCAAATCATCTGTTTAACTGTTGTAGGCTACACACTCAAGTGTGCTAGCCTTTTCTGAGCATTTCAAATGTTTTAGAGTAAAGTACTGTATTTTTGTGAAAAAAAGAAAAAAAACAAAAAAATGTTCTTGTTTCCCAACATTTCTAAACTAGTCATGTCCAGTTTTCAGGTTCTGCCGAATTCAGGGCTGTGGTACAGCTTCCTGTGTTGCCTGTACCTTGCTTGGATAGAAGGAAATTTCTCTGATCACCAGTGAAATAGGGGAGCTTTGAGAAGCCTATCTGTCCCTGGAGGAGTGGTATCAGACCAGCAACTAGTAGTTTATTGGCCATTTTGGGCTAATTTCTATCTTTTTCATCTCCCTGCTATAAAACCCACATTTGCGAGGTTTTGCACCTGTATACAGCTCAGCAAGCTCCTCAAAGTGCCATGCAGAGTCCTACAAGCAGCAGAGTGACAAAAGAGATACTTTGGATTGATTAAGTATAATTTCTCTGCATTTTGTTGCTGCTGATCGCTAATTTCACCTAAAACGCAATTTTATAGCGTTTTTGTGTTCTAAAAAGCTTATTTTTGCTGCAAATTGATCTTATTTTTCTAATTGCACTTGTTAAAGTCGTTGTTAGTCATTTTTGTGTTCAAATCATCTGGTTAACTGTTGTAGGCTACACACACAGGGGTGCTAGCCTTTTCTGAGCATTTCAAGTGTTTTAAAGTAAAGTACTGTATTTTTGTGAAAAAAAGAAAAAAAAAACGAAAAAAAATCTTTCCCACCTTTTCTAAACGAGTCTAGTCCAGTTTTCAGGTTCTGCTGAACTCAGGGCTGTGGTACAGGTTCCTGTGTTGCCTATACCTTACTTGGATAGAAGGAAGTTTCTCTGTTCACTAGTGAGAGTGGGGAGCTTTGAGCAGCCTATCTGTCCCTAGAGGAGTGGTCTCAGCCCAGCAACTAGTAGTTTATTGGCCATTTTTGGGCTAATTTCTATCTCTTTCATCTCCCTGCTATAAAACCCGCATTTGCGTGGATTTCCACCTGTATACAGCTCAGCAAGCTCCTCATGGTGTCCTGCAGAGTCCTACAAGCAGCAGAGTGACAAAAGAGAGACTTTGGATTGATTAAGTATCATTTCTCTGCATTTTTTGCTGTTGATCGCTAATTTCGCATAAAATGCAATTTTATAGTGTTTTTGTGTTCTAAAAAGCTTATTTTTACTGCAGATTGTACTTATTTTTCTGATTGCACGTGTTAAAGTTTTTTTTAGTCGTTTTTGTGTTCAAATCATCTGTTTAACTGTTGTAGGCTACACACTCAAGTGTGTCAGCCTTTTCTGAGCATTTAAAGTGTTTTAGAATAAAGTACTGTATTTTTGTGAAAAAAAGAAAAAAAAAAAAAATGTTGTTTCCCGCCTTTTCTAAACTAGTCTAGTCCAGTTTTCAGGTTCTGCTGAATTCAGGGCTGTGGTACAGGTTCCTGTGTTGCCCATACCTTACTTGGATAAAAGGAAGTTTCTCTGTTCACAAGTGTAAGAGGGTAGCTTTGAGCAGTCTATCTGTCCCTGGAGGAGTGGTATCAGCCCAGCAACTAGTAGTTTATTAGCCATTTTGGGCTAATTTCTATCTCTTTCATCTACCTGCTATAAAACCCGCCTTTCCAAGGTTTTGTGCCTGTATACAGCTCAGCAAGCTCCTCAAAGTGCCCTGCAGAGTCCTACAAGCAGCAGACTGACAAAAGAGAGACTTTGGATTGATTAAGTATAATTTCTCTGCATTTTGTTCCTGTTGATCGCTAATTTCACCTAAAACGCAATTTTATAGTGTTTTTGTGTTTTAAAAAGCTTATTTTTGCTGCAAATTGTACTTATTTTTCTAATTGCACTTGTTAAAGTCGTTGTTAGTCATTTTTGTGTTCAAATCATCTGCTTAACTGTTGTAGGCTACACACTCAAGTGCGCTAGCCTTTTCTGAGCATTTCAAATGTTTTAGAGTAAAGTACTGTATTTTTGTGAAAAAAAGAAAAAAAACAAAAAAATATTCTTGTTTCTCAACATTTCTAAACTAGTCATGTCCAGTTTTCAGGTTCTGCCGAATTCAGGGCTGTGGTACAGCTTCCTGTGTTGCCTATACCTTGCTTGGATAGAAGGAAATTTCTCTGATCACCAGTGAAATAGGGGAGCTTTGAGAAGCCTATCTGTCCCTGGAGGAGTGGTATCAGACCAGCAACTAGTAGTTTATTGGCCATTTTGGGCTAATTTCTATCTTTTTCATCTCCCTGCTATAAAACCCGCATTTGCGCGGATTTGCACCTGTATACAGCTCAGCAAGCTCCTCATGGTGTCCTGCAGAGTCCTACAAGCAGCAGAGTGACAAAAGAGAGACTTTGGATTGATTAAGTATCATTTCTCTACATTTTTTTGCTGTTGATCGCTAATTTCGCCTAAAACGCAATTTTATAGTGTTTTTGTGTTCTAAAAAGCTTATTTTTGCTGCAAATTGTATTTATTTTTCTAATTGCACTTGTTAAAGTTGTTGTTAGTCATTTTTGGGTTTAAATCATCTGTTTAACTGTTGTAGGCTACACACTCAAGTGCGCTAGCCTTTTCTGAGCATTTCAAGTGTTTTAGAGTAAAGTAATGTATTTTTGTGAAAAAAAGAAAAGATTCCAAAAAAAATTCTTGTTTCCCGCCTTTTCTAAACTAGTCTAGTCCAATTTTCAGGTTCTGCTGAATTCAGGGCTGTAGTACAGCTTCCTGTGTTGCCCATACCTTACTTGGATAGAAGGAAGTTTCTCTGTTCACTAGTGAGAGTGGGGAGCTTTGAGCAGCCTATCTGTCCCTGGAGGAGTAGTCTCAGCCCAGCAACTAGTAGTTTATTGGCTATTTTCGGCTAATTTCTATCTCTTTCATCTCCCTGCTATAAAACCCGCATTTGCACAGATTTCACCTGTATACAGCTCGGCAAGCTCCTCATGGTGTCCTGCAGAGTCCTACAAGCAGCAGAGTGACAAAACAGAGACTTTGGATTGATTAAGTATAATTGTTCTGCATTTTTTGCTGTTGATTGCTAATTTCACCTAAAACGCAATTTTATAGCGTTTTTGTGTTCTAAAAAACTTATTTTTGCTGCAAATTGTACTTATTTTTCTAATTGCACTTGTTAAAGTTGTTGTTAGTCATTTTTGTGTTCAAATCATCTGTTTAACTGTTGTAGGCTGCACACTCAAGTGTGCTAGCCTTTTCTGAGCATTCCAAGTGTTTTAGAGTAAAGTACTGTATTTTTGTGAAAAAAAGAAAAAAAAAACAAAAAAAATTCTTCTTTCCCACCTTTTCTAAACTAGTCACGTCCAGTTTTCAGGTTTTGCTGAATTCAGAGCTGTGGTATAGCTTCCTGTGTTGCCCATACCTTACTTGGATAGAAGGTAGTTTTGTTGTTCACCAGTGAAAGAGGGCAGCTTTGAGCAGCCTATCTGTCCCTGGAGGAGTGGTATCAGCCCAGCAACTAGTAGTTTATTGGCCATTTTGGGCTAATTTCTATCTCTTTATCTCTCTGCTACAAAACCCGCATTTGCCAGGTTTTGCACCTGTATACATCTCAGCAAGCTCCTCAAAGTACCCTGCAGAGTCCTACAAGCAACAGAGTGACAAAAGAGAGACTTTGGATTGATTAAGTACCATTTCTCTGCATTTTGTTGCTGTTGATCACTAATTTCACCTAAGACACGATTTTCTAGTGTTTTTGTGTTCTAAAAAGCTTATTTTTGCTGCAAATTGTACTTATTTTTCTGATTGCACTTGTTAAAGTCGCTGTTAGTCATTTTTGTGTTCAAATCATCTGTTTAACTGTTGTAGGCTTCACACTCAAGTGCACTAGCTTTTTTTGAGCATTTCAAGTGTTTTACAGTAAAGTACTGTATTTTTGGGAAAAAAAAGAAAAAAAAACAAAAAAAATTATTGTTTCCCGCCTTTTCTAAACTAGTCTAGTCCAGTTTTCAGGTTCTGCTGAATTCAGGGCTGTGGTACAGCTTCCTGTGTTGCCCATACCTTACTTGAAGAGAAGGAAGTTTCTCTGTTCACCAGTAAAGGAGGGGAGCTTTGAGCAGCCAATCTGTCCCTGGAGGAGTGGTATCAGCCCAGCAACTAGTAGTTTATTGGCCATTTTTGGCTAATTTCTATCTCTTTCATCTCCCTGCTAAAAAACCCGCATTTGCAAGGTTTTGTGCCTGTATACAGCTCAGCAAGCTCCTCAAAGTGCCCTGCAAAGTCCTACAAGCAGCAGAGTGACAAAAGAGAGACTTTGGATTGATTAAGTATCATTTCTCTGCATTTTGTTGCTGTTGATCGCTAATTTCCCCTAAAACGCAATTTTATAGCGTTTTTGTGCTCTAAAAAGCTTATTTTTGCTACAAATTGTACTTATATTTCTGATTGCACTTGTTAAAGTCATTGTTAGTTGTTTTTGTGTTCAAATCATCTGTTTAATGGTTGTAGGCTACACACTCAAGTGCGCTAGTCTTTTCTGAGCATTTAAAGTGTTTTAGAATAAAGTACTGTATTTTTGTGAAAAAAAGAAAAGAAAAAAAAATCTTTTTTCCCACCTTTTCTAAATGAATCTAGACCAGTTTTCAGGTTCTGCAGAACTCAGGGCTGTGGTACAGGTTCCTGTGTTGCCTATACCTTACTTGGATAGAAGGAAGTTTCTCTGTTCACCAGTGAAAGAGGGGAGCTTTGGGCAGCCTATCTGTCCCTGGAGGAGTGGTATCTGCCCAGCAACTAGTAGTTTATTGGCCATTTTTGGGCTAATTTTTATCTCTTTTGTCTCCCTGCTATAAAACCCGCATTTGCGTGGATTTGCACCTGTATACAGCTCAGCAAGCTCCTCATGGTGTCCTGCAGAGTCCTTCAAGCAGCAGAGTGACAAAAGAGAGACTTTGGATTGATTAAGTATCATTTCTCTGCATTTATTTGCTGTTGATCGCTAATTTCACCTAAAACGCAATTTTATAGTGTTTTTGTGTTCTAAAAAGCTTATTTTGCTGCAAATTGTACTTATTTTTCTAATTGCACTTGTTAAAGTCATTGTTAGTCATTTTTGGGTTTAAATCATCTGTTTAACTATTGTAGGCTACACACTCAATGCGCTAGCCTTTTCTGAGCATTTCAAGTGTTTTAGAGTAAAGTAATGTATTTTTGTGAAAAAAAGAAAAAAATCCAAAAAAAATATTCTTGTTTCCCGCCTTTTCTAAACTAGTCTAGTCCATTTTTCAGGTTCTGCTGAATTCAGGACTGTGGTACAGGTTCCTGTGTTGCCCATACCTTACTTGGATAAAAGGAAGTTTCTCTGTTCACTAGTGAGAGTGGGGAGCTTTGAGCAGCCTATCTGTCCCTGGAGGAGTAGTCTCAGACCAGCAACTAGTAGTTTATGGGCTATTTTTGGCTAATTTCTATCTCTTTCATCTCCCTGCTATAAAACCCGCATTTGCGTGGATTTGCACCTCTATACAGCTCGGCAAGCTTCTCATGGAGTCCTGCAGAGTCCTACAAGCAGCAGAGTGACAAAAGAGAGACTTTGGATTGATTAAGTATCATTTTTCTGCATTTTCTGCTGTTGATCGCTAATTTTGCCTAAAAGGCAATTTTATGGCGTTTTTGTGTTCTAAAAAGCTTATTTTTGCTGCAAATTGTACTTATTTTTCTAATTGCACTTGTTAAAGTTGTTGTTAGTCATTTTTGTGTTCAAATAATCTGTTTAACTGTTGTAGGCTACACACTCAAGTGTGCTACCCTTTTCTGAGCATTTCAAGTGTTTTAGAGTAAAGTACTGTATTTTTGTGAAAAAAAGAAAAAAAACAAAAATAATATTCTTGTTTCCCACCTTTTCTAAACTAGTCAAGTCCAGTTTTCAGGTTTTGCTGAATTAAGGGCTGTGGTACAGCTACCTGTGTTGCTTATACCTTACTTGGATAGAAGGAAGGTTCTCTGTTCACCAGTGTAAGAGGGGAGCTTTGAGCAGCCTATCTGTCCCTGGAGGAGTGGTATCAGCCCAGCAACTGGTAGTTTATTGGCCATTTTGGGCTAATTTCTATCACTTTCATCTACCTGCTATAAAACCCGCATTTCCGAGGTTTTGCACCTGTATACAGCTCAGCAAGCTCCTCAAAGTGCCCTGCAGAGTCCTACAAGCAGCAGAGTGACAAAAGAGAGACTTTGGATTGATTAAGTATCATTTCTCTGCATTTTGTTGCTGTTGATCACTAATTTCACCTAAAACACGATTTTCTAGCGTTTTTGTGTTCTAAAAAGCTTATTTTTGCTGCAGATTGGACTTATTTTTCTGATTCCACTTCTTAAAGTCATTTTTAGTAATTTTTGTGTTCAAATCATCTGTTTAACTGTTGTAGGCTACACACTCAAGTGGGTCAGCCTTTTCTGAGCATTTAAAGTGTTTTAGAATAAAGTACTGTTTTTTGTGAAAAAAAGAAAAAAAAACAAAAAAATATTCTTGTTTCCCACCTTTTCTAACCTAGTCTAGTCCAGTTTTCAGGTTCTGCTGAATTCAGGGTGCTGGTACAGGTTCCTGTGTTGCCCATACCTTACTTGGATAGAAGGAAGTTTCTCTGTTCACCAGTGAGAGTGGGGAGCTTTGAGCAGCCTATCTGTAGCTGGAGGTATGGTCTCAGCCACTAGTAGTTTATTGGCCATTTTGGCTAATTTCTATCTCTTTCATCTCCCTGCTATAAAACCCGCATTTGCGTGGATTTGCACCTGTATACAGCTCAGCAAGCTCCTCATGGTGTCCTGCAGAGTCCTACAACCAGCAGAGTGACAAAAGAGAGACTTTGGATTGATTAAGTATTATTTCTCTGCATTTTGTTGCTGTTGATCGCAAATTTCACCTAAAACATGATTTTCTCGCATTTTTGTGTTCTAAAAAGCTTATTTTTGCTGCAGATTGTACTTATTTTTCTGATTGCACTTGTTAAAGTTTTTTTTAGTTGTTTTTGTGTTCAAATAATCTGTTTAACTGTTGTAGGCTGCACACTCAAGTGCATCAGCCTTTTCTGAGCATTTAAAGTGTTTTAGAATAAAGTACTGTATTTTTGTGAAAAAAAAAATAATTTTTGTTTCCCGCCTTTTCTAAACTAGTCTAGTCCAGTTTTCAGGTTCTGTTGAATTCAGGGCTGTGGTTAAGGTTCCTGTGTTGCCCATACCTTACTTGGATAGAAGGAAGTTTCTCTGTTCACCAGTGTAAGAGGGGAGCTTTGAGCAGCCTATCTGTCCCTGGAGGAGTGGCATCAGCCCAGCAACTAGCAGTTTATTGGCCATTTTTGGCTAATTTCTATCTCTTTCATCTCCCTGCTGTAAAACCTGCATTTGCGCGGATTTGCACCTGTATACAGCTCAGCAAGCTCCTCATGGTGTCCTGCAGAGTCCTACAAGCAGCACAGTAACAAAAGAGAGACTTTGGATTGATTAAGTATCATTTCTCTGCATTTTTTTACTGTTGATCGCTAATTTTGCCTAAAACGCAATTTTATAGCATTTTTGTGTTTTAAAAAGCTTATTTTTGCTGCAAATTGTACTTATTTTTCTGATTGCACTTGTTAAAGTCGTTGTTAGTCATTTTTGTGTTCAAATCATCTGTTTAACTGTTGTAGGCTACACACTCAATGCGCTAGCCTTTTCTGAGCATTTCAAGTGTTTTAGAGTAAAGTAATGTATTTTTGTGAAAAAAAGAAAAAAATCCAAAAAAAATATTCTTGTTTCCCGCCTTTTCTAAACTAGTCTAGTCCATTTTTCAGGTTCTGCTGAATTCAGGCCTGTGGTACAGGTTCCTGTGTTGCCCATACCTTACTTGGATAAAAGGAAGTTTCTCTGTTCACTAGTGAGAGTGGGGAGCTTTGAGCAGCCTATCTGTCCCTGGAGGAGTAGTCTCAGCCCAGCAACTAGTAGTTTATGGGCTATTTTTGGCTAATTTCTATCTCTTTCATCTCCCTGCTATAAAACCCGTATTTGCATGGATTTGCACCTCTATACAGCTCGGCAAGCTTCTCATGGTGTCCTGCAGAGTCCTACAAGCAGCAGAGTGACAAAAGGGAGACTTTGGATTGATTAAGTATCATTTTTCTGCATTTTCTGCTGTTGATCGCTAATTTTGCCTAAAAGGCAATTTTATGGCGTTTTTGTGTTCTAAAAAGCTTATTTTTGCTGCAAATTGTACTTATTTTTCTAATTGCACTTGTTAAAGTTGTTGTTAGTCATTTTTGTGTTCAAATAATCTGTTTAACTGTTGTAGGCTACACACTCAAGTGTGCTACCCTTTTCTGAGCATTTCAAGTGTTTTAGAGTAAAGTACTGTATTTTTGTGAAAAAAAGAAAAAAAAAACAAAAATAATATTCTTGTTTCCCACCTTTTCTAAACTAGTCAAGTCCAGTTTTCAGGTTTTGCTGAATTAAGGGCTGTGGTACAGCTACCTGTGTTGCTTATACCTTACTTGGATAGAAGGAAGGTTCTCTGTTCACCAGTGTAAGAGGGGAGCTTTGAGCAGCCTATCTGTCCCTGGAGGAGTGGTATCAGCCCAGCAACTGGTAGTTTATTGGCCATTTTGGGCTAATTTCTATCACTTTCATCTACCTGCTACAAAACCAGCATTTCCGAGGTTTTGCACCTGTATACAGCTCAGCAAGCTCCTCAAAGTGCCCTGCAGAGTCCTACAAGTAGCAGAGTGACAAAAGAGAGACTTTGGATTGATTAAGTATCATTTCTCTGCATTTTGTTGCTGTTGATCGTAAATTTCAACTAAAACACAATTTTCTAGTGTTTTTGTGTTCTAAAAAGCTTATTTTTGCTGCAGATTGGACTTATTTTTTTATTGCACTTGTTAAAGTCATATTAGTCATTTTTGTGTTCAAATCATCTGTTTAACTGTTGTAGGCTACACACTCAAGTGGGTCAGCCTTTTCTGAGCATTTAAAGTGTTGTAGAATAAAGTACTGTATTTTTGTAAAAAAAAGAAAAAAAACAAAAAAATATTCTTGTTTCCCACCTTTTCTAAACTAGTCATGTCCAGTTTTCAGGTTCTGCCGAATTCAGGGCTGTGGTACAGCTTCCTGTGTTGCCTATACCTTGCTTGGATAGAAGGAAATTTCTCTGATTACCAGTGAAATAGGGGAGCATTGAGAAGCCTATCTGTCCCTGGAGGAGTGGTATCAGACCAGCAACTAGTAGTTTATTGGCCATTTTGGGCTAATTTCTATCTTTTACATCTCCCTGCTATAAAACCCACATTTGCAAGGTTTTACACCTGTATACAGCTCAGCAAGCTCCTCAAAGTGCCATGCAGAGTCCTACAAGCAGCAGAGTGACAAAAGAGAGACTTTGGATTGATTAAGTATCATTTCTCTGCATTTTGTTGCTGTTGATCGCTAATTTCGCCTAAAACGCAATTTTATAGCGTTTTTGTGTTCTAAAAAGGTTATTTTTGCTGCAAATTGTACTTATTTTTCTAATTGCACTTGTTAAAGTCGTTGTTAGTCATTTTTGTGTTCAAATCATCTGCTTAACTGTTGTAGGCTACACACACAAGGGTGCTAGCCTTTTCTGAGCATTTCAAGTGTTTTACAGTAAAGTACTGTATTTTTGTGAAAAAAAGAAGAAAATAATCTTTCCCACATTTTCTAAACAAGTCTAGTCCAGCTTTCAAGTTCTGCTGAACTCAGGGCTGTGGTACAGGCTCCTGTGTTGCCTATACCTTACTTTGATAGAAGGAAGTTTCTCTGTTCACCAGTGAAAGAGGGGAGCTTTGAGCAGCCTATCTGTCCCTGGAGGAGTGGTCTCAGCCCAGCAACTAGTAGTTTATTGGCCATTTTTGGGCTAATTTCTATCTCTTTCATCTCCCTGCTATAAAACCCGCATTTGCGTGGATTTGCACCTGCATACAGCTCAGCAAGCTCCTCATGGTGTCCTGCAGAGTCCTACAAGCAGCAGAGTGACAAAAGAGAGACTTTGGATTGATTAAGTATAATTTCTCTGCATTTTGTTGCTGTTGCTCGCTAATTTAGCCTAAAACGCAATTTTATAGCGTTTTTGTGTTCTAAAAAGCTTATTTTTGCTGCAAATTGTACTTATTTTTCTGATTGCACTTGTTAAAGTCGTTGTTAGTCATTTTTGTGTTCAAATCATCTGTTTAACTGCTGTAGGCTACACACTCAAGTGCGCTAGCCTTTTCTGAGCATTTAAAGTGTTTTAGAGAAAAGTACTGTATTTTTGTGAAAAAAAGAAAAAAAAAACAAAAAAAATCTTGTTTCCCGCCTTTTCTAAACTAGTCTAGTCCAGTTTTCAGGTTCTGCTAAATTCAGAGCTGTGGTACAGGTTCCTGTGTTGCCCATACCTTACTTGGATAGAAGGAAGTTTCTCTGTTCACTAGTGAAAGTGGGGAGCTTTGTGCAACCTCTCTGTCCCTGGAGGAGTGGTATCAGCCCAGCAACTAGTAGTTTATTGGCCATTTTGGGCTAATTTCTCTTTCATCTACCTGCTATAAAACCCGCCTTTCCGAGGTTTTGCGCCTGTATACAGCTCAGCAAGCTCCTCAAAGTGCCCTGCAGAGTCCTACAAGCAGCAGAGTGACAAAAGAGAGACTTTGGATTGATTAAGTATCATTTCTCTGCATTTTGTTGCTGTTGATCGCAAATTTCACCTAAAACACGATTTTCTAGCGTTTTTGTGTTCTAAAAAGCTTATTTTTGCTGCAGATTGGATTTCTTTTTCTGATTCCACTTCTTAAAGTCATTTTAGTCATTTTTGTGTTCAAATCATCTGTTTAACTGTTGTAGGCTACACACTCAAGTGGGTCAGCCTTTTCTGAGCATTTAAAGTGTTTTAGAATAAAGTACTGTTTTTTGTGAAAAAAAGAAAACAAAAAAATATTCTTGTTTCCCACCTTTTCTAACCTAGTCTAGTCCAGTTTTCAGGTTCTGCTGAATTCAGGGTGGTGGTACAGGTTCCTGTGTTGCCCATACCTTACTTGGATAGAAGGAAGTTTCTCTGTTCCCCAGTGAGAGTGGGGAGCTTTGAGCAGCCTATCTGTAGCTGGAGGTATGGTCTCAGCCACTAGTAGTTTATTGGCCATTTTGGCTAATTTCTATCTCTTTCATCTCCCTGCTATAAAACCCGCATTTGCGTGGATTTGCACCTGTATACAGCTCAGCAAGCTCCTCATGGTGTCCTGCAGAGTCCTACAAGCAGCAGAGTGACAAAAGAGAGACTTTGGATTGATTAAGTATCATCTCTCTGCATTTTGTTGCTGTTAATCGGAAATTTCACCTAAAACATGATTTTCTCGCATTTTTGTGTTCTAAAAAGCTTATTTTTGCTGCAGATTGTATTATTTTTCTGATTGCACTTGTTAAAGTTTTTTTTAGTCGTTTTTGTGTTCAAATAATCTGTTTGACTATTGTAGGCTACACACTCAAGTGCGTCAGCCTTTTCAGAGCATTTAAAGTGTTTTAGAATAAAGTACTGTATTTTTGTGGAAAAAAAAATTTTTGTTTCCCACCTTTTCTAAACTAGTCTAGTCCAGTTTTCAGGTTCTGCTGAATTCAGGGCTGTGGTTAAGGTTCCTGTGTTGCCCATACCTTACTTGGATAGAAGGAAGTTTCTCTGTTCACCAGTGTAAGAGGGGAGCTTTGAGCAGCCTATCTGTCCCTGGAGGAGTGGTATCAGCCCAGCAAATAGTAGTTTATTGGCCATTTTTGGCTAATTTCTATCTCTTTCATCTCCCTGCTATAAAACCCGCATTTGCACAGATTTGCACCTGTATACAGCTCAGCAAGCTCCTCATGGTGTCCTGCAGAGTCCTACAAGCAGCAGAGTGACAAAAAAGAGACTTTGGATTGATTAAGTATCATTTCTCTGCATTTTTTTGCTGTGGATCGCTAAATTCACCTAAAACGCAATTTTATAGTGTTTTTGTGTTCTAAAAAGCTTATTTTTGCTGAAAATTGTACTTATTTTTCTGACTGCACTTGTTAAAGTCGTTGTTAGTCATTTTTGTGTTCAAATCATCTGTTTAAATGTTGTAGGCTGCACACTCAAGTGCGCTAGCCTTTTCTGAGCATTTCAAGTGTTTTACAGTAAAGTACTATATTTTTGTGAAAAAAAGAAAAAACAAATTCTTGTTTCCAGCCTTTTCTAAACTAGTCTAGTCCAGTTTTCAGGTTCTGCTGAATTCAGGGCTGTGGTACAGGTTCCTGTGTTGCCCATACCTCACTTGGATAGAAGGAAGTTTCTCTATTCCCCAGTGAGAGTGGGGAGCTTTGAGCAGCCTATCTGTAGCTGGAGGAGTAGTCTCAGCCTAGCAACTAGTAGTTTATTGGCCATTTTTGGCTAATTTCTATCTCTTTCATCTCCCTGCTATAAAAAATGCATTTGCGCGGATTTCCACCTGTATACAGCTCAGCAAGCTCCTCATGGTGTCCAGCAGAGTCCTACAAGCAGCAGAGTGACAAAAGATAGACTTTTGATTGATTAAGTATCATTTCTCTGCATTTTTTTACTGTTGTTCGCTAATTTTGCCTAAAACGCAATTTTATAGCGTTTTTGTGTTTTAAAAAGCTTATTTTTGCTGCAAATTTTACTTATTTTTCTGATTGCACTTGTTAAAGTCGTTGTTAGTCATTTTTGTGTTCAAATCATCTGTTTAACTGTTGTAGGCTACACACTCAAGTGCACTAGCCTTTTCTGAGCATTTCAAGTGTTTTACAGTAAAGTACTGTATTTTTGTGAAAAAAAAGGAAAAAAACAAAAAAATTTCTTGTTTCCCGCCTTTTCTAAACTAGTCTAGTCCAGTTTTCATGTTCTGCTGAATTCAGGGCTGTGGTACAGGTTCCTGTGTTGCCCATACCTTACGTGGATAGAAAAAAGTTTCTCTATTCCCCAGTGAGAGTGGCGAGCTTTGAGCAGCCTATCTGCAGCTGGAGGAGTGGTCTCAGCTTAGCAACTAGTAGTTTATTGGCCATTTTTGGCTAATTTATATCTCTTTCATCTCCCTGCTATAAAACCCGCATTTGCGCGGATTTGCACCTGTATACAGCTCAGCAAGCTCCTCATGGTGTCCTGCAGAGTCCTACAAGCAACAGAGTGACAAAAGAGAGACTTTGGATTGATTAAGTATCATTTCTCTGCATTTATTTGCTGTTGATCGCTAATTTCACCTAAAACGCAATTTTATAGTGTTTTTGTGTTCTAAAAAGCTTATTTTTGCTGAAAATTGTACTTATTTTTCTAATTGCACTTGTTAAAGTCGTTGTTTGTCATTTTTGGGTTCAAATCATCTGTTTAACTCTTGTAGGCTACACACTCAAGGGCGCTAGCCTTTTCTGAGCATTTCAATTGTTTTAAAGTAAAGTAATGTATTTTTGTGAAAAAAAGAAAAAAATCCCAAAAAAATTCTTGTTTCCCGCCTTTTCTAAACTAGTCTAGTCCATTTTTCAGGTTCTGATGAATTCAGGGCTGTGGTACAGGTTCCTGTGTTGCCCATAACTTACTTGGATAGAAGGAAGTTTCTCTATTCCCCATTGAGAGTGGCGAGCTTTGAGCAGCCTATCTGCAGCTGGAGGAGTGGTCTTAACTGAGCAACTAGTAGTTTATTGGCCATTTTTGGCTAATTTCTATCTCCCTGCTATAAAACCCACATTTGTGCGGATTTGCACCTGTATACAGCTCAGCAAGCTCCTCATGGTGTCCTGCAGAGTCCTACAAGCAGCAGAGTGACAAAAGAGAGACTTTGGATTGATTAAGTATAATTTCTCTGCATTTATTTGCTGTTGATCGCTAATTTCACCTAAAACACAATTTTATTGTGTTTTTGTGTTCTAAAAAGCTTATTTTTGCTGCAAATTGTACTTATTTTTCTAATTGCACTTGTTATAGTCGTTGTTAGTCATTTTTGGGTTCAAATCATCTGTTTAACTGTTGTATGCTACACACTCAAGTGCGCTAGCCTTTTCTGAGCATTTCAAGTGTTTTAGAGTAAAGTAATGTATTTTTGTGAAAAAAATCCAAAAAAATATTCTTGTTTCCCGCCTTTTCTAAACTAATCTAATCCAGTTTTCAGGTTCTGCTGAATTCAGGGCTGTGGTACAGGTTCCTTTGTTGCCCATACCTTACTTGGATAGAAGGTAGTTTCTCTGTTCACTAGTGAGAGTGCGGAACTTTGAGCAGCCTATCTGTCCCTGGAGGAGTAGACTCAGCCCAGCAACTAGTAGTTTATTGCCTATTTTTGGCTAATTTCTATCTCTTTCATCTCCCTGCCATAAAACCCACATTTGCATGGATTTGCACCTGTATACAGCTCGGCAAGCTCCTCATGGTGTCCTGCAGAGTCCTACATGCAGCAGAGTGACAAAAGAGAGACTTTGGATTGATTAAGTATCATTTTTCTGCATTTTTACTGTTGATCGCTAATTTCACCTAAAACGCAATTTTATAGCATTTTTGTGTTCTAAAAAACTTATCTTTGCTGCAAATTGTACTTATGTTTCTAATTGCACTTGTTAAAGTTGTTGTTAGTCATTTTTGTGTTCAAATCATCTGTTTAACTGTTGTAGGCTACACACACAAGTGTGCTACCCTTTTCTGAGCATTTCAAGTGTTTTAGAGTAAAGTACTGTATTTCTGTGATAAAAAGAAAAAAAGCAAAAAAATATTCTTGTTTCCTACCTTTTCTAAACTAGTCTAGTCCAGTTTTCAGGTTTTGCTGAATTCAGGGCTGTGGTACAGCTTCCTGTGTTGCCCATACTTTACTTGGATAGAAGGAAGTTTCTCTGTTCACCAGTGTAAGACGGGAGCTTTGATCAGCCTATCTGTCCCTGGAGGAGTGGTATCAGCCCAGCAACTAGTAGTTTATTGGCCATTTTGGGCTAATTACTATCTCTTTCATCTACCTGCTATAAAACCCGCATTTCCGAGGTTATGCGCCTGTATACAGCTCAGCAAGCTCCTCAAAGTGCCCTGCAGTGTCCTACAAGCAGCAGAGTGACAAAAGAGAGACTTTGGATTGATTAAGTATCATTTCTCTGGATTTTGTTGCTGTTGATCGCAACTTTCACCTAAAACACGATTTTCTAGCGTTTTTGTGTTCTGAAAAGCTTATTTTTGCTGCAGATTGTGCTTATTTTTCTGATTGCACTTGTTAAAGTTTTTTTTAGCCATTTTTGTGTTCAAATCATCTGTTTAACTGTTGTAGGCTACACACTCAAGTGCGTCAGCCTTTTCTGAGTATTTAAAGTGTTTTAGAATAAAGTACTGTATTTTTGTGAAAAAAAGAAAAAAAAACAAAAAAAATTCTTGTTTCCCACCTTTTCTCAGCTAGTCTAGTCCAGTTTTTAGGTTCTGCTGAATTCAGGACTGTGGTATAGGTTCCTGTGTTGCCCATACCTTACTTGGATAGAAGGAAGTTTCTCTGTTCACCAGTGAAAGTGGGAAGCTTTGAGCAGCCTATCTGTCCCTGGAGGAGTGGTCTCAGCCCAGCAACTCACAATTTATTGGCCATTTTGGGCTAATTTCTATCTCTTTTATCTCCCTGCTATAAAACCTGCATTTGCGAGGTTTTGTGCCTCTATACAGCTCAGCAAGCTCCTTGTGGTGTCCTGCAGAGTCCTGCAAGCAGCAGAGTGACAAAAGAGAGACTTTGGATTGATTAAGTATCATTTCTCTGCATTTTGTTGCTGTTGATCGCTAATTTCGCCTAAAACACAATTTTCTAGCATTTTTGTGTTCTAAATAGCTTATTTTTGCTGCAGATTGTGCTTATTTTTCTGATTGCACTTGTTAAAGTCGTTTTTAGTCATTTTTGTGTTCACATCATCTGTTTAACTGTTGTAGGCTACACACTCAAGTGTGTTAGCCTTTTCTGAGCATTTAAAGTGTTTTAGAATAAAGTACTGTATTTTTGTGAAAAAAAGAAAAAAAACAAAAAAAAAATATTCTTGTTTTCTGCCTTTTCTAAACTAGTCTAGTCCAGTTTTCAGGTTCTGCTGAATTCAGGGCTGTGGTACAGGTTCCTGTGTTGCCCATACCTTACTTGGATAGAAGGAAGTTTCTCTGTTCACCAGTGAGAGTGGGGTGCTTTGAGCAGCCTATCTGTCCCTGGAGGAGTGGTCTCAGCCCAGCAACTAGTAGTGTATTTTCTATTTTGGGCTAATTTCTATCTGCTTCATCTCCCTGCTATAAAACCCGCATTTGCACGGTTTTGCACCTGTATACAGCTCATCAAGCTCCCCGTGGTGTCCTGGACAGTCCTACAAGCAGCAGAGTGACAAAAGAGACTTTTGATTGATTAAGTATCATTTCTTTGCATTTCTTTTTTGCTGTTGATCGCTAATTTCACCTAAAATGTGATTTTCTGGCATTTTTGTGTTCTAAAAAGCTTATTTTTGCTGCAAAGTGTACTTATTTTTCTGACTGAACTTGTTAAAGTCGTTTTTAGTTTCTTTTTGTTTTCAAATCATCTGTTTAACTGTTGTAGGCTACACTTTCAAGTACGCTAGCCTTTTCTGAGCATTTAAAGTGTTTTAGCGTAAAGTACTGTATTTTTGTGAAAAAAAGAAAAAAAACAAAAAAATATTCTTGTTTCCCGCCTTTTCTAAACTAGTCTAGTCCAATTTTCAGGTTCTGCAGAATTCAGGGCTGTGGTACAGGTTCCTGTGTTGCCCATACCTTACTTGGATAGAAGGAAGTTTCTCTGTTTACCAGTGAGAGTGGGGAGCTTTGAGCAGCCTATCTGTCCCTGGAGGAGTGGTCTCAGCCCAGCAACTAGTAGTTTATTGGCCATTTTTGGGATAATTTCTATCTCTTTCATCTCCCTGCTATAAAACCCGCATTTGCGTGGGTTTGCGAGGTTTTGCGTGCCGGGCAGCACCGCGCAGCGCCAGTTAGCTAGGGTTAAATTATTCCCAACTCCACAAAGTCTGCTCTTCAATTTTTCCCTTGGAACTAGTCAAACTCTCAACTTAAGCACTCAAACCTTTCCTTTTACAGTCCAGCACTTGCTCAAATCTCTTAGTAAGCACTAATAGACGCTAGCACTACACCCCCCCCTATGCTATACAGAAGTACAAGGCTCCCTATTTGTCCCTACCGGACACTCAGTAAAACAGTTAACTTTATCTGTTCATGCATGTCCAAAGGGCAGTTTCAGGTGTACTCTCCAGTCCAGCTGGTGAATCTGGGCATCTTGAGGCAATGTTACAATTGCTTCATGTACACAGACAACCCTCTCCTCCTTCCAACAAACACAAATGTATGTGAGAGATACAACTACACAGCCAAACTGGAGGCCAAGCTCTCTCAACCCAAGACTGGAACAGTCTGTCATGAGGAGAAGGGAAACACTTACACCACACTACCAGTCTCACACAGACCAGTTATATCTGCACCAGCAAACAACACATAAATACACAAAAACATACTCGGAGGCTTTAAATAAAAATCTGCCAAAGCAGCAGAGACCTCCAAAGCAGTCATCCAAGCAACCTCCACCCCCCAACAACAACCACGTATCACATACTTCACAAAGTTAGTGTGCCATGCAATCACAGCCCTTAAGGCTAAATAACACACCAAATACACTAGTAATAGGTGACTCTATTGTCAGGCACACTGATGTCCCACTCACTAGACTGAACAAGGAGAATGTTACTGTAAGCTGCCTGTTGGATGCCAGGATCTGCCACATAACACAAGCACTCAGGTCACTCCAAAACAGGTACAGATATGACTCTGTCATTGTCCATGTTGGTGTGAACGACCTGAGACGTACCTCCCTGGACTACATGAAAAGAGACATAGAGGAGCTCTCTGATCATGTAGCCCAGGCCTGTATAACCCTGACCCTGAGTAGCATCTTGCCCTCACCAAGAATGATGCCACAGTATAAAGATAAAATGATCAATTTTAACAATTGGCTAAGCTATTGGTTTCGTTCAAAGGAGATCCAGTATCTGTCAGCCTGGGATGACATGCTTGACAAGCCACGTTGCTTTGCCAGAGACCGCTTGCACCTGTTGCCCTTAGGCTTTTGAACACTGGCGAAGGCTCTTGCCACCCCCATAGTGTCTTTTTTAGGCAAGGATCAAAAGACAAACCCACCTCCAAAAACAACACAAGAAACCAAAAACTGAGGGTAATGCTACTCAATGCTAGAAGTCTAAACCTCAAAATGCACGCACTTGAGGCACTCCTCAGCATGGAGAGAATCGATATCTGTGCAGTAACAGAAACCTGGTTCAAGGCCTCAGAGAGCACCCCAGCACTACCAGGCTATAACTCATACCATACCTTTCGGCCTCAGAACCCAGACCGAAATACAAAAGGTGGGGATGTATCCATTTTCAACAAGGATACCCAGACCTACAGGTTAGTGGCACAGCACAAGGCCTCGGAGACCATCCATGTGCAACTAACAGTGGACAAAGCTGCTTTTCAGATTGTAGCTTGCTACAGATCACCCACCTTGTCTCAGGACCCTCACTCAGCATTCCTGGGAACATTGGAAAATATGAAGGTCCTACCAAACACCATGATATTGGGTGATTTCAACTACCCAAACATTGACTGGGAAAATTACTCAAGTACTAACTCCTTTGCCCAACACTTCCTAGAGTTTATAAACTCGAACGTCCTGGAACAACTGGTCACCACTCCCACAAGAGGTGACAACATATTGGAACTGATCATCACCAACATGGGGGATCAATGTTCCACACCAGAGGTAAACCCGTCGCTGGTAAGATCAGACCATAAACTAATCACACTGGACATCCACATCCCGACCCCACCCCCAGTCAAGGAAACCACTGTGAAAAACCTTTCAAAAGCAAACTTCACACTTCTCAAGACCGAGGTGAAAAGTTTCAAAGCCCCCTTGTTAAAGGATAATGCTGCCCAAACCGCAGAATCCTTTACAAATGCATTCTATGAGCACCTACAGGAATGCATGGATCGAGCCATCCCAAGTAAAACCAAGACTCACTCCTTCAAAAAGAGGAAACCAGTCTGGTGGACCCTGGCCATAAATAAGCTATACAACAGAAGGAGGAAACTATTACATTATAGAGCAAAATCCCAAAAAGGGAAGTCATCCCTGATCAGTAATAGCAAGAAACTACAATCCCTTATAAAATCATCCAAGGCCAGCTTCGAAAGAAAAATTGCCAAAGACTCTAAAGATAATCACAAAGCCTTCTTTAGCTATGTCAAGAATCTAGGTGGCAACTCTCAGATCTACTCTGAGCTAGTGCAAAATGGCAAAAAATACACTGAACCAAGTGACATTGCCAACATCCTGGCTGACAGGTTCAGTGCAAACTTTACCCCCCCCCTCACTCCCAAAAGGGCCCGTGTCCATCCCAGAAGAATGTACAGCCCCAAACATCACAGACATACAGGTGAAAACAGCCCTTTTCAAAGCAAAAAACACAGCATCAATGGGACCGGATGGTATCCCAGGCTGTGTCTTACACGAGCTCCAAAATGAACTAAACCCTCACCTAAATTCACTGTTCAAACTCAGCCTTACCTCAGGCTATGTACCCAAAGAATGGTGTACAGCAACAGTTATCCCGCTCCACAAAGGTGGTGCCACAATGGATCCTGGGAACTATTGCCCTATAAGCCTGACTAGCCTGGTCTGCAAAGCTATGGAGCGCATCATCATGGAACTCATTAACAGAGACATTGGGAACCTTCAGACACTGGACCCTACCCAATTCGGCTTTGTTAAAGGCAGATCTTGCCTCCTAAACCTAATTAACTTCTTTGAAACAGTTACCAAGGCCATAGACGAGGGAAAGGTAGTCCACACAGCCTACCTGGACCTCGCAAGTCCTTCAACACCATTCCCCACTCTGGCATTATAGATAAGCTTACCAGCTTGAACATTAACCCCTGTGTCATGAGATGGGTTGCCAACTGGCTCATGGATAGAACTCACATAGTCAGAGTTGCAGGTGCCATGTCCGACTCTAAACCGGATACAAGTGGCGTACCACAGAGCTCAGTCCTGGGACCCCTCCTGTTTGGTATATACTTCCCTGAGGTACAGGCAAGCACGGGACGACTATGGATGACCAAGTTCGCAGATGATTGCAAACTGGGGACCATAATCGACTCTCCAGCTGACACAGACATCCTCCAGAAGGGTTTCACGGAGACGAATACCTGGTGTCAGAACCATGGCCTCAAGCTAAATGCCAAAAAGTGCATAGTCATCCCCTTTGGGAAAAACAAAGTGCCCACGAACTATCACATAGGTGGTAATCTACTAAGTACGGAAGATGTAATTAGGGATCTGGGGGCCCAAGTAGATAACAACCTCTCCTTTGATAATCACATTGCCAAAGTGGTTAGAAAATCCTTCTATGTAGCCCAACTAATCACAAAAGGTTCACATCTAGATCAAGAGAGGTCATTGTGCCCCTCTACTCATCGCTCATCAGGCCCATAATAGAGTACAATGCCCCATTTGGGATGTACCTTACTCAACACCTGCAACAGCTGGAAAGACCACAGAAGTACCTCACCAAGAAGATTGTGGGCCTCAAACAGATGCCCTATGCAGCTCGACTAAAGAAACTCCAGCTCTACTCGGTTGCTTACCACCTACTCAGAGGAGATCTCTGCCTGACGTACAAGGCTATGTCTAACCCAGAATTAATGGACATGCTCCACATCAAGAAAACCAAATCTCTTAGAGCCACATGCTCTAGGGATTTAAACCTCAGCACAACAATAAATAGGACATGCTGGAGGGATAGATTCCTGTCCCAGAGACTTCCCTCGCTCTGGAATAGAATACCAATCTATGTTAGGCAAAGCCCCTCACTGACTCTCTTCAAGAGAAATCTTGACGAGTGGATGGGAAATCGTAAATTTACCCCTAGGATCACTTCAGTGGCCCTGCTGGACAGAAGCTCAGGAAACTAATCTAAAAGGGAGGTGAAAGCCAACAAATTCTGGCTAGGCTTATAAATGCCTTTGGGCAGATAGCCTAGTACCTACCTATGAACCTATATATATATATATATATATATATATATATATATATATATATATATATATATATATATATATTTAATGATTCAGCTTTGCATTGTTCTTCCTATTTATAATTTATGTGTCACTGTTTCTGTTTAGCTAATAATTTGTTATAGATAAATGCCAGTATTTCTCTGAGGTATGCTTCCTTAACCCTAACAGATGTCAGTATTTTCAAAATGGTTGACAAGTGTCTACCCATCAGTCAGTAACAATCTCAGAAAGTCATTTCCCGAATATGTTTGATTTGCCATTGTAATTTATGATGTATAATGAACCATAATTTATGTGTAAAGAGCTTCTGCATTTTCTGAAACAGAATCATGTAACCACAATAATACAGCACCATACTTCTCTTTTACACATGCCTTGGGAAAAAAATTGTGCATATGTTCAGAGTTTGTTTGACAGGAAGAGAAAAAAGATATTATCTTTCCAGTCATAACTGGCACCACACAGGATCTGCAAGCAGAAATGAGAGCAATGTGGAAGGAAGATACCCAGACAGTTCCAATAGTAGTTGGAGCAACAGGTCTTGTTACCAATCCATGCAATCCCATATGAATTGCAGAAGGTGTCATAACTGGTCACATTGCAGGTGCTGCTAAGAGCACTTTTGGCTGACATCAGAGACTGAAACTATACTAATTTCATGAACTTTAATCGTACTTTGACTTAGCAATGGGGTCCATTCCCATCATGGTATTAGAAACCCATATGATTTGAAGAAATTAAAAAAGTGTATTACCTTTGGTGACTTTGAGAGTGTTCCTATTCTTATAAAACAACTTTGTACATTTATGCAGGTACACACTCAGATTAAAACATTAATGAATACATGAAAACCACAGCTGCTGTTCAGTGTGCCATTTTCTCATGGTGTCTATGTTTCAAACAGTGCTCCCAGTTAGCATGCAGGTATACATCATGCATAAACTGCCAGATATGCTATATTCCTCCCCTTTTATATTTCAAAAACAGAGGTTAAAAAAAAACAATATAAGCATAAGCAAAATCGATTAATACCATACATTACAGCATGCTTCCAAATCCCCACATCATATAATTGGTTTGTAATCAATGTCCCTGAATGGTTATCCCTGAAAACAGTTATTCATAGGTTCATAGGTGTCTACTAGGTTAATGGCCCTGGAAGCTTTACAAGCCAAGCCCATAGGATTACCTGTATCATGCCACCCAATCTTAGTTTCCAGTGCCTCTGTTGAGTAGAGCCACAGGAGTGATCCCCGGGGTGAATTTTCTATTTCCCATTAACTCATCAAGATTTCTCTTGAAGAAGGCCAGTGAGGTGATCTGTTTGACATGTATGGGAAGCATGGGCAGTCTCTGGGTTATGAACCTGTCCCTCCAGCATGTTCTGTTGATTGTGGTAATGAGGTTGAGGTCTCTGGAGCTTGTGGTGCAGAGGGATTGGGATTTCTTTAGATGTAGCATTTCTAACAGAGCTGGGTCAGACATGGCTTTATTTTTTTTTTCAATAATAATTCTTTATTTTTCTTTTTTTTCTAAATGTTAATACAATACTACAACCTATTTACAATATATACATGAATGCTTCCAACAGTTACATAGAGTCATTATACATAAATATATACTTCTAAATAGATATTACAGAAAAAAAGAATAAAAATCTAGTATCAATATAAGGCTTATCTATAGAAAACTCCATAATTAGTCTGTACTTCCAGGAGAAAAGTGGATTGGAACCTTAAGCTAAGACAATGTTAAAGATTTGCTCCCATATTTTTGTATTATTTACACTTTTCTTATGATCATTAATTAATAATTTGTGTGCTAAGATATGTTTTATCGCTACACTCTTGAAGTTTTCCCATGAAGTCTGGGCTGGATTCAACCAATTTGTAGCTATATACAGCTTCATTAACAAAAAAATATTTATGAGTATGATCCTTTGGGATCTATCCAAATTAGTTGGCAGAATATGCAGAATCATAAACTCCCAAGAAAGTGTAGACTGTTGATATCCCGTTTTTTGTAGTTGGAATTTCAAAGAATTCCAGAGTTTAAAAATACATTTACAACTCCAGAACATGTGTAAAAGGTCAGCCGTTTGATCTATACAATATGGGCATTTGGGTAAATTTTTTGAGTTAAATTTATGTAAAGTGAGACGCGTATAATACGCATTATTAAATATCATCAACTGAGTAAATAATAACTTTTGAAGGGACACTGATTTTAAGGTTAAGTTAATTGCTCTCACTATTTTACTATCTTCAATCGTTAACAATTTCTCCTTCCAGTATTTCGATAAAAGTATTTGGTTATTGTATTTCACATCTTTCATCAAACTATATGACGCTGTTATATATTTACATTCCTGTGTTAAAGTTTGCCATAAGTTTAGGCAAATGTTTAAATCTTCTTCTTTAATTTTGAAATTCCTATTACTAAAATAGCTTATTGATAAGTCCTTTAACTGTCTTATTATAATTAAATACGAGTTAGGGAGATCCATCTCTCTTAGTATGTTATGTATTGAGATACCTAGAAAGGGATATAAATCGAGTATGGTTAAGTTACGTATAAGTGGGAATTTCTTAAGGTCTATCAACTGATTACCAATTTTCAAATTCGAGTTTTTATGAAATGGTTGAAAAATCATCATATATTGTAAAAGATTTAGTGAGTTAAACAGACTTTGTACTGATATTATATATATTTTGATATGCTCCATCAAAGCGTACATTTTAAGGGTATCTTTATTTAAAAAAGGTAATGCCTTACAATTAATACCCAGACCAGCAACATGTTTATGATTTAGAATCAACCACTTAGGAGCCCATTTCGAATTGATCCTATCAAAGTTAACTACTCTTAGAATTCTATTAGCATTTATTATTAAATAATATGTTTCAAAATTCGGTAGTTCCAACCAACCCCTATTTTTCGGAGTCATCAGTTTGTCATAAGATATCCTAACTTTTCTAGGTTCCCATACAAATCTAGTTAATTCTGTATGAAGTTGTTTGAAGAATTTCCTGGAAATTTGAACTTGAGTAGCTCTAAAGATATATAATATTCTGGGAAGTATGTTCATTTTAATAATTGAGGTCTTTGCCATTATTGGTAATTTCAGATTATCCCATCTTTTTAAATCAGAGACTATCTGTTCCCAACTTAACTTAACATTATTTACGTAAAAGTCTCTATTATCTGTTGAAAAAACAACCCCTAAATATTTTATTTTTTCTTCGGATTTTACCTGCCCTACCAATGGTAAAAGAGAGAAGGGTGTAGGCGTCTTTAATGGGAATACCTTGTTTTTTTTTAAATTTATTTTGTAGTTAGATATTTTTGCAAAGTCTTCCACAGCTTTTAATATTTTCTTAATATCTGAAACAGGTGTTGTGCAGTAAATATTCAGATCGTCCGCAAAAGCAGCCATGGAAATCTTCGTACCATAAATTATTGGAGCATTGTGATAAATATTTTGTTTGATGTGTAAAAATAATGGTTCTAAATATAGATTGAATAATATAGGAGATAACGGACATCCTTGGCGGGTACCATTCTTAATTTGAATTCTTTTTGAGAGATTCCTATTAATAACTAGATTTGTATAAGGATTATTATATAGTTTTTTTTAAGTTAAAATGAATTCTTGCGGTATATTAAAACATGCTAAAATATCAAACAAACATTCTAAGTTCACTCTATCAAAAGCTTTTTGCGGGTCAATTATGAGTGCATACGCATTAAAGTTCCTGTGAGTGGCATAAGAAATCAGTGTATGAAGTGATAACGTATTATCTGTAGTTTGTGTGCCATTTATAAAACCGGCTTGTTCTTCTGTTATTATCAGGTTAATTACCTTCTTCAATCTATTAGCCAAAATCGATGTCATAATTTTCATGTCTATATTCAAAAGTGAAATAGGTCTATAGTTATCCGGGTTATGTAAATCAGCATTCTCTTTCGGTATAAGAATAGTTTTCGAAGCATTAAAGTGCGGGTCAGTAATTTTATTGTTAGTTATATAGTTAAATACCTGTGGAAGTATTTTCCCCAATATATCACTAAAAGTTTTATAGAATTCCGTGGTCAAACCATCCGGTCCCGGAGCTTTATATGGCTTCAACTTCTTAAATGCATCAGTTATCTCCTCTGAAGAAATTGGTTCAACTAAGTTCATATGAAGCTCATCACCAATCTTCGGAAAGATAATTTTCTGCAGAAAATCATTATTACTCTTACTTATATTTACTTTGTGTTGCTCACCATATACTTGAGAAAATATTAGTTCAAATGCCTTCATGATATCTTCCGTACTGGTATATGTTTTATTATTAAAGTGTATTTCACAGATTTGAGAAGGTATTTTCGATTGATTAATAATATGTGCTAATGCTTTTGAAGGGGTTTGTATGTGATTGGCGTATTTTACCAGCATTTTCTGTTCATAAAATGATAATTTATTGTTTTGTAGTAAAAAAAGGTCCTTCTGACATTTTAATAACTCCGTTTCAGTTTGTTTACTATAATTCCCAATTAGATCCTGATCCAGTAATTTAATTTTAGTTTCCAATTCTTGTATGTCTCTCACTTGTAATTTCTTGTAATAAGTAGCCTTTTGGAGAAACATTCCTCTAATTTGTGCTTTGGTAGTTGCCCATTCTATGTCAGACGGATGATGGTGTTCCGAAAGATTAACTAGTAATTGGTTAAAGGACTCCTGAACTTCTTTTATTACATCTTCTTTATTCAATAAATATGGATTTAATGTCCAGTTATAACATCTAAGACGTATCTTATGACTAGTGACTTATTAAAAGTTAATGTGATCCTAGAATGATCCGACAAATGTCGAGCTTGTATGTATATATAGGGATCAAAAAACATTAGTGCGTCTGAAATTAGAAAAAAGTCGATCCTGGACCACATTTTATGACAACTTGAATAAAATGTAAAGTTACTTGCATTCATTTGATTCTTATTGTATTTAAATGGATCATATAATTTAAAATCTGTTTTAAATTCCTGTAGTGCTATCACTGCTTGGTTATTAAAGGACCTATGGGAGCTTGATTTATCTAATTTAGGGTCTTGGTATGTGTTCCAGTCACCTCCTATTATTATATAGTAATTATTATATTGATTCAGGATAAAATAAAGTGATGTTATGAAAAATTGTTGATTGGTACATGGGGCATATATGTTAAGAAGTATCACCGATTTATCATAAAATTTGGATACAAGAATCACATAACACCATCTTCCCTCTTTGTCCATTTTAAAATCTAGGATTTTCTCTTGGTACTGACTTTTAATAATAATCGCCACCCCTGCACTATTAGTTGTCCCTTCCGAAGCTACCACCTCTCTGATCCATTTCTTATTTTTAAGGGCAGTCCATTGATCATTAGTCAAATGGGTTTCTTGTAACAAAATAAAACATGCTTTTGACTGGAGGAGTAAATGAAAAAATAATTTCCTTTTTTTCAAGTTCTGGAGCCCTTTAACATTCCATGAGTCTATTATCCACATACTAAGATTTTTAAAACTTTAAAGTATATTTTAAAATTGAAAGACGATACTAGATTCAGATGTATTAGCACAGTATATAATATCTGGAAGCAATCTTGACGTCCCATCCCTAACCAGTGCCTATCCACTATTCCCCTGGATCAGGACATACATAGTTTTTTTTACACTGTATAAACTTCTATTGGTACACATCATTACTAAATATATGTTCTTTATCTTACAAAATAACACACTAAAAACATGCAAAAAACCTATAATAACTACATCTAACTCTACAAAACCTAACCGAAACATTCCCTACTAAACACTGGTATCTATCTACAGCTCTTGAACACATTATTTAGTTAACACAAATGATATTCCTTACATGCAAAATTACTATTCTACCTCTCTAATAGTTAACATATATTATTAGTTCTATAATTTGGTTATATTACCCTAGAATATCTAATTATCTTATTTAAATCTAACCTAAACAGATATATGACTGTACTCCTATTAAACAGTAATATTATTGACTTCAAGATAATTCACTATATGTTTAATTTATATTTAAAGCACTAAATCTGACATTGTTTATCTAATCTAATTTATTTAACATTGTGATGATAACATCATTGGTGAATACAAGTAGCATTAACTATGCTTAGCAGATACTATGTTTAAATATATAAAACAATATCTAAATAGCACAGTTCCCAAAACATTCAGAACCACATCAGAAAAATAACCTTCATTTTCCTAGGAATACCAGGATATATTATGTGCTTTTAATTTACTAACTATCCCAGCATTAAAACCCCTTTGTATCTAAATATTTACAGTATTAAAACACAATCTAAAAGCAGGAGAATAAATATTGCAGTACAGTACAATATTATTAGCACATCCACATTCAGGCAAACTACCTAGGAAAATAGAATAACTATGATAACTTTATGTTACTTCTACCATATTAGTTAAATGACACATTTTGACCACTACATTAATATTCAGTTTAAATCCTACCTGAATGAATTCACATTCCCTTTTACAGAAATAAAAGTTGAAACATACATTAAAAGTCCACGAAGCCTCGTTTTATGTTCCCAGTAGGTTCCCCTTCTTCCACAGAGCTCTATCGACTTCCTGGTCATGAAATCTTGTCTTCGAATTTGCGAAGGGGGAACCATTACATGGACAGACTTCCAGATGTGCCACAATGAAAGCGGACCCTCAGCAGCATCTAAAGGACTTCCTGTTGCCTCACGAAGGAACACAGTTCATAGAAGCTGTAAAAGTTCGTGGAATCTTCGTAAACAAGCTGGACCTGCAAAAAAAAACTAGATAATTATTAACCAAGGGGCCTGGTGAAGAAGAAAGAACAAACAAAGGATTTTGGAGCCTCGAGGTATAGTAGGCATGGAATCCCAGTATCCACATTGTTGTAAACAGACTGAATGATCCAGTTAAGCTTCCGAAGTTGGGAGGGATTTGAAAATCTTCAAAAAGGTAAGTTTTGCTTCTTTTTTTGCAGAAATGGAATATTTGGATCCATCAACTGTAAAAATTAATGTGTTAGGGTATTTCATCTGGAATTTAATATTCTTTTCAATAAGACATGGCTTTATAAGTCAAGCAGAGATCTCCTCTAAGTAGGCGATATGAGACAGAGAATAGTTGGAGTTTTTTGAGTATGTCCATATAGGACAAGTGTTTAAGGCCTAGGATCCTCTTTGTGAGGCACTTTTGCAGCCTCTCCAGTTGTTGCAGGGGTCTGGTGAGGTAGATGCCAAATGGGGCATTGTACTCAATGATTGGCCTAATGAGGGATAAGAAGAGGGAGACAATGACCTCTTTCTTCCTGGATGCAAAACGCTTAGTAATGAGACGTGCCACATAGAAGGACTTTCTGACCACAGTGGTAGTGTGGTGGTCAAAAGAGAGGTTGCTGTCAACCTGTGTTCTCAGATCTCTTATAACGCCTTCTGTGTTCAGTGGACTACCATCGATGTGGTAGTTCATGGGAATGGGGTTTTTCCCAAAGGGGATGACAACACATTTTTTGGCATTAAACTTAAGGCCATGATTCTGACACCAGTCATTGGTCTCAGTGAAGCCTTTCTGTAGGATGTCAACATCACTTTGGGAGTTAATAATGGCTCCCAACTTGCAATCATCTGCGAACTTTGTCAGCCAGAGTCCCTTCATGTTGGACTGGACATCTGAGAAGTAGATACCAAACAGGAGAGGACCCAGGACCAATCCCTGTGGAACTCCACTCATGACTGGTTGGCAGTCTGACTTGGAGTCAGCTACTTTCACACTGTGGGTTCTATCTGTGAGCCAGTTTGCAACCCACCCAGTTATATAGGGGTTGATGCCTAGCTTAGTGAGTTTTTCTATGATTCCTGAGTGGGGAATGGTATCAAAAGCCTTGGCCAGATCAAGGTAAGCTGTATGAACCACCTTGCCTTCATCCACAGCTCTGGTGACTGACTCAAAGAAGTTGACCAAATTGAGAAGGCATGATCTACCCTTCACAAAACCAAACTGTGTGGAATCCAGAGTTTGGAGATTCCCAATATCCTTGTTTATTAGGTCCATGATGATGCATTCCATAGCTTTGCATATCAGACTTGTCAGGCTAATGGGGTGATAGTTCCCAGGGTCTGTAGTTGCTCCTCATTTGTGGAGAGGGATGACTATAGCAGTGCGCCATTCGGTAGGGACAACACCTGAGGTAAGGCTGTGATTGAACAGGGCACACAGATGACGTGCCAGTTCACTCTGAAGTTCATGTAGAACACAGCCAGGGATATTGTCAGGTCCCATAGAAGCTGTATTCTTGGCCTTGGACAGTGCTGTTTTAACCTGCACAGCAGTAATACTCAGTGCCTGGCAGTCAACTGGTATTGTGATTGGACTTTTGGGGGGGGGGAGTTGGCACTGAATCTGTCGGCCAGTATACTGGCAATATCTGTTGGTTCGGTATAGGAGGTACCATTGTGCAGTAGCTCAGAGGAAATCTGGATATTTCCCTGGAGGTTCTTTACATAACTATAGAAGGCCTTGTGGTTGTCTTTACTATCTACTGCAATTCTGTTTTCATAGCTAGCTTTAGAGGATTTTATGAGCGATCTCAACTTTTTGTTGAGGCTGATAAGGGAGTTTTTCCAGTCTTGGGACTTCACCTTATTCCACATCAGTTTCCTCCATCTATTGTAGAGTTTGTTTATCGCAGGGGACCGCCAGATTGACTTCCTTTTTTGGAGGAGAGCGTCTTGGTTCTATTGAGTATGGCGAGCTCCATGAATTTGTGTACATGTTCGTACAGTGCATTGGTGTATGATTCAGTGGTCATGCAACTATTCTTCATTTGCATGGATGCAGTGAAATTAGCCACCTTTGTTCTTAGGAACCCAAAGTTAGCTTTGGAGAAGTTTTTCATGGCGGTTACCTTTTCGGGGGTGGGGTGGGAGGGATGTGGATTTCCAAGGTGATTAGCTTGTGGGCAGATCTAACCAGGGAGGAGTTGACTATTGTTATAGAGCAATGGTCGCCCATGTTAGTAATGACCAGGTCAAGGATGTTGCTACCTCTAGTAGGGGTAAGAACAAGCTGGTCCAGGGCATTGGAAGTAATGAATTCCAGGAAACATTGGACAAGTGTATTGGTACATAAGTAATTTTCCCAGTTAATGGAGGGGTAGTTGAAGTCGCCCAGTATGAGTGTGTTAGGTTGGACCCTGATATTCTCTAGGGTGCTTAGGAACATGGAGTGAGTGTCTTGGGACATGGTTGGAAACCTATAACAGGCTACGACCTGAATTGCTGTCTTATGCAATGTTAGCTGCACCTGAAGTAGCTCTGATGCATTATGTTGGGCTACCTGTCTAGAGGTGTGCGCATCCTTTATGAATATGGAAACATCACCACCTTTGGAGCTTCGGTCCAAGTTCTGGAGCTGAAAGGTGCAGAATGATTTATAGCCTGGTAGTGCTGGGGTGCTTTCTGCTGCCTTGAACCAGGTCTCTGTTACAGCACAAATGTCGATGTTCTCCATTTTAAGGAGTGCTTTAAGTGAGTGCATTTCGAGATTTAGACTTCTAGCATTGAACAGCATGACCTTCAGATTGCTTTTGTAGCTGTTATGGTCGTAATTTGGTCTTTGGAACACCGCCTAAAAAAGGCACTATAGGGGTGGCAAGAACCTTGGCCAGTATCCGGAAGCCCAGGGGTGACAGATGCAGGCCATCTCTGGCAAAGCATCAAGGTCTGTCAGTCATGTCATCCCACGCAGACAGATACTGGATCCCCTTAGAATGACACCAGAAACTTAGCCAATTGTTGAAGTCAATAATTTTCTGCTTGTACTGTGATATCATTCTAGGTGATGGTAGGATGCTGCTCAGGGCTAGGGTCATACCCACCTGGAATATATAATCCGAGAGCTCCTCCATGTCTCTTTTCATGTAATCCAGGGAGGTACGTCTCAGGTCATTCACACCCACATGTACAATGACAGAGTCATATTTGTACCTGTTGTTGAAGGACCTGAGTGCTTGCATTATATTGCAGATCCTGGCACCTGACAGGCAGCTGACTGTTACATTCTCCTTATTTAACCTAGTGAGTGGGACATAAGTGTGCCTCACTATCGAGTCTTGAATAATGCTTTCATTTATTACAGCAGTACTGTTTCATTCACTTAGCAGTGCTTATTTAATGATAGTAATATTTGTCCATATTTATTTTTAGTGTTTTTTCCACTTAATCATGATAACAAATTCTCACTCCTCCAAGATACAACCGTAAAGGAAACTTGTCATGCAATTAGAATAGTGTATCTGTGGCCACTGCTGGTTTGGAACAGTGACATGGCTAGGTCCTTCAGGTTTATCTTTTATCTATAGAATAGCTTTCTGTTCAGGAACAGCATTGTTGGCATACTATTGCTCTTCTATCTACATCATCTGTGGCTTGTAGGTTTCTTGTAGAAACTACACATTTAATAACATTTTTCTGCATCCATGTGTTGAGTTACACTGATTTTAAATTGCCACTTATCACAGAAAATTTATTCAGGCAAGATATGTTTTGCAAATAGCATTCTTGGTACTTATATTATCTTTCCAGTCATAAATGACACCGCACAGATTATCCTTCGTGACTCTGAGTGTATACCTATGGTTATAAGAAACCCTAAGTCACTAAATGATTATCAGTCTGAAATTCATAGAAAAAAAAACACAGTTGCACAACTCAAGCTGCAAAGAAATCCTAAGTTGCTCTGCTCTGTTATAATGGGATATGTAGTTACATGTTACCTAGAAATGTAGCAAGGGTGAAGTGAAAGGCACAGCTGCCCAGGTCACAAGGTATTAGGGGGCACAATCTGAAAGTACAGTTCCCGTATTTTTTTCTGTACCGGCATTCAAAAATACCAGTAAAGAAGTGCACCACTTCTGTGCACCAGCTCTTCTTGTCTGTTAAGTAAAAGAAAAAGCCCTTTTTTGCTCTTCAGTTTAAGAACTGAGGTGGCAGATTGCTACATTTGGGGTAACAGGCACCAGACACTAGATGAGCCAGCTATTGACCTGGTATGATCGACATGGGTGTATCTCATTACAACTAATATGCATGCATGGCCTAGCATACAGCTTGAGGAAGTAGTGCAGGTTTTTATAAGATTACACACAGACAGGCACTCCACCCCTCCACACAGACACAAAATGACACACACACACACACACACACACACACATAATACATGCACAAAAAGACACACCATGCTTAATTTATTTATTGTGGTTGTTATCTGACAGAAGAAGATAAGTAGAGTAGAGCTGCCACACTCCTTGGCTCTGTAGAGACTATACAAACACACACACACACACACACACACACACACACACACACACACACACACACACACACACACACACACACACACACACACAGACACACACGAACATACCCTGTGCCAGCACCCACTGCATCCATAGGTTCATAGGTTCATAGGTTCATACTAGGCTATCTGCCCGAGGGCATTTACAAGCCTAGCCCATCGTTTTGTGGCTTACGCCACCCCTTTAGTATGGGGAACTATACCCATTATTTTGCTGTGCCTCTGTCGAGCAGTGATACTGAGGTAATCCCTGGGGTATATCTGCGATCTCCCATCCATTGGTCAAGATTTCTCTTGAACAAGGCCAGCGAGGTGCTCTGCCTCACGTATACCGGGATTTTGTTCCACAGCATAGGGAGTCTTTGGGTGATGAATCTATCCCTCCAGCACGTCCTATTAATAGCCGTGTCGAGGTTTAAGTCTCCGCCCTTGTGGCTCTGATGGATCTAGATTTTTGAGGTGAAGCATATTCATCAAATCTGGGTTTGACATGGCCTTGTATGTTAGGCAAAGGTCACCTCTGAGCAAGGTAAGCGACTGAATAGAGCTGGAGTTCTTTCAGTCGGGCAGCATAGGACAGATTTTGAGACCCTTTATCCTTTTGGTGAGGAACTTTTGTGGCCTCTCCAGCTGCTGCAAGTGTCGGGTCAGATACATTCGAATGGGGCATTGTACTCAATCATTGGTCTGATGAGTGATGAGTAAAGGGAGACTATGACCTCCCTTGATCTAGATGAGAATCCCTTCATGATAAGGTGGGCAATGTAGAAGGTCTTCCTAACTACTTTAGCTACATGGGTGTCGAATGACAGACTACTATCAACCTGGGTCCCCAGGTCCCTGATAACTTCTTCTGTGCTCAGTGGATTGCCACCTATTTGGTAGCTAGGGGTAACCTTGTTTTTCCCGAAGGGTATGACTATGCATTTTTTGGCATTCAACTTTAGGCCGTGGCTCTGGCACCAGTTATCCGTTTCTGTGAGACCCTTCTGAAGGATATCTGTGTCAGATGTATTTTCTACTATGGCCCAGTTTGCAGTCATCTGCAAACTTTGTCAGCCATAACCCTCCTGTGTTTGCTTGTACTTCAGAAAAGTAGATGCCAAACAAGAGTGGGCCCAGGACTGAGCCCTGTGGGACACCACTTGTGACAGGCTTTGAGTCTGACATGGCGCCAGCAACTCTGACCCTGTGGGTTCTGTCACTCAGCCAGTTTGCAACCCATCTTGTAATGTATGGGTTAACATTTAAGCTGATGAGTTTTTCAATGATACCCAAGTGGGGTATTGTATCAAAGGCCTTAGCCAGATCGAGGTAGGCTGTATGGACTGCCTTTCCCTCATCAATGGCTTTGGTGACTGTTTCGAAAAAGTCAACCAAGTTTAAAAGGCATGATCTGCCTTTGACAAAGCCAAACTGGGTTGGATCCAAAGTCTGCAAATTCCCTATGTCTTTATTTATGAGGTCCATTATGATCCTCTCCATGGCTTTGCAGATAAGGCTTGTCAAGCTAATGGGCCGGTAATTTCCAGGGTCGGTAGAGGCACCGCCTTTGTGAAGTGGGACCACAGTTGCAGTGCGCCACTCCCTGGGTACGTATCCAGAGGTAAGACTTTGATTAAACAGCTGTCCTAGCTGTGGGTTTAATTCCTCATTGAGTTCGTGGAGCACACAGCCGGGGACACCATCAGGTCCCATGGATGCTGTGTTTTTTGCTTTGGAGAGAGCAGTTCTCACTTGGGCATTGGAGATGTTTGGGGGGCTGCAATCGTTTGGTATAGATATCTCTCCTTGTGGAGGAAGGGGAGAAGTTTGCACTGAACCTGTCAGCCAGTATGTTGGCAATGTCTGTAGGATCAGTAATCTTCACATCATTTTGAACTAGTTCTGAGCATATCTGGGAGTTTCCTCCCAGGTTTCTAACATAGCTAAAGAAGGCCTTATGATTGTCTTTTGAGTCTTTAGCTATTTTTCTCTCGAAATTTGCTTTGGATGATTTTATGAGAGCTCTTAGTTTTTTACTTATCTCTTCTTCCATACCAGATCTCTTCTTCCATACCAGAAACAGGTAGCTCTCATCCAACACATAATAATAATACCCATTTGTTAAACTGGACACACCGGCTTATTTCAGGGGTGAACCAGGGGAAAGGTCATAAAATAGGCAAAGGAGGGCCGAGGGAATCACCCTATACCACAGGAGCTACAGTTCACAGCCATAACCCTCTGTGCCAACTGCTAGACAAAACTAGCAGAGGCTAGAACCTTGCACCTATTACACTAAAGACAAAGACAGACAGCAGACACCACCACATCAGGCACATGTGAATAAAGTTACAATAACTATCTGTGCTACAGAGTTGTGAGACATCTATAATTTGGGCATCCCTTGTGTAACATGCAGAGTCACTTGCATGACTTTGCATACTATACAACCTGTCTATGAATACCACCATCACTCTCTAAACAAATGTATTGCCCAGTGCAGAGTGCCACTTTCAGGGATGAATGGAAGCTGGAAGAAGTACATCTTAAACCATTTGACATTCACTGCACCTTCTGGAAAATGGTTAGTTTTAGCATCAGAGGCAAGTCACCTTAGAAAACCTGGGTGAAGATATTCATGGTGCTAGTCCCAGGTCCAGTTTGGATATAACACTGGAATATAAAGTAGTCATGATTACTGATATGGACCAAACAGTAAGATTCCTTCACACATGGCTAGCTACTCTTTGAGTGTTACACTTGTCAATGTATACAGTATTGAGTCATTCCTGGTCTCTTTTTGAATGTCACAATTCATCAAGAGTAACTAAGCAACAGCCAGTATATAGTACACATCAGCCAGATCAATATTTATTTATTTATTATTTTGATATGGAGACCAACTAGACAGAGCACATTTACAATTGAAGCTTTTGAAGAAAATTTTCAGACATATGAGATTAATAAAGAAAATGTCAACATATTTTAAACACAAGACAAAAATTAGTATATAAACAGAGGTACAAAGAGTATAAGAGCAATGACGATGAGAGGTACATGTATCTACAGCAATTAACCAAAAATTCAAGAAATTCATGTATACAGTATTCACAGTGTCATCTGTATATTGACTGGCAGTGCATTATTTATGATATGTTATATAACCCAAAACAGGAACAGCAATGTATTGTGCATAACATAATGGCATGCAAATGAGTGCCAACATGCTAAATATAAGTATCATGTTTGCAGATCTCAAATTCAAACAGGGAAGAATAATCCAGAAATGTAAGGCATTTCAATGATGATGAGTCACTGTGATCATCTGTTCTGAATGCCAAGATTTCCTAAAGTACAGAAGCTTCACTCGCATTATGATGCAGGATAAGCATAAGCATTAGTAGATCACGTTGTGTTATCAGCAACTTTTATAGCCAGTATTCATGAGGTTGCACATCACCATCCTCTGCGTTGTAGACAAGTCTGCCAGCAACTGACATGCCATCACCTCCATGACCACTATGTTGTTGACTGCTAATATGTGGTTAGAAATGTCATGCATGAGTTAGCATGGAATAAAGAAAGATGTACGGAATGACTATCTCAGTGGACACAAAGGTTTGTGTTGCGATAACCATCCTTGCTAGGGGGGACTTTTCATTTTTGCCAGAAGACATGTTGTGAATTTTGCAGGCATTGGATTCATGAATCCTATGCCAGTTTCTTAACATGATACTTCAGCAGGTGGAGGAGTGTTTAGGTTTCCACAATAAGCCGAGGAAAGAACTACTACTGCGCAGGCATTCTACAACAGAGACCACTACCCTGATATTCAGGGGGTCACATTCTGTATCCACATTACCATCACTGCCCTACATACTCCACATGAAGTCCATTGTATCAGTGAGAAAGGCTTCCACTTCATCAACTGTCAGGTGAAGTGCAATGCCCAATGTATTATACACAAAGTATGTGTGCACCATCCAGGCAGATCCAATGATTACCACATCAGGCATTGTTTTGTGCCGGGTGACTTTCCACAAGTTTGTCTAATTGGTAAGTGCATATTTGCTAGCTGTAGAGTCCTAGATATGCTGCTCCCACTGATGTAAGCAACAGGCTACTTATAATGGAGACAGCTGTTGTTTGCTGCAGGTGATGCTGGATATGCCTTGGAACCATGACTGATGACCCCATCAGTAACCTCCAGGCAATGACAGAGATGGCATACAACACCATGCATTCACAGACACAGAACATTGTCAAACATGTGTTTGAACTGATAAAGGCTCACTTCCACTGTTCACATCTTTGATAAATCTGGATGTGCACTGCAATATGTACTTGACACCAGTAGTAAGATATTCATGGTCTACATGTTACAAAAATATTGCAGAAGAGGAGGAGGAGGGTGAGAAGTCAGCAGAGGAACCACCTTGAGGGTACCCCATGCATGGCAGAAGCAGGCCCAATGCATAGTGGCACTGGCAAAGAGGTAGTATCTTGTCTACAACTATGGGCCATGACAAGGATAAGACAAAATACAACTGATGCATGCATTAACACACCCAAGCTATGCATTACATTGCACTGACTGGCCTTGCTGTGTATCAGACATTAACTTACCCACACAGGTCAGATGGCTGAGTGGAGCACAGTCATTATCATTACCACAGGTAGGGTGGGACACAGTGACAGTGAATAACAATACTAACATTGGTTTACATATTACTGGAGATGTGGTTATCACACAGATGAACAGAGGGTTAGGGATGGGCAGAGTCAGGGATCCCATTCTCCATTGTGACAGAGGAGATTTCATGTTGTGAACATTGGCCAGGTGTGCTGTGGCCCTGCAATATAAGAATTGGTGATGTCCTGTTCATGGGATGGTGTAGCACATTTGAGAGAGTGTATGGATACACTGCTGTGGCCCCATGTTAGGAGGCAATAGTTGAATGATGCCTATGACTCTGTGGACAGCCTTGCCCAGGCATTACATTCAGTAGACCAGTATAACTTCAGGTGTACCACCTCATTGTGCCTCTTGTATAGTCAACTAACCACTTCAAGTAGCACAATTACTGCAGTTACCATAGCTCTGATATTTTAATATGCAGTCCTGTCTCCTGCATGCTGATACTGTGCCACACTTTACCACATAGTTAAGCATCATCAGGCCATGTCACACTAAGACATCTGTGATATTTAGCACAACAGCACAGCATTATTGATCTTTCTGAATGACCCAAGAATATTCTACATTGGAAATGCAAACTAATACACCTATAGGAAATGTGCCCACTGACTGTGAAATATACATGTGACATGCATATTACAGTCACAGAGAGTTATAAATGTAATGCAGGTAGTTGTTACAGGAGATTTAATGGATCAAAAGCAAGTCTGAAGGTCAACTAATTTGTTTTTTTCTGCAGTATTGTTAGAGAATATTTTCATTTACCATTTAAGAAGAACAGGAAGAGGAAGAAGATGTATATGAGAAAAACAGGTAGATATTATGGCAGACAATGGAAGGTTAAGAGTAAAAGAGTAGTATTTAGGAGCTATACAGTGCTCTCATAATGGCACAAAGTAGGGACTGTGATAGCAAGAGACTAGGAAGTTAGAAAATACTCAAGAAGAGCTGGTGTACTGAGTCCAGTGATGTGAGGGAATGTGAGGGGAATAATAACAGCTGGTAGCAGAAAGTGTTGACAGTTCAACAGGCAGTGAGATATACTGACTAGAAAAGTAGAGAAAGGCTTGAGAATATTTAGCTAGGTTTAGTAGACCAACAATTACCTGAGTAGTTTCTAGCATCTTATAAAATGACGAGCAGTTACTGGTGAATAACAGCCTTTGAGTCATTGTTAACTAGATAAGATTCTGATAGTAAAGTAATTCTAGCCACGTAAACTTGCTTAAGGCTTCACAGAGGTGACTGTGAGAAGGCATTGTTGTTGTTGTTGTTTGTCTTTCGGCTTTTCCCGGTTATGGGTCGCCACAGCAGAACTCCGGTCCGCTAATGATTGGCAGTTGTTTTTTATGGTGTCGAGTTGCCAGCTCGACGCCCAACCTTCAACGAAGGCACGCCCATTCAACGCATGTCTTTCGAATGCCCACTCGACCGTGCAGAGGACATGCAGACTCCACACAGAAGGCACTCCCAACCCAAGCCAAGAATCGGACGGGAGAACCTCTTGCTGTGAGGCAACAATGCTACTGCTGCACCACCGCGGAAGGCATGCAGGCAGCAAATTCTGCAGTCCTTTAATATCCTAGCTCAGGCTTATATGTTGTGTTATGTGAATGTCAGGTAGTACTCGGGGTATAGTACAGGAAAATGAACATCAGAAAAGGGCTGTAGTTGTTCTGGTGTAGTTACTTATATGAGTGCTACCCCTGTGTAGCATGCTGAGGTTCTGATAGTTTTTTTGTAATGACATACTTGATTTCAAAATGAAACATTTTATTTGTTAACTGTGTAAATCCATTAGGCAGAAGCATTTCTTTTAGGGGTGAGCTAGGAAATTTGTCTAGTTAAGTGACTTGTTCAGAATAACACAGAAAGCCCACTGAGACAGAATGAATTATACTCAGGACTCCAGTATGAAATATATAATCAGCTTGCAGCCTTAGTCCTTTTGTGCTAAAGTGCCAGACCATTAAAGATGATCCAAAGAAGCATTGCAGATTTCACAGCTTCAATGGGTGTTTTATCCAAAGGGATAATAAGTAAGCCAAAAACAGATGATAAAAAGGCTAGTGTACCCACCCCCCCAAAAAAAAAAATTTTAAGGCTGTTTAGAAACAGATATGAGTCAGCACATAAGAGATGAACAGGGGTAAATCCATGCTGAGTCACTTACTGTACAGCTGGCATTATCAAAGGGCAGCAAAGCAGCCATGAGATGAAAGCATACTGGATTAACCTGGCAGCCCACAGTGTTTCCAAGTGTCATTCATAAAAATAGAAAACAGAAGTGGGCCAAGCACAGAGTCCTATAAATCATCCAGAGGGGTTGACAGATGCTACAGTTCCATTTGATAGTATTGATAGTATAACATCTGATTTCAGGATGACTGCTGACCCATTGGATAGCATCTGCAGACAGCACAATGGTCAAGGGTCTGCTAAGAAAGAGTTGTTGGCTGACAGTACCAAATGTCTTTGACAAGTCAAAGAATGCAGTATTGACCATATTACCATGGTAAAGTTCACTTTATATGTTTTTACTTAAATCATCCCAGAATAAAAGTTAAAAGCCAAACAGTAACCTGCAACTCTACTCCTTTTTCAACCATTTTACAATAATAATGCAGAAGGATTATAGAATATTGGTTTCTCAATACAATAAAAGGACCACCTTTATATAAAGAGGTTATTATAGCAGATTTCCAGGGTCCCTATTATATCATTGAAGAGGCAAAATCTTGAATGCATCTTCATTAAACTGAAAACAATGAATATTTAAAAGAATGAAAGGACATATAAGCAATTTCTTTCCCTGGGAAAAAAATCTCTTGGCCCAATTAAAAAAAAAAAAACTACAAACAAAACAAAGTGAGGGGCTTTGCCTCCCACATCCCCCACACACCCCCTAACTAAATATACCAACTCAGAAATCTCAATACAGTGGGGAAAACATCAAAGTAACACAGGCAGCCAAGCAATTTCTTTCAACAAACAAAATTGTTGAGGATGGACAAAAAAATAGAGTTGGAATAGTCAATCTCACAGTTCAAAGGAGAAGTTCTTTTAACTCTTGAATGCAAAATTAAGTGTTTTCTGCAATCAAACTGAGTTACAAAGATGAATAAGGGGGAAAAATAAGAACTACTCTACACAATCCCTCAGACCCACACGCTCCAGGGATCTAAACCTTGCCATCACAATGAACAAAACATGCTGGAGGGATAGGTTCCTGACCCAGAGACCCCCATACTCTGGAATAGACTGCCCATACATGTCAAGCAAAGCACCTCCTTGGCCCTCTTCAAAAGGAACCTTGATGATTGGATGGGAGATAGGAAATTCACCCCGGGGATCATGTCAGTTGCCCTGCTAGACAGGGGTCCAGAGAAGTAAATATTGTGGGAAGAAATATCCAGGGAATTGTTATGGCTAGGCTTGTATAGGCCCTAGGGCTGATAGCCTAGTACCAACCTATGAACCTATGAACCAGTAAGAAAAATGCCTGCATTTTCTATCAGCGGTCCATGCAAATAAAATCTATTCTTGATTATTTATTAAGCATTTTTACTGAAAAAACAATAATTACTATATGATTATTTTTATTTAGCTTCAGATTATAATGGGGCATTTTGGGGGGCTGCCCAGATCCCATAGCTTCAGGGGGAGCCTGAGCAGCCCAGTGGTATCCATAGAAATAAAATATGTTGTTGCTGTTTTCTGGATTCATTCCCACTGAAAAATGTATCATAATATACAATATTAGTGTTGTGCATAAGTATGTAAATACTTCTACACACATTTATCATATGCTCATTGCAAGCAGTGCTTTATGAGTCATTCACACCAATCACAGTCTGATAGTGATGGTGATGTAATTGGCTGTAGGTAGAGCCTTAAGTAAGAAAAATGACAAATGTGATAGCTGACTAGCAAGCTGAGGTTTTTTTTTCTGTTTTTGTTTTTACACTTGCCTGCCTCACCCTCAATCTTAAAACAACTTGCTTTACATTTTTGGTTACCATCACATTGTGCTATCTAATTCACCATGTTGCAATTGTCTGAAGCGAACACTATAGGCTAAGTGGCATGTAGATGCAAAAGAAAAAAAAATAAGGACATGAAAGGTACTAGGTACAGATGTGTGAGTAAACACATTTCTTACTGTATACAAAAACAGAGAATGCATACATACACACACGTGTGTGTGTGTGTGTGTGTGTGTGTGTGTGTGTGTGTGTGTGTGTGTGTGTGTGTGTGTATTTCTGTATGCACGTACATAAACACATACATTATGGTTCAGAAATATATAGCTTTATGTTTACATGTGTGTATTATGGATGCATTTATGCATGTGTACGAGTGCAAAAACTCCAAGTACCTGCACAGAGTGTAGTAAAAGTAAAGATGAGAGTAAGAGGATCACAAATGGGCTTTGAAAGTAAATATTAAGGACTTTCACCTTTATTAAAAAAGGTATCAGATGATGTCTTTTTACAGTAAAAACAAAAGCTCTTAATATTTACTTTGGAGTTCTATTTGTGATTCTGTTATTCTGTTGTTTTTGTCATTGGTATGTATAATGCATGTTGTGCATGTATGTGTATTCAGCACTGTTATTTGCTTTTTAAATACTTTCTCACCTCAGAAAGATTGTACCAGCTGCTTTGCTAGATTGTAGGTGGCTGAAGTGAACAGCTGTTTTAAGTTTAGCGTAGGAGGGTAGACATTTAGTGACACATCTTAACATTTAGAAGTTTGACATTTCCCATTTATTAGAAACAGCTGAATGACTGCATGAGGACTGTTACTCTTATCTTTAGAAGAAATAAACTGAATATGTCAGTATTGTTTCCTGTCCCATGGCTTAAGCACATTTTTGGTGTCTGAATCATGAAGCCTTCATCCCTTCATCATCTTATGCACACACACACACACACACACACACACACACACACACACACACACACACACACACACACACACACACACACACACACACACACACACACACACACACACACACAAAATCATAGCTAGCTCATTGGGAACTCTGTGCAGCTCCCCAAACTAGCACCTCTTTTTACTCAAAGTTTAGGAGCAAAGAAAAACTCTTCACTAAGAAGCTAAGAAGCAGCTTGCTACAGTTAATAGTACATACTCACCCTTTCATCTATTGAGCTGTGCCCACAAATGCAGCACTGGTCTTCATTCATTAATGCTGGCATTGCATTCCTACACCAGTCTGCTGATCATGCTGCCTAATAGCTTGCATCCAGCACAGCTGCCCCTTTCTCTCCACTGTGGCTATGGCTCTGCACATGCACACCCTTTCTTACATATAACTGATAGGCACTGCTGCTACAGAAAGAAAAACTCTTTGTTTCTGAAGGAAGTTTCTATTTCAGTCTGCCTTCCCTCTTTGTTTCTGAAGGAACACTCTATTTCAGTCTACCTTCTCATATATTTTCAGCAAAAGTGCAAAACAAATAAGGAAAATGGGAAATTATCAGGCATTGGTCCTAATAATGCATGCTATAACACGTTACAGTTTTAGTGCCATGGAGAGAGAGATAGACTCAGCTTTGAAAGTGGGGATATACTAAAGGTAAGCTTAAATGTAAAAAGTATATATTATTGAGAATGGCAAAACTGCACCTTTTTGTACAAGCAACATATGAGTGCTCCTTGTGACTGTTGATAGTGTAACACACTGCCTTGTAACATATCATAGTATTTTCATAGGTTCATAGGTAGGTACTAGGCTATTGGCCCAAGGGCCTATGTAAGCCTAGCCAACAAGGTTCCCTGGCTTACGCCACCCAAGAAAGTTATTTTCCTGTGCCACTGGCGAGTAGAGACACAAAAGTGATTCTCTGGGGTGTATTTCCTATTTCCCATCCACTCAACAAGATTTTCTTGGAGTTCTAATGAAGAACTTTGCTTGACATAGATGGGTAGCCTGTTCCAGAGTATGGGAAGTCTCTGGGATAGGAATCTATCCCTCCAGCATGTCCTGTTTATTCTGGTGACAAGGTTTAGGTCCCTAGAGCATGTAGCTTGGAGGGATTGGGATTTCTTTAGGTGTAGCATGCCCAACAGCTCTGGGTTTGACATAGCTTTATGTTAGGCAGAGATCACCTTGGAGTAGGCGATATTCTACGGAGTAAAGCTGGAGTTTTTTGAGGCGGTCAGTGTAGGGCATTTGTTTGAGGCCAGTTATTCCTCTTTGTGAGGTACTTCTGTGGCCTTTCCAGCTGCTGCAGATGTCTTGTGAGGTACATTCCAAAAGGGGTGTTGTACTCTATAATGGGTCTAATGAGTGTCGAGTAGAGGGGAACAATGACCTCTTGTTTCCTGGATGAGAACCCTTTTATGATGAGGTGTGCCACGTAGAAGGACTTCCTGACTACTGTGGCGATGTGACTATCAAAGGAGAGACTACTGTCCACCTGGGTCCCAAGGTCTCTTATCACACATTCGGTGTTAAGTAGATTGCTGCCTATGTGGTAGTTCATGGGTACAGAGTTTTTACCAAAGGGGATGACACTGCACCTTTTGGCATTGAGCTTGAGGCCATGGCTCTGACACCAGGCATCTGTCTCAGTGAAGCTCTTCTGTAGAATGTCCACATCATTTGGGGACTTGACTATGGTTCCTAGTTTGCAGTCATCTGCGAACTTCATTAGCCAGAGGCCTTCTGTGTTAGCCTGTACTTCAGAGAAGTAGATACCAAACAGGAGAAGTCCCAGGATGGGAGTCTGTGGTACTCCACTTGTCACTGCTTTGAGGTCAGATTTGGAGTCTGCAACTTTTACAGTGTGGGTTCTGTCAGTGAGCCAGTTGGCAACCCATCTTGTGACGTAGGGATTTATACCTAGTTTAGTGAGTTTAGCTATAATTCCAAAATGGGGAATGGTGTCGAAAGCCTTGGCGAGGTCAAGATAGGCTGTGTGAACCACCTTACCCTCATCTACGGCTTTGGTGATTGCCTCAAAGAAGTCGAATAGGTTCAGGAGGCATGATCTTCCTTTCACAAACCCGAACTGGGTGGGATCCAGAGTCTGGAGGTTACCAATGTCTTTGTTTATGAGTTTCATGATGATATGTTCCATGGCCTTGCAGACCAGGCTCGTCAGGCTAATAGGTCGATAGTTTCCGGGATCAGTGGTGGCTCCACCTTTGTGGAGTGGGATAACTGTTGCTGTGCGCCATTCAGTGGGCACAAAGCCTGATGCAAGGCTATTATTGAACATGATGCTTAAGTGGGGAGCCAGTTCATTCTGAAGTTCATGTAAAATGCAACCTGGGATGTTGTCTGGTCCCATGGATGCTGTGTTTTTGGCTTTAGAGAGTGCAGCTTTTACCTGCGTAGTTGTGATTACAGGGACTCTGCATTCTTCCTATATAGATATGGGCCTTTTATGGGGTGGGGGGGTAAAGTTAGCACTGAAACTATCTGCCAGGATGTTGGCAATATCAGTTGGTTCTGTAATTTTTGAGCCTTTGTGCTGTAACTCAGAGCAGATCTGGGTGTTGCCATCAAGATTATTGGCATAGCTATAGAATGCTTTGTGGTTGTCATTAGAATTAATGGTGATTTTGTTTTCGTAGCTAGCTTTGGAGGATCTTATAAGGGATCTCAGCTTCTTACTGAGGCTGACTAGGGAGCTCCTGCACTCATGGGATTTTACTCTCTTTTGCAACAGTTTCTTCCTTCTGTTGTACAGTTTGTTTATGGCAGCGGACCACCAGATTGGCTTCCTTTTTTTGGAGGATAGCATCTTGGTTCTGTTTGGGATAGCACGATCCATGCACTCGTGTAAGTGCTTATAGAGTGCATTTGTGAAGGATTCAGCAGTTAACTGTATTGTCCATCTGCATGGGTGTCATGAAGTTCACCACTTCTGTCTTAAGAAGCGTGAAGTTGGCTTTGGAGAAATTTTTTACCATGGTTTCCTTAATGGGGGGTGGGGGCAGGATGTGGATATCAAGGGTGATTAGCTTATGGTTGGATCGGACCAACAAGGAGTTGACTTCAGGTGTGGAACACCGGTCACTCATGTTGGTAATGACTAGGTCTAGGATATTGTTGCCCCTGGTGGGAGTGTGGATAAGTTGATCCAGGGCATTGGAGTTTATGAAGTCCAGAAAGTGTTGAGCTAAGGAGTTGGTACACGAGTAGTTTTCCCAGTTAATGGTGGGATAGTTGATGTCCCCCATTATTAGGGTGTTTGGTTGAACCCTAATATTTTCCAGTACATCAAGAAAAGAGGAGTGGGAATCCTGGGGCATGGTGGGGGATCTGTAGCAAGCTACAATTTGGATTGCAGTTTTGCCCAGAGTTAGTTGCACTTGGATAACCTTGGATGCATTATGCTGAGCAACTAGCCTGGAGGTGTGGATATCCTTAATGAATATGGACACACCTCTGCCTTTGGTGTTTCAGTCCAGGTTACATGGCCGAAAAGTGTGATATGAGTTATAGCCTGGTAGTGCAGGGGTGCTCTCTGGAGCCTTGAACCAGGTCTCAGTCACTGCACGGATATCAATGTTCTCCATTTTAAGGAGTGCCTTGAGTGAGTGCATTTTGAGATTTAGACTTCTAACATTGAGTAGCATTACCCACAGTTTTTGCTTGCCTGTTCCTGTTATGGTGGTGAATTTGTTATTTTAACCTTGCCTAAAAAAGGCACTATAGGGGCAGCAAGATCCTTAGCCAGTATCCGGAATCCCAGGGGTGACAGGTGCAGGCCATCTGTAGCAAAGCATCATGGTCTGTCGACCATGTCATCCCAAGCAGACAGATACTGGATCCCCTTAGAATGACACCAGAAGTTTAGCCAATTGTTGGAGTCAATCATTTTGTCCTTGTACTGCGGTATCATTCGGGGCGATGGCAGAATGCTACTCAGGGCTAGGGTCTTACCTGCCTGGGCTACAAGATCAGAGAGCTCTTCCATGTCTCTTTTCATGTAGTCCAGGGAGGTACATCTCAGGTCATTCACACCAACATGGACAATGACAGAGTCATATTTGTACTTGTTGTGGAGTGACCTGAGTGCATGAGTTATGTGGCAGATCCTGGCACCCAACAGCCTGGTGAGTGGGATATCAGTGTGCCTGACTATAGAGTCACCTATGACTAGTGTGTTGGGTACATTGTTTTGCCTTATTGGCTGTGGTTGAGTGGCATACTGAGTCTGTGGGCTATGTGTCATTTGGGTTGTATTGGGAGATGGAGGTTGCTTGCATTTCTGCTTTGGAGGTCTCTGTTGCTTAGACAGATTATTATTGAGAGCCTCCGCGAATGTTTTTGTGTTACTATGTGTGGATTTTGGTGGTGTGGATTTAGTGAGACTATGTGATGAGTGTGGCGTGGTGCAAATGTTTACCTTCTCCTCATGACTGTCAAGTTCAGTCTTGGTTGGAGAGAGCTTTACCTCCAGTTTGGCTAGATAAGTGCATCTCTCACAGGTTGTAGTGTTGGGTGGTAGGAGGAGAGGGCTGTCTGTGTACATGAGGCAATTTCTACATTGCCTCAAGATGCCTAGATTCATCAGATAGATAGGAGAGAACACTGGGAGCTGACCCTTGGGCATGCCTGAATAAAAACTATTTTCCTCTAGATAAGTGAGGAAAGTGAGTACGAGAGCTGTTTTTCTCTAAGCAAGTGAGAAAAGTAAGTGCAAAAGCTGTTTTCCTCTAGGTAATGAGGAAGATTGAGTGCTATAGTAATTAGTAGCTTATTTAGTGCTTACAAGTTCTGAACAAGTGCTGAGCATGAATAAGCAAATTTAAGTGCTAAAACTAAGAGTCTGTATCTGCACTAGACGAGTTACAGGACAGAAACAAGTGCAAATGCAGGCTTTCAAATCAGAAAGTTGAGAGAGATGGAATAAAACAGCTATACAATCTCAGCCTCACTACAGGATATGTGCCCACAGAATGGCGTACAGCAACAGTGGTCCCACTCCACAAAGGTGGAGCCTCTACGGACCCTGGAAACTATCGCCCCATAAGCCTGACTAGCTTAGTCTGCAAGGCTATGGAGAGGATCATCATGGAGCTCATAAACAAAGACATTGGGGACCTACAGACACTAGATCCTACCCAGTTCAGCTTTGTCAAGGGCAGATCCTGCCTTTTGAACCTGGTTGACTTCTTTGAAACAGTCACCAAAGCCATAGATGAAGGGAAGGTAGTCCACACAGCCTATCTGGACCTTGCAAAGGCATTTGACACAATACCCCACTCAGGCATCATAGATGAGCTATCCAGCTTAAATATAAACCCCTATGTCACAAGATGGGTCGCAAACTGGCTCAAAGACAGAACCCACAGAGTGAGAGTTGCTGGAGCCATGTCAGACTCGAAACCGGTCATAAGTGGCGTCCCACAGGGTTCTGTCCTGGGACCACTCTTGTTCGGTATATACTTTTCCGAGGTACAGGCAAACATGGGAGGACTATGGCTCACCAAGTTCGCAGACGACTGCAAATTGGGTGCCATAATCAACTCTCCAGCTGACACAAACATCCTTCAAAAAGGTCTCACAGAGACAGATAACTGGTGCCAGCGCCATGGTTTAAAGCTAAATGCCAAAAAATGTATAGTCATACCCTTTGGCAAAAACAATGTGCCCACAAATTACCACATAGGCGGAAACCCATTAAGTACAGAGAAAGTTATTAGGGACCTGGGGACCCAAGTTGATAGCAATCTCTCCTTTGAAAACCACATTGCCAAAGTGGTTAGAAAGACCTTCTACATAGCCCACCTCATCACGAAGGGTTTCACATCTAGATCAAGAGAGGTAATCGTGCCCCTTTATTCATCCCTCATCAGGCCCATCATAGAATACAATGCCCCTTTGGGATGTACCTTACCCGACACCTGCAGCAATTAGAAAGACCCCAAAAGTATCTCACCAAGAGGATCAAGGGTCTCAAACAGATGCCATATACTGCTCGGTTAAAAGAACTCCAGCTCTACTCAGTTGCATACCGCCTACTTCGAGGCGATCTATGCCTGACATACAAAGCTATGTCAAATCCAGAATTAATGAACATGCTCCACCTCAGTAAATCTAAATCCCTTAGAGCCACACGCTCGAGGGACTTGAACCTCAGCACAGAAATAAATAGAACTTGCTGGAGGGACAGGTTCATAACCCAGAGGCTCCCTTCGCTCTGGAATAGAATTCCAGTTCATGTGAGGCAGAGCACCTCACTGAATCTCTTCAAGAAGAATCTTGATAGGTGGATGGGGGATCGTAGGTTTGTCCCAGGGATTACTCCCGTGTCACTATTAGACAGAGGCACAGTAAACTAAACCTTAAAAAGGGCACAGTATACTCAAATCAAGGGGTGGCGTAAGCCATACAGAATCGGGCTAGGCTTATAATTGCCCCAGGGCAGATAGCCTAGTATGAACCTATGAACCTAAGAGATTGCCCAAACGGCCAATAACTACAATTTCTGGGCAGAACCACTCTTTATGTGGCAGACAGGTTACCTAGTGCTTATCGTTCCCACTGATAAGCTAGAAGGCTTCCCTCCAACACAGAAAGGCTTGGGTGGCTCAGAAGCTTACATACAGTCCTGGATACAGCAAATCTGTATCTGGAACACTAGTTACAGGAAAGGCAGGAAACGGGCTTACAGTTTTTTTTTTAACAGAAAAGTAGCAAAAACAGTAGTAAAAACAAGACACATGCAGTGCAAGCTAGCACACTTGAGTATGTAGCAATATTAGACCAAACACAGTTTTAAAAATGCAATTAAATTAAAAAGGACTAAAAGCAAGTGCAGAAAGAGTTTATTAGGTAGAATGTGGTAAAGAGATGAGACTGGGGGAGTATCCCAGATCAAATCTACTGTGGTGCGGGCAACTGCAAAAGCCTTCAAATTTAAACTAAAAACCAAAAATAGGGAGGGTGGGTGAGACAATACAGTTTCAACAGAGATCTAAGCAACAACTAACAGTACAAACTGAAAAAACAAAAAAAAATATACTCAGCTCTGTATATTTACAGATTAGTCTCTCAGAACAGGGAGACAACAGTTTCAACAGAGCTCTATGCAACAATTAACAAACTCTATAACCAAAACAAATATACTCAGCTCTGTATATTTGCAGATAGTCTGGAAGGCAGTCTCTCAGAACACAGGTTCCAGCAATTGAATGCAGGCTGTTAATAGCAGGTCAAATATGTGCTGCTATGAATAGGGCTAGACCGTGTCAGGAGGACTGCTGAATTTGTCATACTGCAGGTAGAGCTGGGATAACTGGGATTTGTTCAAATTCTTTTGGTACGCTTTGATTCTTGTGGATTTTGCATTTCACTGAAATACTTGGTTACTTTGATTGGAATGCTGTCTGGTCAGATGCTTTAGTATTTGTATAAGTCAGTGAAGTTTGGATTGAGGTAAATACTAGATTTTGGTTATCATTAGAGCTACAGTTAAGGTTAGGGATAGATTTAATGTCAGCATTAGGTTTACATTAACTTTAGAATTAGGGTTAGATTCAGAGTAAGGATAAATGCTGTGGAGTGCATACAGTGTTGCAGAACTGTAGCCAGGTCATCCAGTGCCCAGTGCAGTTTCATAAACTGGCATTCTTCAAGTCAAAATTGAGGAGAAAAAAAAGCTCTTTTGAACTCAAGTGCAGCAAGCTCTTTGCTATAACTGTAATAAGCAGTTTGCTACAGTTACTATCACACACTCAGCACTTCACTGCTTTAACCATGATCACAAATGCAGTAACGGTATTCATTTATGAAACTGTGATATCCTTACAGCTTAATAAATCAGTGTCGATACTGCAATCCCACACCTACTGATTGCACCCCCAACAGCTTTCATCTGGGGAAGTTGCCCCTTTCGTCTCACCATAGTTATAGTTCTCAAGTGTTATGTAGTACATGAGACATGTTACCAGTCAGAAATACTGTGGACATTATTGTCATGATACATGCATTTTCTATAAGTATTTCTTTCAATTATTTTTTAAACTATATTTAAACAACCTGGATTTGATTAAGTTGTTTTCAAATGGTTTGCTTTCGAAGAGATATCTGAAACCATTAGAAAAGCCAGAGCTGTATAAAATTAAATAAAGCCAGTCAGAGAATACAGCATGTATTATGGAACAGACAAGACACATAATACAGTTAAAACTTGAGCGGGCACACCAGAAGCATAGCTAAAGTAAGGCAAAGAGAGAAAAAACAGACCTGGTTTTTAATGCAAGGTCAAGGGAGGGGATTTCTTTTAGGGACACCAAGCACTAGATGACCCCTCAACAGCTCATGGACACACTATATTCTTCACTGTTTCAAAGTATATATCATCACAAGGTTGTAGAATGCATATGGCACACATGTATGTATGCCTGTGCATATATATGTTCGTCTGTATGCACGCCTTCCTGAGAATCATTTTCCTATTCACTCTGCTTTGCACAAGCAGCACATTATACCCCTTAACATTAATGAGTATGCAACATTTGCACAGGGTAGTGGGCAGCATAACATATCCAGAATTTGTCTTTATTTTGTTGCCATTACATCACAATTAAAAAAAATCACACATATTTCATTTTGCAAGACAACATTTCTGTGAATGCATGAACAGAGAGACCTAATGTCCATAGGGAGTCCATTGACCAAAACAGCCCAAGGTCCATGGTATACTGAATCTGCCACTGCTTCTACTTTAGTATTTCCCAAAGAAAATAACAGGAAAATAACTGTTATCTGCTCATCTTCCCCACTGGGCTTTTTAGTGATATTGCAAGTGAAATCATGCAGACATTTTTCTGAAAAAAAAACTGTTTTCCTTGCGATTTGTTTATATAAAAATAAATTATTTGTGATGGAGTCAATTGACATAATTGCGGATAATCTTTCTAACACTATCTTTCACTAGTATCTCACAAATAAAGGCAAGATGTATATCAGGATACCAGTAATATACACTGGAACATCTTCATTAAACCATATGTCAAAGTTAAAACTAAACTACCACAACATGCTTTCCAGCTGCACAATCACCCTGATGTCAAACATGGAAATTAAAAGATGCTTATTCATAACTTGAACCTGTGACACAGATTAATGGAGACTCAAATGTGATCCAAGTGACAGGGGTTCAATTAGTGACCCTAAGGGGAAGCCAGGCATGGGGGGGTGAATGGGTACATCCTGCTTGCCTAATGGGGTAAGAGTTGCAATCCCTCAGGGCCACACATAAGTTGGTGGAATTTCCCTACTGGAGACCAGAAAAACACTGTTGTGCTTTGGGGAGGGGCTCAGATTATTGGAAGAAAAGCCCCTTGGGGAAGTGAAATTATGTCCTCCATGCTCAGTCCACTGCACATCTCTACCTGTTCCTTTTTTGAGTTTATGTGTAGGTGCAAAAATAGAAAAATCTCAAACAGCCATGGCTGTCTACATGATGGCCCTCTTCCAGTTGCCTCTCATATCAGTGATGGAGAGCAAATGGGCTGATTGACCAGGATAGGGCTCACAATCAACAAACAATGAGGCAAAAAGAGCTAAAAAACTTTTTATGTGCAGAAAATATGTAATACTGTGAAATGAAAACTTCTTTGTAATATTATGGGTAATGGAGTCTTGACCCTCCAAAATAATCCTGTCACAAATATTTACTAGACTATATTCCATCTGGGGAAGTACTACAGGAAATGTAGTGCTTTTTTTTGCAAGGATTCTCTATTCTTTTTATTATTTTTTTTTTGGTCCCCTCAGACCTTATTTTTCCAGTATGCCCCACACCCATCCATCCCTGCTGCTCTGTCAGTTTCTAGAGCCGCTAATCAAACCTGGGTCAGCTGGGCAGTAGTGGAGGAGATGTTCTTCATCTCACATTGCTGCAGTCATAACCATTGGGTAGTCCGCTGTCCTCGGTCGGCCCGAATACCAAAGAGCTAGGCTGGCGTCGGTCATTGTCGCCCAGAACTGACATCAGAATATATTGGTACTTAAGCGCATGACCGACGCCATATCCTCAGTCTTTCTTGCCGCGTGGTCTGAAGCAGAAGCAGCATTTGCAAGTGCCGTTCGGCGTTCTGAAATTTTCATATTTCGAGTTTCAGACCAAAGACCAAGTTGAGCTAAGTACCCCGTTGGGGAAATTTCTGTCTTTTCTTGCCTCAGTTATCCGGATGTCAGAAAAAGTTAATAATTGCATTTCTTGTGGGAAACAGATACCTCATAGGGACTATCATTCTTTCTGTATTCCTTGCTTGGGGCCTGAGCACGACGTGGTCGGGTGTCGCTTTTGCGCTAGATTTAATAAGCACACCATTAAACGCAGATTAGACTGTGCCAGGCTTGTTTTTGGTAAGCGGTGTAACTATAACATGCCGTCGGATCCTCCGACGCCCGCTACCGCTAAAAAGCGCAAAGATAAATCTTTGAGGTCTAAACCGGATGAGTCGTCCGTTGTGGACACCGGTTCTTCGGAGCCTCCGGTTGAATCTGTGGATCCAGCCGAGGTTTCGGCTGAATCCCAGGGGGAACCTTTACTTTTACAGGCGTTGGCTTCTCCAGAGTTAGGCCCAGCTGAGGGTGCTTCCCAGGTATCAGTGGTGCCATCTTTGCAAAAGGTTGTTAGGCCTTCTACTTCAGTGGCTAAAGGCCATTCTAAGGCTAAATCTGGTTCTGTGGGCCCTGGTCATACTTCTGGCTCTCCTACCCCTGTCCCAAAGAAGCATATGTTGAAAATGGCAGAGGATTTGATTACTTTAATCAGGGGTTCTATGCCCCCCCCCAGAGAAGAGGCCTAGGGTGGAGCCAGAGTTAGAGGGGATGGAGCATTCTTCAGACTACTCTGACTCTTCAGCTGAAGAAATTCGAGATTTCCCTTCCTATTCAGATTCGGAGGCAGAGGACTCCTATCCTTCTGCTTCTCCTCCAGAGGATTTTTCTTTTTCTGAAACTTTACATTCCATGAGGGAACATTTCAAGTGGGAAGGTCAGGATTTCTCTGACTCTCGGAAAAGGCTTAGGGAATTTTTGTTTCTGCTTCAACATAGGCCCTTGGCTTTTCCTCCTGTTTTAGATGTTGTTCAGGATGTTTTTTCTGAGTCTTCCCTTAACCCTGATTCTTTGCCTCCTGTCCCTGTTAAGCCAGATAGGTACTACAGAGTTACAGAGGCTCATAAGTATTTGTATAAGAGTCCTAGAGCTGACCCAGAAACTATTATTCAAGGTCCGAAGGGTGTTAGGGCTTCGGTGGCTAAGAATCCTGTTCCTGTGGATAAAGATTCTAGAGCATTAGATAGGTGGGGGAAAAAAGTGTACACCTCCTCTACGTTAGCTATGAGGGCTTTGAATTGCCAATTTCATATGCTGAAGTATCAGAATTTTTTGTTAAGCCAGTTGAAGGCTAAAGTGGATGCCTTATCTGAGGGTATAGAGTGTAAGGAGCTCCAGGAGTTGGTACATGCATCAGATCAGGTTGGCAAACATTCTTTGCAGTGTGGTTTTGATGCCCTTTAGGCTTCTTCCAGGGTGGCTGCTACAGGGTCAGTAATTCGTAGACATGCCTGGCTTAAGGAGCAAAATTTGTCAGAGCATGTTAAAGCTCGGATTTTGGATGCTCCTTTACAATCTGAAGTACTTTTTGGTCCTCCTGTGGAATCAGTTTTGAAAAAGATGGAAGATAAGGCTAAGTCTATGCAGGCGGTCAAGGATTTTATGCAGGTGCAGCCCCCTAAGTTTAGTAGGAATTGGCCTGCTAGAGGATGGTCTTATCCTTCATCAGATTATCAGTCTAAAGGCAGGTCTAGATGTAGTAGAGGCAGGACTCACGCTCAGGGTTCTTTCAGACCTAGGACTTGGAGTTCTCCTGCTCAGTCCTCTGGTGAGGGCAGGGGTCAGTCCTTTCGTAAACAGACCCAATGACATGTGTCTTCCGCTGCCGGACCCTTCTTTACTGGCAGCTCCTCTAGGAGGAAGGTTGGGACGTTTTCATCAAAACTGGCATTTGGTCACCCTGGACAAATGGGTGTTGGATATTATAAATCTAGGTTACAAGTTTTATTTTCACACTTTTCCTCCGTTCCGAGGCATGCCGGATGTGCCTCCTCAACAAAGGCGAGAGGCTCAGGAGCAAATTTCCTTGCTTTCAAAGATGAGGGCAATTCAGGTGGTCCCTCCGTCAGAGATGGGCCTAGGGTTTTATTCCCGTCTATTCCTAGTGCCAAAGAAAGGAAACACTTGGAGGCCGATTCTGGATTTGTCCATTCTCAATACCTACCTAGATATTCCAAAGTTCAAGATGTTAACTCTACAACAACTTCTGCCCATGCTAGGCAAAGATCATTGGATGGTGACCCTGGATCTCAAAGAGGCCTATCTTCACATACCTATCAGGTCCAGTTGCAGGAGATTCCTGAGGTTTCGGGCTGGTACTTCTCACTATCAGTTCTCTGCATTGCCCTTTGGTTTATCTACTGCGCCCAGGGTATTCACAAAGGTTCTGGCTCCGGTAATAGCCTTCTTCAGACAGAGGGGAATACAAATTTATCCTTATCTGGACGATTGCCTGATTCCTGCTCAAAACAAAGACAAGTTACTACAGCATCTTCAGTATGTAATGGCAGTTTTAAGGTGCCTAGGGTATTCTGTGAACGAAATAAAGTCCAGTCTAGTGCCCTCTCAGGACATGTGCTTTCTGGGTGTGAGACTGAATACAACTTCTCAGATGGCATTTCTGACCCCGGACAAACAAAGATCTCTTCATCTGTACTTCCAGCAATTATCAACAATGTCCAGGCTGACTGCAAGGACAGTCCTTCAAGCCTTGGGGTTCATGGCATCTTGCATTCTAGTACTTCCCAATGCCAAACTGCATATGAGGAAGCTACAATGGTATCTCAAAAGTGTGTGGACTCAACACTGCCACGGTTTGGACAAAGTAGTTCGGATTTTACCTTGCATCCAGAAGGAATTCTTGTGGTGGGCTCAGGAATGTCACCTAAACAAGGGACTCTCTGTGTCTCAACCAGAGGCAAGTCAGATTCTAACGACGGATGCCTCGGATTTGGCTTGGGGAGCACACTTCAATGGGAAATGGATACAAGACATGTGGCCTCCCAGACTTCTACATTTGCATATCAACATGAAGGAAATGTTAGCAGTCCAACTTGCCTTGATGGCCTTCAAGGACCTGCTTCAGCTGGGACAGGTGTTGATTCGAACAGACAACACAACAGTCATGTGGTACATCAACAAGCAGGGAGGAACCCATTCTTATCTCCTTTGCAGACAAGCAATGATATTGTGGGAGACTGCTCTAAGTTTACACATCAATCTTCAAGCACGGTTCCTGCCACGGGCACTGAATTCACTAGCAGATGTATTGAGCAGGCAAATTGTGGATCCCCACGAGTGGCAACTGGATCCTCAGGTTTTCAAACAGTTGACAGTGGCTTGGGGAACTCCAGACATAGATCTGTTCGCTTCTCCACTAAATTTCCAACTGCCAAAATTTTGCACAAAGATGTTTCACCCAAATGCTTGGAAAGTGGATGCTCTATCTTTCAGTTGGAACAACCTTCACGTTTATGCTTTTCCTCCTCTGCCTCTTCTCCCCAAAGTACTCTTGAAAGCCAGGCAGGACAAACCTTGCATGATTCTAATAGCACCAGATTGGCCACGTCAGCATTGGTATCCTCTGCTGAGGAGTTTAATTCAGGAGCCTCCTTGGCCTTTGCCTCAAATTCCTCATCTACTATCCCAGTCAAACACTCACTTACTCAATGTCAGAGTGCAGTCCCTGCATCTAGCTGCCTGGCGTATTCTGTAATGGAGCCGGTAGGGTCTCAGCTTCCTCAACAGGTTTTGAATGTCATTTTGGAAGCAAGGCGGCCTAGTACTCGAAAGGTTTATGCGGATAAATGGAAGAGATTTTTTCTTTGGAGCACAACAAAGGGCTTTGATGTTTCAGTGCCTAATTTGAGTTTTGCACTTCAGTATCTTACTGAGTTACTGGACAAGGGTTTGTCCTTCTCTTCTGTGAAGGTTCATGCTGCGGCCATTTCTGCTCACTATGATTGTGACCCTCCTTTATTTTCTCACCCTTTGTTCAAACAATTTCTTAGAGGGGCAAAGAATATAAGACCCCCACGCAGAGCTCCTACTCCTTCCTGGGATCTCAATTTTGTGTTAGAAAAGCTTACTTTACCTCCTTTTGAACCTGCAGCTACGTCTGACTTGAAGTTTTTGTCTTGGAAGACTGCTTTTTTGTTGGCCATTACTTCTGCTAGGAGGGTATCTGAATTGCAGGCACTCATGGCAGTTGAACCCTTTTTTATTTTCCATAAGGATAGAGTTTCTTTGTGTACTAAACCTACCTTTATGCCTAAAGTGATTTCTAATGTGGCCTTGAACCAGTCTATTCATTTGCCTACTTTTTATGCTGATCCCCAATATAGGGGAAAAAGTCTTGCATTCTTTGGATATCCACAGACAGCTACGCTATTATTTGAGCAGAACTAAGGAGTTCAGGCAGACTCAACAGTTATTTGTTTCCTTTGCTTTGGGTTCACAAGGGAAAGCTGTTTCAAAGCAGACTATTTCTAAGTGGATTGGTCAATGTATTGCTTTTTGTTATTCTTATCATGGGAAGGATGTTCCTGCTGGAATCAGGCCTCATTCTACTAGGGCTACTGCCACATCTACTGCTTTTTTGAGGGGGGTAGCTACTAAGGATATTTTGGAGGCAGCTACTTGGAGTTCTGTACACACCTTTACTAAGCATTACCATCTCCCTCTTTATTCCAAGTCCAGGGCTGGGTTTGCTACTGTAGTTTTACAAGGTATGTTAGCAGCTCCTAATGCTGTTTAGTTTGCCAGCCTCCATTTTCCTTTGCTTTGGGATTCTACCCAATGGTTATGACTGCAGCAATGTGAGACGAAGAACATAGTACAGTTTTGTACCTACCATAAATTTAGATGTTCGAGGATCTACATTGCTGCAGTCCTATTTTCCCTCCCTCCTTCCCCACTATAATTTGTAGGGGCTGTGTTTCTTTTGGGGTATTTACTTTTTTGGCTCTGGCCTTTCTTTTATAGGCCTTCTGACATCTGGGGCAAGAAAGACTGAGGATATGGCATCGGTCATGCGCTTAAGTACCAATATGTTCTGACGTCAGTTCTGGGCGACAATGACCGACGCCAGCCTAGCTCTTTGGTATTCAGGCCGACCCGAGGACAGCGGACTACCCAATGGTTATGACTGCAGCAATGTAGATCCTCGAACATCTACATTTATGGTAGGTACAAAACTGTACTTTTTCCCTCTGTGCTACCACAGCAGCTAAGGATTCCCTTTTCTTGGTCAAATGTAAACTGCATGAGGTTTCATATCAGTGAGTGCACTTCCCTGATCTGCATCTTGTCTGTCATTCTTCTGCATAAATAATCACAAAACACTGCTTTTTTTTGTTGTTGATGTTTTTGTTTTGTTTTTTTTTTTTTGTTTTGGTGCACCAAACCGTTTTCAAGCTTTTCATTTTCTTTTGACTGATTTCATCCCAGCAAGACATTCTGGAACCTGTGCATAAACACTAACTCTGAGTGGATGCCAAGACTGACTGTTAAAATTAATCAGAACAGATGAGGAGGAGGTAGCCAACCCATATGGTTTTCACTGCGACATAGGCAAGATGGCATACTAGTTCTTTGGATCTCTGCCAGTGTAGTTTTTTCCACATTCTTGGTATTTCTGCTTGCTTTCACATTTTTTAATATAGTTCATCCCCATTTATTCATATTAATTTAAAACAGTTAACATTTTTCACAAAAAGTTTAGGCAGATTGTTTGACACAAAAATGTAGCATATATATTCTGAATTCAGTGCAAAAGGTATGTAGCTGACATCTACTATAAATAGACAGCTAACTACTTCAAGATGACATGTTTTACTAGTAGTTCTCACCCAGTGTAGGTGCTTATCTATGTTATAGAGTGTCAGGGTACATACCACTTTGCTGTTGCAAGGCTTCCCATCATCTGCTAGTTACATTTACCCATTTGTTTTGCCACAGTAAATTATTGCAATATTAAGAAAAATCATTGCAGTAAAGAAAATATTTGTAGGTTACAATTCTGAAATCATAATCCTTTCTCTCCTTTTCTTCTCCATGGCAGTTAATATATGTGCCCACGGGTCTAGGACAGTCTACCAAAAGACAGTTTCACCGAAAGTGAAACAGGCTGTCACAGTTTTGCAAAAGCACTTTTTAATGAAAAAAGTGCTTTCGCGAAACTTTCATAAAAGTACAGGGAATCGGGGGGGAGTGGTTGTGGGCAAGATCGGACTACAGTGGGGATAAGGGAATATTCCCTTTTCCCCACTGTAGTGCGATCTTGGCGTGAGAATATAAAAGTAGGGGGGTGTGGGGGTGGAGTCCCCATGTGGGGGGTGCAGGGGAGTGAAGCCCCCCTGAGTAAACATAGTGTGTGTGTGGGTTTTTTTTGTTTTTGTTTATGTCTGTGTGTGTTTTACCTTCCGTTTACCGAAACTACTTTTTCGGTGAAAGCAGTTTCGGTAAACAGTGTTCGGTAGGGTTGGATTCGGACAGCTGGTCTTTCGATCAACTGTCCTAGATCCGTGCCCACATGTCCATCTTGGGTGGGGGTGTCTTTAGACATTCATAGCTACACATATGCAAAGCCCAGACTACCAACTATAAGAATGACCATACTGATACTGAATGTCCAGAGCTTTCTGAAGAAGTACTGAAGTGCTTTCTGAATTTTGGGCAGCAGAGTGGTTCTTTGCTTAAGGATTATGTGTAACAGCTCAAGTACCAGTATCCAGATTCGATTCTTGACCTTTTTGTGGAATCTGTTCTCCCTATGTTTGAGTGGATTTTCACTATATACTTTGGTTTATTCATTCCTCTCAAGAACAGGGTAATTGATTGGCTAATCTAAATTCATTCTCTTTCTCTCTCTCTCTCTATATATATATATATGTGTGTGTGTGTGTGTGTGTGTGTGTGTGTGTGTGTGTGTGTGTATATATATATATATATATATATATATATATATATATATATATATATTTACAGGATTAATAAATAACTAGGCATTAAAGAAATCAATATTTCAACCAGGGACATTGATTTTCAGTTTTCAAAAAAAAAATGAAATTCCATTTTCATGAGATGAAATCTGAGAATATACCTATGATTCTTAAATGCAATTTACAGTCATTATGATGAATTAATTTTAATTTTCTTCTGCATCAATATATATATGCATTGAAAATTAAAACAGATTCTATGTACTCAATACTTAGTAGTGCAAACTAACAATATTCTAAATAAATATGAACAAAAATATGGATTGTGGTGAATTAACTCTCTGACAAAATGCCAAATTCCATAAAAATCCAATTTTTTTCTTTTTTAACGTTTATTATTTTAAGGGGAATAACAAGAGTAAAATAGTTGCAAAATCAATCAAGGTTGTCACACTAGAAAATAAACGATATCTTATTCCATCCAATTATAGCTGACAATTATGCATGTAATTATATTTATCTAATAATTTTAATTTAACCCAGTATTTGAAGTTTGGTTTTCTATCATTAGTTCTTAAACTTATTACATTCATTTCCCTTTGGCATACAATAGTGGCAAGTTCAACAAATCTAGTAAAATTATGAGATGATTCAATTTTACAACTTATAGTAATTATCTTTCTGGCTACAGCTAATAATGACCATACTAAATTAAACTGTGAAGGATATAGACATGACATAATTGAAGAATTAATTAATAATAAAAATTCTATAAGCATACAACTATCCAACCACAATACTTTGAAAAGCGTCTAAATATCTTCATGGTATTTACTATTTTCATAATACCAGTCCGTTTTTTAAAATATTATTACATTTACAACATTTAACTCCATTAGTTTTGAACATTTTACTTGTTTTATATGGGATAATATATACTTGACTAATTGGTTTTAAAAAATAGATCTTTAGTTTCATTATTATCAATATCCTTTAGACTTGAAACAAAAGTCCCAATATTTAGTGCTATATTTGAGATTTATATCAATATTTAACTACATATACCGGGTACCTGTCAAATCTTCGAACGCTCAAAATTTCGAACGTTACATGGTCTAGACCAAACGTTCGAAATTTTGAGTGCTCGAGGATAGACTTTCAATGGCACCGTATGGGAGAATTTCCCTTTTCTGCACTGAAGTGCAATCTCGGAGTTGGTATATTTAAGTAGGGGGGTGGGGCGTGCAGGGGGGTTTGCCCCCCTGCCTACACTGTTAAAGTGTTTTTTCTGTGTTTTCTTTTTTTTTTTTTTTGTTATGTTCAAACATCCAAATGTCGAACATTTGGTCTCGACCATGTAATGTTCGACATTTTGGATGTTCGAACATTTAACATAGACCCATGTACCATGGCAAGGCTGGCCACCTGTTGGTGTAAACCTTGGCTCTAGATGATTGTCACTGTTGAAGTGACAACTCGACCCCATAAGCAAAAATGGAAAAAAGGGTGTGTGGATGGATTGATGGCCTTAAACCTATATAATTTCGATAGAAATGGCTTGATATTTTCTTTATTATTCAACATTAAAA
>NC_056732.1:1736250550-1736493050 GCF_019279795.1 Protopterus annectens
GAAGGAGAAACTGAAGGCCATTGCAGGATCATAGACTGCCATGTCCTTACCAAACACAAATAGTTCATCCTCGCCCAGTAGTTTTGTATCAGTTTGATCTAAGGTGGATCATTTTCTCTTATGGCTCTATAATGGGTTGACAAAGAGGCCACCTGTATATACAGTATCTTCCAAGAGAATGTTTCCAACAATATCTACTATACAAGTCCAAGGATTCTGTCAGAACCAGACAGTGCCACTATTCCGTCTTTATTTTCCTAGAGATCCCATCAAGCAAAATCCATTCTGCCTCATTAAGGTCACACCGGGTGCTGGCCTCACAAAAAGAGAGGGCCGAGTTGTCCCTTGTTAACTGAGCTCCAAATCTTGGTACATATTTGAATAATCTCCACCTCATCAGTGTTAAAATGACTAGATGTCATGAAGACCCATAATAATAACAATAATAGCAACAACAACAACAGCATTGCCCTTTTTAAATGGACTCTATCAGAAGAGAAGACTTGGTACCTCTAAGAATAACCCTGGTAGTGGGATAGCTCAACAAAGACTCTCGTCATCTTTGGCTCATAATCACCTCCCTAGCATCAGACCTTAACTGATCCTTTCAAAAACAGTTATCAAGGGTTTCAATTTCCTACAACTTACAGACAGCCCTATAACATGAGCCACTTGCAGTATAAATGCTAAAGCATGCGACTGTAAATTATAGAATTATATGCCTCCATTTTGTTTACATCTCACCATAATTACAGGCTTTACTTGTAGAGATACTGGACTTAGAAAGCAAATATGAATTTCCTCCATTTGACTAACAGTCTCATACATTGTGCCATGAAAGTAATCAGGTGGTATAACACCTTGGTAAATGATATCATATTAAACAGTGCCACCCATTTGTCAATGAGTTGTCTTCCTCTGAGCAGACTGCGAGTATGACTTTTCACTATTTCACAATGTAGCACCCTAAATTTACTACAAATGCTAGAGGAAGAAGGTCAGATATCTATTTCCAAATAATGGATATACTCATGTGATCACTCTGTGTTGTAACTTCCTACTACTGCTGGCCTGAAGAACACAAAACAGGGCCTCTATGTCCATTCAGATGCTAATTGCCTAAGAAATGTCAGCCTTGACAGGTAAAGTACTGCATTGCTAAGGCATAAAGAAGGGGGAAGGAGCACCCTTACCAGGTACCACAAAATAAAGTATACCTTTGTGATGCCCATGAACTGAATCATGCCATGCTATAGTATGCTGTTATAGATTTTCAGGAACAGAAATCCTGCAATACTTCATAAAGGTATGACTAGAAAAGCCTAGCAAAACTTGTCTGCATCATATCCATTTCTGATGAAGGGTACGTTAGCTCCCTTTTCTAGTCAGAAAGTATTAGTACTTTCCATATACTGTCTCAGAGATAACACAAACCAAAAATAAAATAAAAAAAAGTTTAAACAAAAAAACAAAAAGACCAGATGGATTTGTATACTTTAAGGTAATTGGGATATATGGACTGATTAATGTAATGTGACTTTTGATATGCTGTATTTAAGTTCACTTTGCTGTGATATACAGAAATCTGATGAAGTCTCATTGTTTACTGAGACAAAAGTACTTAGTTGTTTTTGAATAAAATTGTTTTACCAGGAATTATGCATATTGTGTGCCCAGAGGTTCCAGCTGGTCTTTTTTTTTGGTTTAAATGTTTTTTTTTTTTCACTTTATTTTTGGTTTGTGTTATCAGTTGGATGGATGTCTCTGAGTTCCTACCCTGGTGGCAACTGCTAGTTATGGATATGGAGTGCAATTATTTGAACAAAACAGTAGGGAATTTAACCCTATTGATCCAACAACTGTCTCAAAGGACTGATGTCCTGGCTACAGAAATGTAACAGCAAAATACCGGAGAGAATGGCAACGTTAATTCTCTAGGATAGCGAAGTCCCATGATTAATTTAGATACTTGAACTGCTATACCATCTGGACAAAGTAATGGTTCATTAAATCCACCATCACTGATGAGTGGGGCTGACTTAAACTTGCCTAAATTGAATGACTGGCTGCAAGAAAGTGTTGACTTTAATAAGAAGAGGAATGCCCAAAGTACTTGGACACTCAGAGTGAATTTGGATGTCTATTATTACAAGTTACTAAAAGTGCAGAAACTTCATGTGGAAAATGTCTACTTGGTTGAATGTATTAAGAACAACCAAGTACTGAAGGGACTGAGATCACTGAAATATCCAACTGGCCTCATAAGAAACTCATGACTTCATAAGGAACTGTTGGCTTTATTTGATAGACATGGGTGTGAGTATATGGAGGTGTACATGAAACACAATTCAAAAATGATGAATGACCTTATTAGCAAGATTAATGTGTTAAACCATGTCATCACCACAGATCTTTTATATGAGCAGTATTGGTGCAAACTATTTTAGGAATATTGATCACCAGATTAACAAGATCAAGGATGGGAAAGTTAAAAAAAACTTGAGAGGGATTACAAGGACTATTCTTTAAATAAGGCATATCCCAGTCTACCAGTTTCCCAGGAAAGGGGTCATAAATATCAAGGCCATACCCCTTCAGCCAATCACAATGCCAACAATATTAATATTAATGGCCTTGAGGAAGAGTCTAACCAGGTAGCAAATAGCAACGCCCCTTTAGAATCATCGTTGCTACAATGCTCCAAGAGGATAAGGGAGAGACAACAAAATCAGACCAGCCTTCACACCCACCCCCTCAACAACACCGGATGGCCTGACAGAACCAGAACTCAGGTCAAATTAATTGGTACCGGAACTAGAGCAAACATGGGATTCAGACATGGAAATGAGCACCGCGTGTTATGTTATTACTAACTCGACTGGTGATTTTAAAATCTTCAACTTCAGCTCTGTTCCACTGGACTCCCACAAAGCAGACTTATTTTCCAAGGGTTTAATCTTTGTGTCAGAGGTAAGAACTAATATAGCTGAAGTACTTGCTGATTTTAAACTTTTCATTAGGAAACTGAATTTGAATATTTTATTTAATGAACCAATGTCTGAACAATTTTCTGATTTTCGAGTCGCCAGTACTTAACTGGGAAACCACAAAGTGAGCTGACACCACAGGAACAAGGATAAAATGTAATGTTGAGTGCTTTCGTCACAAATTACAGTTGACTTCTTCAGCAGAAAAAAACAGAGTGTCTCCCCGCAGCTCCTTAAATATTCATTACAAAGACATCATTAACAGATGCATGTTAAACACCATTTACATTTAAAGATACAGACTCCCTTTTTCTTACATACAAAACTAAAAGTCATGTTGTACTGTTTATGATATCTAATAATGTTAAAAACTTCAAGCCTAAGATGTTAACGTAAGTTATATGAAATGATAAAATGCTCTAATAATAATGTTTGTAATAATATAATAATAAAAGTTAACAAATTACTTAAAAAAATTTGCTTTCAGTTTCAAAAAACTAGTCAATGAAACCATGTCATTCAGTCCTGGATTACTGTTGACATTATCCCTCAATTACAATAACAGTTCTTTATATTCAAGTAAATATTCTATAGGGCCTCCTCTCTCATCTACCGTAAGTACTATGAATTTGAAATTGTGACCTGGGTAGGTATTGACATGTTTAGCCAGTGAATTTTTTAAATTCACTTTCCTAATGTCATATAAATGCTGGTAAATACGTGTTCGAAAGGCATTCTTGGTTTTGCCTATGTAAAAACACGCACACTTCTGACAAATACCAGCATATATGACATTCTTACTACTACAATTGTACTTATGTATTAGTTTCACCCGTCCATAACCTTTAAGGAATACGCTATCACCTTCCAAGATATATTTGCAGCGGGTACACTGTCTACATTTGGACATTCTCCCTTGTTCTCCTAAGGTATTACCACCTTTTTTCCTCTCTAATATGTTTTTAACACAGATGGCCTTTCTATACGCAACCACTTGGGCATCCCCAATTCTCTCTCTTAAATCTGGGTCCCCTGACAAAATAAACCAGTTCTTGAAAACAATATCCCGAATCAGTGGGAACTGAGGTGTATAACACTTTAAGGTAATTGGGATATATGGACTGATTAATGTATTGTGACTTTTGATATGCTGTATTTAAGTTCACTTTGCTGTGATATACAGATATCTGATGAAGTCTCATTGTTTACTGAGACAAAAGTACTTAGTTGTTTTTGAATAAAACTGTTTTACCAGGAATTATGCATACTGTGTGCCCAGAGGTTCCAGCTGGTCTTTTTGTTTTTTGGTTTAAATGTTTGTTTTTTTTTTTTTTCACTTTATTTTTGGTTTGTGTTATCAGTTGGATGGATGTCTCTGGGCTCCTACCCTGGTTGGCAACTGCTAGTTATGGATATGGAGTGCAATTAATTGAACAAAGCAGTAGGGAATTTAACCCTATTGATCCAACAACTGTATCAAAGGATTGATGTCCTTGCTACAGAACTGCAACAGCAAAATACCGGAGAGAATGGCAACGTTAATTCTCTAGGATAGCAAGGTCCCATGATTAATTTAGATACGAGAACTGCTATACCATCTGGACAAAGTAATGGTTCATTAAATCCACCATCACTGATGAGTGGGGCTGACTTAAACTTGCCTAAATTGAATGACTGGCTGCAAGAAAGTGTTGACTTTAATAAGAAGAGGAATGCCCAAAGTACTTGGACACTTAGAGTGAATTTGGATGTCTATTATTACAAGTTACTAAAAGTGCAGAAACTTCATGTGGAAAATGTCTACTTGGGTGAATGTATTAAGAACAACCAAGTACTGAAGGGATTGAGATCACTGAAATATCCAACTGGCCTCATAAGAAACTCATCACTTCATAAGGAACTGTTGGCTTTATTTGATAGACATGGGTGTGAGTATGTGGAGGTGTTCATGAAACACAATTCAAAAATGATGAATGAACTTATTAGAAAGATTAATATGTTAAACCATGTCATCACCTCAGATCTTTTATATGAGCAGTATTGGTGCAAACTATTTTAGGAATATTGATAACCAGATTAACAAGATCAAGGATGGGAAAGTTAAAAAACATGAGAGGGATTACAAGGACTATTCTTTAAATAAGGCATATCCCAGTCTACCAATTTCCCAGGAAAGGGGTCATAAATATCAAGACCATACCCCTTCAGCCAATCACAATGCCAACAATATTAATATTAATGGCCTTGAGGAAGAGTCTAACCCGGTAGCAAATAGCAACACCTCTTTAGAATCGTTGCTACAATGCTCCAAGAGGATAAGGGAGAGACAACAAAATCAGACCAGCCTTCACACCCACCCCCTCAACAACACCGGATGGCCTGACAGAACCAGAACTCAGCTCAAATTAATCGGTACCGGAACTAGAGCAAACATGGGATTCAGACATGGAAATGAGCACTTCGTGTTATGTTATTACTAACTCGACTGGTAATTTTAAAATCTTCAATTTCAGCTCTGTTCTACTGGACTCCCACATAACAGATTTATTTTCCAAGGGTTTAATCTTTGTGCCAGTGGTAAGAACTAATATAGCTGAAGTACTTGTTGATTTGAAACTTTTCATTAGGAAACTGAATTTGAATATTTTATTAAATGAACCAATGTCTGAACAATTTTCCAATTTTCGAGTCGCCAGTACTTGCAAACCCCATTGCATCCAATGTTATTGTATGAGAGGATTTGCAAGTTGGACGTATGGCATGCATTAAATAATAACAAGAATGGCCATGATGAATGTAATTTAGGTTCTGAGGAGAGGGGTTTATTGAATCTACTCAGGCAAATAAACATTAGAATAATGATTACGATGGACATCTACAATTATACTGACATGATTTATAGCATTTTATTCAGTGATCCATATAATCAAGTATTAAGGAATGGAGTAAATATTGCATATAGGAGAATTCGCAGTCAACTTAGTGATATGTTATTAGTGCAATGTATTTCTATGTGTGAATTTAGATTTTTAAGTGTGCCCAATCCTACTATTGTTACTATGTTTAGGTTGCCCAAGCTGCACAAAGACATAAAAAATCCTCCTATGTGGCCCCTTGTAGATGCTCATAACTCAATTACATCTACCTTTGCCAGGTTCTTGGATGCAAAATTGAAGAACTTGATAAAAAAGAGTCACATATATGTATAAATTCATGGGACTTCCTTAAGAAGTGTAACCAACTAGAGTTTAATGAAACTTTTATATTATTAACTATAGACATCAAAGATTTGTATTCAGTGATTCCTAATGATATAGGAATCACATGGTTTAATGACTTCCTTTTAAAGAATGGTGTACAACAGGATAGCATTAACCTCTTTGAAGAAATGCTGGAGATAGTGTTGAAAAATAATTTTATTTTTTTTTGATGATCAGTTTTTTTATACAAGAAAAGGGTGTTACAGTGGGTGTTGCCTGCAGGTCACTGTATGTCAATATTGTAATGTTAGAATGGGAATGTAATTTTTTTGTTCAAGAATGAGATGTTTGGAGCTTGTGAATTATATGTCAGATACCTGGATGATATCTTTATCATCTGGAAAGGTAGTAAAGATAAAGTGGTAACATTTTCAGAATATCTTAATAGTACCACTGATTTCCTTGAATTCACTTACGAGATGAATGAAAATAGCATTAATTATTTGGATGTTTTGTTAATGAAAGATTCCATGAACAGAAGGTACATATCAAGGATTTACAGGAAACCCACACACTCCAATCCATTCTTGCATTTTACTAGTTCCCACTCTAGGTCCCAGAAAAAAAAAGTTAAGGGACAATTTGTAAGGGCCGCATGGATAGTTTCTCTGCAGGAAGATTTTTTGGTGGACTGTGGATTGTTGGAGGACACCTTTCTAAAGAGGGGTTATCCACCTACATTTATTAATGAAATCAAGGCTGAAATGATATGTAACAGAAATCGATGTTCTCACTTCAGGGAATGAAATTATTTTTGAACATCAAGGGGTATTGACTGACAAAACAAATAACAAGGAAAATAATTTAAAATCATCATTTATAACAACCTTTACCATTGACTGCGATCGGGTTAGGAAAGCCATTTTTAAAAACTGGACTATATTAAAAGAGGACCAGACCATGAAAAATAAAATGAGTGAAAAGCCACTAATAGTGTTTAGGAAGGGTCGTAATTTGAAGGGTTTGGCTTAATGCCCTACTATTTATATTAATAATGCCACAACTTGCTATATGAATAAATGTGGCAGTTGTAGCCTTTGTCAATATATTCTTATAGGTGAACTATATTATATTATATTAATGGTTACCAACTTAGAATTAAAGGCAAATTTAACTGATATACCATGGGTATTATATATGGGGCTTTGTGTCAATGTTGTTCAGCTTTTTATATTGGCAAAACCGAACAGAAGTTGAAGAATAGGATTTATATGCACATTTATGAAATTAACAGAGAGTGACTAATGCCCTATTTATACACATATTGGAATATCCAGCACATAAGTTTAAGTTTATAGTAATTTAAAAAATTAAACAAAATCCTAGGGGTGGAACTCGGTCATTAACCCTGGAAAAAAGAGAATTATATTGGATTTTATACCTTAAAGTAGTGAGATGGCCAGGGCTTAATGAGTTGGCATCTATTGGATGTATACTAAAATTAAAAGCAGAAAATGGATGATTAGTTATGTGCTTTTAAAATGTTTTTGCCAGGGTTGGAAATAAGGGTTAGGTACTTATGTATTATGTGTTTTTAATTTGTACATTTTAAGATAATTGGGATATATGGACTGATTAATGTCGAGCTTTTGATATTCTGTATTTAAGTTCAGTTTGCTGTGATATACAGATATCTGATGAAATGTCATTGTTTACTGAGACAAAAGTGCTTACTTGTTTTTTGAATAAAATTGTTTTACCAGGAATCATACATACAATGTGCCTGGAGGTTCCATCTGGTCTTTTTGTTTTTTGATTTACTGTCCCAGAGGTACCTACGAGACATAAACACTGCCCAGTTAGGATATATCAATGTCAACACATGGGATCTAGCTCTACGTGCCCACTGCCATAGAATTCATATCGTCTACACTCAGACTCAAAATGATCTTAGCTATTAGAATCATTTCTTGCATTTAGGAGAATTGATATGATGCATCATCTCAGGACTGGTGGGAGTACGCTGTGTGGGATTCTTTTGAAAATTGCATACATCTGTTAAAGTACCACGGCTTTCCTGGGAAGAAGTCTATGGACTTCCACTGGAAAGCCATCAAGTCTAAAAGCTTTACCTGACATCAGGCCTTTAAAAAAGGGGGGGGGGGGGTTGAAGTTCTTCTCAATTGAATGAAGCTTTTACAAAACTTCTTTTGCATATCAGTCAGCTGGGGAATTCTGCTTTACACATGAAGGAACCAAATAATTCTTCAGCCTTCTAATCACATACGGAATTCATATCCAACAGTTGTTATAAAAAAAGATTCAACTTACAACTGGCAAAATGTACTGCTTGACAGGTTAAAGGCCATGGAGCATACCAGCCCTCCTCCCACTAAGGGCTTGTAGCTTGGCCATTCAGCCAGCAATCAAACTCCCTGAGGAGTAGGGGGTGTAGACCATCACTTTCAGTCACTCAGTAGTAAGATACATTTTCAGATACAGCAACTGCTGTGAAACTACTCACAGTGTGTGTGTGTGTGTGTGTGTGTGTGTGTGTGTGTGTGTGTGTGTGTGTGTGTGAATATACATGCAGTCAGGAAGGCCTTTAAGAGCTGATGCCACTCACTGTTGTTTAGTTCTATCATGTTCTGGCCTCAGCTTTATACTAGCTGGTCTAACACTGAGATGGCCAACCTGAACAGGCATTGAATAACAGCATCAAAATGGCTGAGATGCTGTGTCAAACTGCTTATAAAGTCACACAGGAACACCAAATATTTTTGGCTATTATCTTAGATGAAACAGGGCACTCAATTCAACTAAAAGGACTGCAGCCACAATCATGATATTTTATTTCCAATTATGCTATTGATAGTACAGCTCAATAGATTGATGATTTTTAAAATGCGTCAACATTTAACACAAGAACTCTACTTGGCTTAGAGGTCACTAATGCAACACATGAATCAGGGCTATAGGAAAAGGGATTCTTTATTATTAATGATTCTCCTTCAGCCCATTACAATTTCCTGGACAGAATGGCAAAATGTAAGCTCACACTCATGTCGGTATGGACCAATTAGTAATATGGATTTCTGAAGCTGTTATACAAGAAGCAATATTGAGTCATTCAAACTATGGATTATAATTTGTTTATCAATGGCTGATCTGACTGTCATCAAAGGGGTCGAGTGGATCTTCATGAATCTGACAAACATTAATCATTCATACATGTGAACATCCAGCTGACACTTCGATGAGACACTCAGTAAAGCAGTTTAAGCTCATACTCATAGCATGTACCTTACACAAGCATCCTTAGTGCAGTAGTAACCACTTACCCAATACAGGCAACCTAAAGGCCATACTCATAGTGTAGTAGTAATAGTAACCCACTTACCTCATAAATGCACCCTTTAAGGCCACACTCACAGTGCAGTTGAAACCCAGTTACCTCACACAAGCATCCTTTAAAGCCACACTCACAGTGCAGTGGTTACCCACTTACCTCACACAAGCATCTTTTAAGGCCATACTTGCAGTGCATTAGTAACCCACTTACCTCACACAAGCATTCTTTAAGGCCATATTCACAGTGCAGTAGTAACCCACTTACATTTACCTCACACAAGCATCCTTTAAGGCCACACTCACAGTGCAGTTGAAACTCACCTCACACAAGCATCCTTTAAGGCCACACTCACAGTGCAATAGTAACCACTTAGGCCACACAAGCATCCTTTAAGGCTATACTCGCAGCCCACTTACCTCACATAAGCATCCTTTAAGGCAATACTCACAGTGCAGTAGTAACCCACTTACGCTACACAAACATCCTATAAGGCTATACTCACAGTGCAGTAGTAACCCACTTACGCTACACAAACATCCTTTAAGGCTATACTCACAGTGCAGTAGTAACCCACTTACCTCACACAAGCATCTTTTAAGGTCATACTTGCAGTGCAGTAGTAACCCATTTACCTCACACAAACATCCTTTAAGGCTATACTCACAGTGCAGTAGTAACCCACTTATGCCACACAAGCATCCTTTAAGGCCATACTTGCAGTGTGGTAGTAACCCACTTACCTCAAACAAGCATCTTTTAAGGCCATACTCGTAGTGCAATAGTAACCCACTTACTTCACACAAGCATCTTTTAAGGCCATACTCGCAGTGCAGTAGTAACCCACTTACCCCATGCAAGCATCCTTTAAGGCTATACTCACAGTGCAGTAGTAACCCACTTACTTCACACAAGCATCCTTTAAGGCCATACTTACAATGCAGTAGTAACCCACTTACTTCACACAAGCATCCTTTAAGGCCATACTTGCAGTGCAGTAGTAATAGTAACCCACTTAAATCACACAAGCATCCGTTAAGCCCACACTCGCAGTGCAGTAGTAACTACTTACCCCATACAGGCATCCTTTAAGCCTATACTCACAATGCAGTAGTAACCCGCTTACACCACACAAGCATCCTTTAAGGCCATACTTGTAGTGTGGTAGTAACCCACTTACCTCAAACAAGCGTCTTTTAAGGCCATATTCACAGTACAGTAGTAACCCACTTACTCCATAAAACCATCTATTAAGGCCATACTCACAGTGCAGTAGTAATCCACTTACCCCATACAAGCATCCTTTAACACCATACTTGCAGCGTAGTAGTAACCCACTTACCTCACAGAAGTATCCTTTAAGGCCATATTCACAGTGCAGTAGTAATAGTAACCCACTTACCTCGCACAAGCATTCTTTAATGCCACACTTGCAGTGCAGTAGTAATCCATTACCTCACACAAGCATCCTTTAAGGGCATACTCACAGTGTAGTAGTAACCCACTTACCCCCCCAACAGACCTCCTTTAAGCCCATACTCGTAGCACAGTTGTAACTCACTTGCCCTACACAAACATGCTTCAAGCACATGTTCATGGAATAGCAGAAAATGAAATTAAAAAACAAATAAGACTACAATCTTAGTTCTTTAAGTGTTAAGCTGCCAGCCAGTCACTGAATACATAGCTTAGGTCCTTTAGTTGCTTTTAATTTCATCTTTTGCTATGCTGGGAGTATAGGCTTACACGATGTATTTGTGGGAAGGATGGTTACTGCTGTACTGTGAGTGCTGGCGTAAAGTGTGTTAGTGCTGTGAGAATGGCTTAAGTTATTTTATCAAATATCTGCATGTCATACAGATCTACTGCTGCTTTTCACATTGTTAAGCCTCCATTTCAGCCCTGACTGCTTCTTCTTAGGCTAAACAGAATGAGAAGGCCTTCTCATGTCTCTGATTTCCTATATTTTAGTTTCACAAACAACAATAAAAGAATATTAATATAAATTCATATACGTCACAGTGATTAACAATATACACAAGGTAATAATATTAAAACCACCATCTACACTAACCATAACCACAGAATATTGTTATAAATTACACTATTTGCATCACACTTTGCACCATTCATCAGGGGGTGTTACAGGAACAGCCACATACACTAGTTATATTGTGACAACATAGAAATGTACATGAGAATACCAAAAAGAAAAATGTAGCACAGAAAATTTAACATAAGGATATAGTAGGTGAGTTGTGCAAACCTCAATAATAAAAGGGTTTATAAAGTAAAAATGTGAGAAAAAATAGCAGAAAAATAAAGGAGGGGAGGTGGAAGAAGTATAAACAGGAAAGAGTAAACAACAAGGGAGAAGGACTAAAAAACATTCAAACTATAAACATTAAGTGGTTAATTGCACTAAAGAGCATACTCAGAATCAAGGAGCAACATGAACACAAGTAAGATGAGAAGTTGAGAGGGATGTCATTAAGTTGTACACAAACTACAGTAAAAGAAGCTCGTTCTTCAAATGGAATTTGAATTCTTGGCCTGGTATTCATAGTTGCTTGCGCAAATGCGATAGGGGTATTCCTGATGCTTACAAATGAGCATAGCAAAGGCGAGATTCATAGAGGCCATTTACACTAATGTAAAAATAGATACAAATGACAAATGTTGTAAAGTGCAGTATGCTAATGAGGCAGTTTTGCAATTCATAGTCTTCTGACATCCATGCAGTATGCACATCCTTTGTTAAAAGTGATGCTTCACCTTTGATATTAGAGTTGCAGTCCACAAACTTGACCCCAGACATCCCTTCAGTAGTTTGCCCAAGTATGCACAAATGCTTCCATGACACACAAATAAATTATTTTCCCAGCAACCCCTTCATTAGTTTGTCTTAAGTATGCACAAGCACTAGAATGTCACAAAATAAATTGTTTTGCCCAGCGGTCACTTCAGCAGTCTGACCATGTATGCACAAGCAGCTCCCTGACACACAAATTAATTATTTCCCCAAGCGACTCTGTTAGGACTATGTCCAGGTATGCACAAGCACCAAAATGAAACATTCATCCAAGCGACCCCTTCAGTAATATGACCTATTATGCACAAGCTTAACCTATATACAATACATGCATAATAGTGTGACATATTTATAACAATGATACACTCATTATTATATCTACTATTGTCTCAATTCCAGCAAAGGTGTAATATAGCAATAACCCACGCCTGGGTGTGGGTAATGCTAAATTTACCCACGGCTGGCGTGGTTTGGTCCCGAGGGTGAAGCCCGAGGGACCAAACAAAGCCAACCGTGGGTAAATTTAGCATTACCCACACCCAGAAGTGGTTATTGCTATTATATATGACATTATTTAAGAAAAGAAACTATTACTTTTCTTAAATAATGGCATAGTATAATGCCTGTTTACTGCCCTTCCGCAGATGTCTGGCATCCGGCAGTTCTGATGTACTGCGCACCTGCGCAGTACATCAGAGTTGTAAAAGCAACGGAGAAAGCAAGATCTCCGTTGCTTTTTAGTGTTAGCTATGTTAAATGAGTTTAACATAGCGAGACAGTTTAAAATAAGCAACGGACATCTCCGCTGCTTATTTTAACTGTCTCGCTATGTTAAACTCATTTAACATAGCGAAACACTAAAAAAAAGCAACAGAGATCTTGCTTTCTCCGTTGCTTTTTTTTAAAACACTGTCTCTCTATGTTAAATGGGTTTAACATAGCGAGACAGCTTTAAAATAAGCAACGGAGATCTCCGTTGCTTATTTTAAAGCTGTCTCGCTATGTTAAACCCATTTAACATAGCGAGACAGTGTTTTAAAAAATCGAGTTATACTAATGGAAAAAAGTCCGGGCGACCGGACCTTTTTCCATTAGTATAACTCGATTTACAATGGGCACGCTGGCCAATCAGCGTGCACGTTTTGGGGGGATCATGGTATAATAGTAATGTTATCATTAATACCAGGGGAATTAGTTGCATTTAACAGCAACTGCCATCTCATCTCTCTCTCTTTCAAAATAGCTTTTGTATGTCATTAGAACATCTTATAATATATTTACTACAAGAATACAAGTTTACAGCATAAAAACATGCTCATTGCTATTAGGTTTTTAATATTTTTAATATTTTTAACATTTTTATGAACAACAATGGTTTATTCATATTGTTTATTTATAAGTTTTAATGTTTTATATATGCAGTTTTTTAAATGTAAACTGAAACTCTCATGGCAGATTGTTACTGTTGCTTTAAGCTGATGAAGTAGTTGCTGTTAATTAATGAACTCATTGTCTTGAAAATTATATAAATATCAGTGGTGAATGTCTTTTTATTGATTCTGATGGAAGCTTATGGTGCAGTAGACAAAAGTGCTAAATCTTATGGAGTTTTGGAAGTGAATAAAAGACTGTTTGTTTTTTCAATATACATTGAGTGGACTGCTGTGGCTTTTGAAGTGCTTAGGAATACTTGTGATGAAGCTGGTATATGAAGAAGATCGAGGACTATGAGGATTGTGATACATGCAGTATGTGAAAAGGTTTGATGGGAAGAACAGTAGGCTGTAAGTGTGCACAAACAAGGAGGAAGTAACATAATCTTCGATGTTAAGGCAATGTTAAGGCCTACATGCAATAAGGCAGAAGGAAGTGAAGAGACTGCAGTGAGACAGTTGAACAGAAGGACAATGGGCGAACAATGCTCCAAAGATTTTTGTTTAAAACATGAGCTGCTCTAGAGAGAGGAAACAAAAAGGTAAAAATTAATGAATAAAAAATAACAGAGAATACTAAGAGGAAGGAGGAGGAAGTCTGCAAATTTACTAGCAAAATACTTCACTATGAGTGAGTTGGTCTTATAATTACCTTTAGCTGGTGTGCATTTGGAAGCAAAGTAGAAAATGCTCTTCTATAACAACCTTGTGCACAGGAAAAGAGATGGAAGTGAATAAAATGAGATAGATAGAGAGAGAGAGAGAGAGACAGAGACAGAGGGAGAGAGAGAAAAAACATTAAAACTAAGACTGAGATAGAGTGAGGGGCAGTATTCTTATTAGATGTTTACCAGCGCTTTAGCAGGAAGCATGTCCGTCAACATTAACTACATTCCTACCTTTACTCTAACAGAAAATGCAACTGCATTCTCCCCACCTAGTCCTATAATTCTGTCTCCAGCTCTAAAACCCTCTCCAGTTATGATTACTAGCCTCTCTAGTTATGATCTATAGGCTACCACACATATGTACATATTGTAAATATCAAATTTGTACCATGTACCTAAGAATCTACACCTGCTCTCTAACATGAAATTTAACTGTAAATTGTTCATTAATAATATTGTGTCTGTATCTAAAGGTAACATGTACCTAAGAAATTACACCTGCTCTCTAGCATGAAACATAATTGTAAATTGTTCTTCTTTTCTATATTGTATCTGTATCTAAACTTTGTAACATGGAGCTTTTCTCCCTGGGCCTCCACTGAAAACGGGCTCTCTGAGCCCAGTGGACATCCCCGGTCATCAAACTGGAAATAAATAATAAATAAGTATAAAAAAAGGAGATGAATATAATGAAATGCAAAGGTGAATAATATTTTTACCAGAGATCTGCCATACCAGTGGCAACAGAAGAAGGACTTGGACTTGTATAGCATTGACAACTAGTGACAGATTTCAGCAGGAGCACTGAATGGTTAGCAGGAATTAATGGTCTAAACATGTCCCCTTGCTTTGTTCTATTTTATTGAAATGACACACTGTCATAAAATGCTGCCATAAAGACTTTGACAATCATTCAATATCCCTAAGCTAGTCAGCAAAGTAACTATAACATGTTAAAGCATTTAACAGCTAAAAAGAATTGCCAGTATTCTCAATATTACTGACCAAAAGAGGGATCATCCTATAACAGGCCTTAAATAGAGTCAGAAAAAAGAAGCACAAACATTGTCCCTCATTCAAGACTTTCCTTCTAAATTCAGATACAAAGAAAATGTTGTTTCAGACTTTTGGATCTTAGAAGAAGAGTGTTTATTAACTGAAATGAGACATTTGAATTCCAACAAGTCTAGAAAGTTGCTTCTTTACAGAAATTTCTAATTACTGAATCAGCAGCTGACATCACAATACAGCTGTTTATAGTCTTTCACAAAAAGGGATCAAGAGTTGCCATGTTGTTGTGACAACAATAACATAAATCCATGACGTGATTTAGGAATATGAGAGGTGTTACGGGAGAAATGCCAGGTGCAAGTCAGTCAACAGTTCCATTTATGAACTGCACTGATGTAATTACTGCTGGTTTACGACAAGCTGTACACATTCTAGATAGCTGATTAGGCAACAAGTACATTAAGTGCAAACAAGGCTTGGATTTCATTTTTATCATAAAATGACATTTGCTCATATCCATATTCCCAGCGCTGCCTTATGGTAATTGCCTTACATAAGCACTGTTATATATAGTGACTAATTCTAATTTATAGGATTAGACAAAGCAAAACAGGTTGGTGCTGATGTGGGCCTCATTTAATAGCTCATCAATAATGCAGTCTAGTTTTAGTAAAACAGCTGATGTTCTAGAGATAACAGACCTTAGTAGAGTCACAAGTGCTGCATACTCTCTCTCTATAAAAGTTTGCTAAGATAGACGACAGCCATTATTTTGCTCACTTTTATTTATTTTGCTTTTGTTTATGAGTTTGTTCAACTGAGTTTTATCAAAAAACCCTTTTCAGTGTAGGCCCGAGGAGAAAAGCTCCAACATATTGCACACACTTTTAATACACCTACAGTAATATATATATGAACTGAACAGGCATTAAATAATATATGTTAGCAATTATGCATGCATTAGATTACATTCATATAAAAAAGAAGAAAATATTATGGTAGAAGATGCTTATGTCTTAGTAGATGTTTAACACTGAGCATTTGAAGAGGTGTATTAGTGGGTTTGTCAGACAGATAATAGACCATGTAACTAGTACCTTGAAATTTAAAGAAATGGAAGTTAGGGAAGAAACTAGGTAGAGCAGTAAATGTTAATACTGTACTTAAGAGGTGGGGTGTAAAGCAGGTTAAAAGACAATTATATATATGGCTATCATAAGGATTATATCAAAAGCATACAGCTGAGGAGTGAGCACTGTCACAGAACTATGCATATGGCTGGGAGAGGTTTACTATTGAAATGTTGATCCCGACATGTGCGACTCATCTTGCATGAATGCGGAACTGCGAACGTCACTACACCGACTCCCAGATGTGCAAACGGCAAAACCTCGCCCCTATCCGACCTATGGTAGCATAGGTGTGGAGGTGTTGCGCGGCCGGTAATGTCGATCGAAGTTTTCACGGTTTTGGTTCGCTTGCGAACAGTTTTTGCGGTTTTGGTTCGCGTAAACACGTCGATGAGGTCGCCGTTCGAATGAAGTGCATTCGCACATTCAATAGTAAACCGGCTGGGAGATGCTGGTTGTGAAGATTGGTAGAGATGGGTGAAGGCTGCCAGCCTAGCTAGATAGAATTGTGCAGATAATTCTATCATTTGTAAATATGAATGTTGAACTTAAAACAATGTGGCAACATTGCCATCTGCTGTAAAGAAAGCTAGGTCAAGCATTTCTTGTTGGTCCTTTGAAATTAAAATTATTTCATCACTGCCTTTGATGTTTTACAAGTCAGCTCCAGTCCAGCTAGATGAAGGCTTCCTGCCTATTGTTTTAAGGCTAAAATTAATGACCAGAATTTACATGTGTAATGTCCTTTATTGATCTAAGTGTAAAAGAATGTAAATGCAGTTTCTGTCAGCCTGGGAACACCAGGAAGGTGTAAAAGATGATGTAATGTTTAGCAGAACTGCAGTTTCAATTTAAACAGTGAGAACCAGAGATTATAAAGCATTTTTGTCTGACTATCCAACTCACAGCACTGCCTGTTGCTCTATGTAAGTAAGGTTTTTAGAAGTGTGTTTTCTTGTAGCAATAGCTAGGAATTAGAAAGTTTAGACTAAGTGTTTTTTCTGTGATGTCAGAACTGTACTACTGATTTATTTTAAGTATTTCTGTGTGATCTTTGAACTCTTTTGACTAGCACTGTGTAGTAGAAAGTATTGTATTGTGGTTTTAATTATTTATTATTAAATATTTTAAAACCTTTTAACTGTGGCTGGTTTGTGTAGAGATAAGTTAAGCTCTAGAGTACATTACATATTTATAGAGTTTATTGTACAAAGCCACTCTAATAAGCCTTGACTGATTAGTCACACTTACCAATTGGATAATAATATTGCACAGTAATTGGACACCCTTTTAAGGGCCTTTGAGTAACTAATAAACATTAGCTGGGTGGTGGCAGTAATTACTACTGTATAGTCTGGGAAAAATGGGGCACAGCTGGAGAACCTGTGCCAGCCTTCCCCAGAAGTGTCTGTGCGGTTGTATAACCTCTTATCTCAAAGTGTGTCTGTGTCAGCTACTTGGGCAGGGACACAAGCTCTGGTTGGACAGAGAGGGTGCTGGAGATTTTAGCTTGCCCAGCTAGGCTGAGATCTGGACCCTATAGCTGTGCCAGTCAAGAGTCTTATTGGGGACCTGGGGAGCAAGGGAGCGACCAGCCCCGGACTGACTGTGATCTCTGTGTGCTCTTAAGGGAAATTGCACTTTACTGTGTGTATTTGTTATCCTTTCCTCTCATATGAGACGCTCACTCTGGTGTTAGTGGTGAGGATTGAGGCTCCCTGATTGCTGGGCCAGGGCACAGGCGTCACACTGGTAAAACTATTCAGGTATTGGTGAAGACTGGTTGTTGGGTATACGATTCTGAATGAAAAAAAATAAGGCAAACTGAAGATAACAGTAGTAGTTATCCTGAAGATGTACAGGTGCAGCTCCAGTGAATGGATAGGTAAAGTTTTATTTGTGCTTTAAATGAGTTTGCATTCTGAATGGATTTCAGTGGTAGTGGGAAGAGGTTCCATAGTTGAGCTATACTATTTGAGTACAGGGATTCATCTGCAGTATTAGACTGTTTGGTTACAGTGATTAGTGTTTTTTGTCTAGAGCATTAAATTCTATTGGAGGATTAGTTTTATATTATTTTATTAAGTTATTAAGGGCTGGGCAATTTCAGCGGGATCCAGAAAGCTTAAAGGAGGAGATTTTACTGAGAATTTTCAATTAGCTGTAGCGATTTCCCTCACTTGTTAATGAAAGGACAGTTTTGACAGAAAGATATGCACATACTCACACACACACACACACACACACACACACACACACACATATATATAGCCATATATGGGTCTACCTGAAAACGCCGACAATGCAGAACACCGACAACGAGAACACCGACACTGGAAGATCAACAACGGAGAAGACCAACAGTTCAGAATGCCAACGCTGAGAACACCGACATGTTAAGGTAAGTTTGCGATAGGGAAGGACATTAGGGTCAGGGTGTGGGTAAGGTAAGTGTGCGATAGTGATGGAGTTTAGGTTTAGGGGTGGGTTAAGTGAGTTAGGATTAGGGTGTGGGTAAGGTATGTGTGCGATAGTGATGGACATGAGGGTTAGGGGTGGATTAAGTGAGTTAGGGTTAGGGTGCGGGTAAGGTAAGAGTGCAATAGTGACGGACCTTAGGGTTAGGGTTTGGGTTAAGGTTAGTGCATAGATAGTTGTGTTTGTAAGGTTTAGTGTAGGTTTGTAAGGTTTTTGGTGTGCTTGTGTTGTGTGTGTGTTTTTCAGGAAAGGTATTTGTTTTGTTGTTTGTCAGGATTTTGGTTTGTCGGGCATGTAAAGTCTCATGTTTTTGAACTTTTTTTTTCGGTGTTTTCGTGTTGGTTATCTCATATCTTTATATCTATCTATATATATATATATATATATATATATATATATAGATATATATATATATAGATATAGATCTATATATATATATATATATATATATATATATATATATATATATATATATATATATATACATATATATACATTCACGCATGCAGTGGATATAAAAAGTGTACACACCCTTGTTAAAATGACAGGAGGGTTTTATAATATATAAAAAAATGAGATCACAATAAATAATTTCACAACTTTTCCCACCTTTAATGTGACCTATAACCTGTACAATTCAATTGAAAAACAAACCAGTTAAGAGAAAAATATAAAAAATAAAAAAGTACCATAAGCTGGTTGCGTAAGTGCGCACACCCTAAACTAATACTTTGTTGAGGCACCTTTTGATTTAATTACAGCCTTCAGTTTTCTTGGATAGGAGTCTATCAGCATGGCACATCTGGACTTGGCAATATTTGCCCACTCTTCCTTGCAAAAGTGCTCCAAATCTGTCAGATTGTGAGGTCATCTCATGTGAACAGCCCTATTCAGGTCTGGGCTCTGGCTGGGCCATTCCAAAACTTTAATTTTCTTCTGGTAAAGCCATTTTTTTGTTGATTTGGATGTATGCCTGGGGTCATTGTCGTGTTGAAAGGTGAAATTCCTCTTCCATCTTCAGCTTTCTAGCAGACACCTGAAGGTTTTGGGGCAAAAGTGACTGGTATTTGGAACTGTTCATTATTCCCTCCACCTTGACTAAAGCCCCAGTAGTAGCTGAAGAAAAGCAACCCCTAAGCATGATAGTGCCACCACCATGCTTCACCATGGGGATGGTGTTCTTTTGGTGATGCAAAGTGTTGTTTTTGCTCCTAACGTACCTTTTGGAAAAAAGTTCAACCTTGGTCTCATCAGACCATAACACATTTTCCCACATGCTTTTGGGAGACTTGATGTATTGTTTTGGAAATGTAAGCCAGGTCTGGATGTTTTTCTGTGTAAGAAAAGGCTTCTGTCTTGCAACCCTACCCCACAGTCCAGACATATGGAGAATACAGGAGATTGTTACATGTAGTACACAACCAGTACTTGCCAGAAATTCCTGCAGTTCCTTCAGTGTTGCTGTAGGTCTCTGGCCAGCCTCCCTGACCAGTTTTTGTCTTGTCTTTTCATCAATTTTGGAAGGACATCCAGTTCTTTGCAGCATCACTGTTGCCCCATATTTTCTCCACATTTTGATGACTGTCTTCACTGTGTTCCGTGGTATATCCAATGCTGTGGAAATTTTTTTGTACCCTTCTCCTGACTGATACCTTTCAACAATGAGATCCCTTTGATGCTTTCTAAGCTCTCTGTGAACCATGGCTTTTGCTGTAACAGGCAACTGAGTAAATGTCAGAAAAATCCTACTAGGACAGCTGAATTTTATTTGGGGTTAATCAGCGTCTCTTTGACTGATGACAGGTATGTACCCAAGAAGACTGAATGCTGTAATTAAATCAAAAGGTGCTTCAACAAAGTATTAGTTTAAGGGTGTGAACACTTATGTGACCAGCATATTGTACATTTTTTATTTTTTATATTTTTTCCCCTAACAGATTTGTTTGATTTTCAGTTGAATTGTTTTTGGTCTCATTTATTTATATCACAAAAAACCTGGCATTTTAACAGGGGTATGTACACTTTGAACAGCACTAATATTGGTGTATATAATGTTGACACCAAATGATCAACATTATGTACTTCAACACACAACTGCATATGCCCTAAGCATCATTCTCGATTCATGCAAAAACACAAAAACATAGCAAAATACAAAATAAAACATTGTTTTTTTTTTTTTTTTTTTTGCAGTGGGCAAGCCCACCCTGTGCCACCCATATCACCTGCTAATTATATATTCATACTCCAAGATCGAACAATTTTCTGGGAAAGGGCAAATTCCCCAATCTGAAAAATCATCTGATCTGCTTCTTATTTTGATAGGCATCAACCATCTGTTTAGTTGTCCAAATTGTGTTGACTAATCAGATGTTCACCAAAGCACCATTCAGCAAAAGTAGTGATTCACACACACACACACACACAAATGTATATATATGTATGTATATATATATATATATATATATATGTGTGTGTGTGTGTGTGTGTGTGTGTGTGTGTGTGTGGGTGTGTGTGTGTATGTATATATGGATCTACTTTACAAGCTCGAAGTTTCAAAACTTCGAACTGCAAGTGTGCAAGTGGTCAAGACCATAAAATCAAAGTTTTGAAACCTCAGAATTGTAATTAAAAAAAAAATTTTAATTTTTGCAGGGGGCAAGCCCTACTGTACCACCCACATCCCCTGCTAAATAAATATACCAACTCCGATATCTCATTGCAGTGAGGAAAATGGTAAATTTCCCGTTCCATGCTATACAGCGATCTCCATTCAAAACATTTGAAGTTTCAAAACTTCGATCTTATGGCCTCATCCATTTGCAGTTCGAAGTTTTGAAACTTCAAGCTTGTGAAGGGAAAAAAAAAATATATATATATATATATATATATATATATATATATATATATATATATATACACACATATAGTTACATGGGAGTATGACTGTTAATCTTGAAAGTATTGTAATGTTTCTTTAAATGTACATTTCACTGAATGTGCAAATGAATACATTATGTTTCCTTCAGGCAGTGTGATGTGTGAGGAGGTGGCACTAAGTGTGTGAAGGAGAGGGGGGCTTTGCACACCATCTGTGAGTAGATATTATGTATTTTTGCATCTTATATGGTTTTCTGCCCACCAGCATTGCTTGGGATGTTGTATATCTATACCCTGTCTTTTCAGCGGTGGTGCAGTGGTAGCGTTGTTGCCTCACAGCAAGAGGTTCTCCCGTTCGATTCTCGGCTTGGGTTGAGAGTGCCTTCTGTGTGGAGTCTGCATATCCTCCCTGCAGTCAAGTGGGCGTTCGAAAGACATGCGTTAAATGGGCGTGGTTGGGTGTCGGGCTGGCAACTTGACACCATAAAAACCTACTGCCAATCATTAGCGGACCAGAGTTCCGCTGTGGCGACCCCTAACCAGGAAAAGCCAAAAAACAAACAACAACAACAACATTCAATGAATTTACCTTTCAGGGAAGCATATCTTTGATGAAAGTTTTCAGTGAATAGCATAAATATGCACTCAATGAATGATATAAACCTATATATATATATATATATATATAGAGAGAGAGAGAGAGAGAGAGATAGGTGTGCTTGTGTGTGTGTGTGTGTGTGTGTGTGTGTGTGTGTGTGTGTGTGTGTGTGTATATATATATATATATATATATATATATATATATATATATATGTATATGTTTGTGGGTGTGTGTCTATCCATCTATCTGTCCTTCTAGTGTTGCATCAAACTTTGAACATTCACAAAGCAGATATTCAAAGAGCAATCACTTTAGAGCTTAGAGCTTAGAGCTTAGAGTTTTTTTTTTGGCAGGATGCAAGCTCCCTGCACCCCCATACCCACTGATAATTATATATACTAACTCTGAGATCACACAACAGTGGAGTAAGAGCAAATTCCCTTACCTATGGGCTAGGCTTGTAAACGCTTCAGGGCAATTAGCCTAGTACACCCCTATGAACCTACCTTGCCGCACTGCCATCCCATACAAAAAGCTGCTGTCAGAAACTCCATTTGAACATGCTTTTGTTTGTCTTTTTTTTTACACCAGGAAAAAAGTGTTAGCTCTTGAGTGTTTGTTCTTTCAAATGGTGACTATATATATATATGTATATATACATACATATAATCTTTGTCATCTACAACTTAAAATCTGTAACTGTATACATTTAGGTACAGATTTTATTTTTGCTCATTCCTTTATCTCTTGCATTAATTTCTGCCTTAACTGCACTGTCTAGCTTTTTTTACATATAAGAATGTTCCATTTCCTTATACTTTTTAAATCCACAAAATGCAGTATTTTCATAACATCTTGTTTCATTGTTGTTCACACTATTACAACTGGCTTCCTACTGTTAAAACTGCAAATCCCACAACTGCAAATCCTAAAACATTGAAAAAAATAAAGTCAGAATGTCTAGGAATTATTACATATTTTAAAACTCATTAAATTCAATTAAATCATTTTATAGAGAGTGGCTTCATCGCCTTTCACCCCTACAGTCCTTCTGCTTATTTATACTGACTCCAATGAAAAATTATATGTCGCTGCTTACTGCTTGGTGTGATGGATTTGGAGTGTTCTTAAGACACTCAGTCTTGCTGGCTGGATTCTGCTAAAATTCAAAGTCTGGTTATATTTGCATTCACAGTCTGTTGCATACAGAAACTTGCAGAATATACACTGATGAGAGAATATACTTTGCAGCATCAACTTTAGAGAGCAGTAACAAATAACTTTTTATAATAAACCAAACATACTAACGTTGCAGCTTAAAAGTACTGTTCCAACTTTACTTCTCATATAGTACAGATGATGTGAGAGATATAACATTTACCTCAGGACAAATGAGTCCCTACCATACCTCTAACATAACTGGATTTATACAGCTCTTTATATACACTTTTAGTCATGTATAAACATATACATTTCCTCTTGATATTCTATTTTGGAGAATTGCTCATCCTGTAGAAACAATACTAAGCTTCTTTGTTTAAGAATGTCTTGTAAGAGACCAGCTTTTCTGACAGTGTGAACATCCTGTATTCTATTTGGATCTTTGTACAAAAACATCTGTTCTTGTGCCAATGCTGATAGTCATGTCCTGTTTTCCATGCAGAAAAACATATTTCTGAGAAAACACATTGTCACAGTGTCATAAACATATCCTGTTGTTTTAGGAAACATATTGTGTCCATCCTGTTATTTTAGGAAACATATTGTGTCCATTTTTTATATGCAGAAAAACATGTCAGTGTTCTTTAAAAGCAGATTTTGCATTTTTGCTCTTGCATACATCCTGTTTTAAGTCTGTAAGGAAAAATGTCCATTCAGCGGGTTCCTTATTTTCCAAGCCATGGTCATTTAGTATGACTGCTGATCACATATTACTAAACTCTGTTTCTGCATTTAAGCAAGCTTTTTCTTTCAGCATATTTACAACAGAATTAATTTCAGCCTTATATTCATAAAATCTAACAATTCCCTCTGTTTTTAAACATACTCAAAACATTTTATATAGAAAACACATTAAGAAACAAACCTATAGTCTTCTTTTGATAAAAGTCAAAATGCAATTTTACATAGTTAATACAATGATATTAAGTATTACTACAAAAACTGAATGTATTTAAAACTTTTTCTTTTGCAGACCATTCTGTCAAAATATTTTATCAATTATGACCTGTGTCTGCTTTAATGTTATTTTTTTAACTTGATCAATTTATTCTTTTGCAATCACAGAATTTAATTTATGACTTAGAACTGTTTCATTAACTCTTTGCAACTGTTGAATTAACTATAAGAGACAATAACTATGTGCTACTGCAAGCATTTATACAATGTTGAAAATATACAGTTTTAATGTCATTTTAACCATAACATTGTGGTCATGTCTTTGAACTGCCCATTAACATATTGGTAAAGTACTGAACTGGGCATAGATAATAAATATTTGAAAGCAATTATTTTACTGGGGTAAAACCAATGATATTACAACTTGACAAATTACTTTTGAACTTATTATGATGTATCCTGTACAGTATGTATTTACACAGACTGTTTGCTGTTTATGCATTTCAATTTACTAGGTATATTGGACCCATTTTTTTAAAACATGTTTTTTCACACATATTTATTACTAGACATTCATTTCATTTGTACTGAATTCTTCTGCATTTGTACATACAAAGACTATCATTTGTACTGAATTCTTCTGCATTTGTACATACAATGACTATAAAGTACATTTAGTCTAATCTTACAAATTTAATAACATTAATATTAAGCAAAATCTTGGAAAATGTTTGTCTCTTTAGAAATATCTAGTGGAATTGCCACCAAATGCATATGTCCTGTTATTTTAAACTACATACTCAGCAATTAAAATATTCATGCTTTTTTATACCAACATTGTTTTGTCAAAAACATATTAAAATAGTGACCATTCTTGCTCAGTTTTTTACATGTCTTTACTCTCTCTTGTATAGCTGTAATCAATTTTAAGCCATTTCTTGTTTTTTAAACCATCTCTTGTATAGCTTTACAATTTAACAGGTTGTAAATACAATTTAATACTAAACAATACAATAATAACCATTATGATAGCTATTAACAACTTGTAAAATATCTTATTCTGTCAGGTTTAATCCAGTTTACCAGTATTTCTAATACACTAATACCTGTTTTTCCCCCCATAAAAGAGTATTGTCAAGAAGGAATGAGATATTTTTTTCTGCAGCTTTATTTCAGACCCTCGTTGTTTATTTTTTCTATAGCTTTATTTCAGACCCTTGTGCAGTACTGCTTATACAGTCAGTGTAAAACTGAGAAAGTACCCCTCCCCCTGTAGTACTGCAGCACTATTTACCTGCTTTATGCTGTGAGAATAGAATGTATGTCAGCCCAACACGTTGGTTATACATTTATTTTATTAGGTTACCAAACTATAGACCCCTGTCTGATTTGATAATTTTTATAAAGCTTTTACTGTTTATTACCTCTAGTAGGTATTTATACCCTCCTGCACAATTGATTTGAACTGTATGTATACTATAGCCCATTTGCTGGCTGTACTTGATGCAACTGAGTTTTTTTTTTCTTTTAACATTTACTTGCAAACAAATTATCAGTGACATCTATGCACAATTGTGACATTTTATTACAATTACCAAATAGTGTTGCATGTAAACATTTTAACAATTATGTTTTAATAACAATGATGCTTTAAAAAAGCTCAAGCTACTTATCTGGCAATCAGTCTTGTTGTTTATCTTATCTTTCCAACATTTCCTGTAACTATTCATTCAGTCTAGGAAGGTCTGAGCTCACATTTTATATTCTATAAACTATAGTTAATTTTTTTTTGGCATTTTTCCTTTAATGTGATTGTGATTTGCATAACTATGCATTTATACTAAATTACAATTAGCTTACATGGATTTCAGTATTTTTTATTATTTATTTATTTAACTATTTAGCTGTCCTGCCATTAATTTTACAAAAACTGTTTGACAAATACCATCTGTGATTTTCTTTTTAAATTTTAGAACTTTAACTGTTTGGTGTTACAATACAATTATAAACAAATTGTAAAAAAACAAAATAGATATTAGCTTAATTAACACGTTTATATTTACATTATTTATACTTGCTGTTGTCTGCCTTTTGCTTTTGTGCATTGTAAACAAATGTACTCTAGATGAAAAGAACATACATGCATGCCTGTCTTGTATCTGTACGTATTTATACAAGCATGTCAGTCTTGTGACTTTAAATTTTTACTCATCTATTTTTATTTAATTTTATACACTAGAACAGTTTTGTTTACCTTTTGACTATGCTAATGAATGGCAGTCATATGCTTTACTTACTGTAGTACTGATAGATGTCTTGCTTTAACTGAATGAAAGTAAAACATTTAAAAAATGATTTGTCTCTATCATCCTACCATGTATGTTTAACCATTTTCAAAACATAAACATATTATAAAATATATTTATTTTGCACAGATTAACTGTGTATGCAGGAAGTTCCCAGTCTCTGTCAGTTCAGCTAATTTATTTCCTTTATCCTGCAACTGCTGTTGAATTTCCTGTAATGTTGCATGGTCTTTCTGACATTCTTTAGTAAGCTGTTCTGCTGAATTTGAAATTCCTATGCCCTTTTGAAAAGATGTATGTATAACTTGTCTAAGCTTCCTGAACTCATTGTGTCTGTCTTTTAGAAGTTTACTACATTCCTTTGTAACAAAATGTACTAGGGGTTCTATTAGTAAATGATTTGACTCACATGTGGTGACAGGACATAACTGTTCAACATCAGAATGTAATGGAAACACTTTACCCTTAGTTAATTCTTTATCATGAACAGATCTGTCTTTACAGTCTATTTTTTTAGCAATATGATGCAATACTTTTTTATGGCATAATACACAAAATGCAGTTTTTGTTGAAGCACACAATAAACATTTGTCATATTCCACATAGTTTTCTTTGAGATACCAGTCAAATATTGTAATACATTTGCATAATGCCTTACTATCAACCTGCCCTAATAAAGTTTTACATTTACTAATGTGCTGTGTATACCAACATAGCAATTTGCTAAAGTTTGGTTTACTCCTGCATGAATTATAAATAATATCCATACTGTCTAATATACAAACTGTCTAAGAATATACAAACTATGTAAGAATATACAAACTGTCTTAAGAATATGCAAACTGTTTAACATCATCCATACTAAATATGTGACACAGAAAAAAGTCTTACCAGTTAGCAAGAAAACAGGTGATCAGGCTGCTGTTGCTGATGGCTAGAAAGTTTTCAGAGTCACTTGAGAAGCTGGTGAAGCACAACAGGCAGAGGACTACTGTGCTAGTGGACATTCACCTTTTCTTGAAGAATTTATGGCACTGCGAATCTCTTGAACTAGTCTCACTCCGGATTTTAGACGTCTAAAAAAACTTTACTACTGCAAGCTGCATAAACTGGAATACTTCTGTTTAGGATTTACACATACGTACAAATGTTAGTTACTGCAATTTGACTGAAGTGACCCTCTGCAGGGCTTACCATCACTCCCCCTGTGTTTGAATTGCAGATTGTAGGTTCAAATGCAGGCTAGCTTGCCATTGAAAAATTATATTGATTCTGCTTACTTGCTTGCTTGCTGCTTGCTGTGGGATTTGAAGTGTTCTTAAGACACTCAGTCTTGCTGGCTGGATTCTGCTAAAATTCAAAGTCTGGTTATATTTGCATTCACAGTCTGTTGCATACAGAAACTTGCAGAATATACACTGATGAGAGAATATACTTTGCAGCATCAACTTTAAAGAGTAGTAACAAATAACTTTTTATAATAAACCAAATGTACTAACGTTGCAGCTTAAAAGTACTGTTCCAACTTTACTTCTCATATAGTACAGATGATGTGAGAGATATAACATTTACCTCAGGACAAATGAGTCCCTACCATACCTCTAACATAACTGGATTTATACAGCTCTTTATATACACTTTTAGTCATGTATAAACATATACATTTCCTCTTGATATTCTATTTTGGAGAATTGCTCATCCTGTAGAAACAATACTAAGCTTCTTTGTTTAAGAATGTCTTGTAAGAGACCAGCTTTTCTGACAGTGTGAACATCATGTATTCTATTTGGATCTTTGTACAAAAACATCTGTTCTTGTGCCAATGCTGATAGTCATGTCCTGTTTTCCATGCAGAAAAACATATTTCTGAGAAAACACATTGTCACAGTGTCATAAACATATCCTGTTGTTTTAGGAAACATATTGTGTCCATACTGTTATTTTAGGAAACATATTGTGTCCATTTTTTATATGCAGAAAAACATGTCAGTGTTCTTTAAAAGCAGATTTTGCATTTTTGCTCTTGCATACATCCTGTTTTTAAGTCTGTAAGGGAAAAATGTCCATTCAGCGGGTTCCTTATTTTCCAAGCCATGGTCATTTAGTATGACTGCTGATCACATATTACTAAACTCTGTTTCTGCATTTAAGCAAGCTTTTTCTTTCAGCATATTTACAACAGAATTAATTTCAGCCTTATATTCATAAAATCTAACATCCAAGACTGCCATACTTTAAAGAGAATGCTTTTATATATTATGGCTGTACATAGTATTTTATATATTTAGTGTTGCATTTCTGGGGATTGGAGTTGTGGCCCTTAACAATTTCAGCAGGGACCATATACAACTGGGTTGATAATATAAAGGATTCTGATTGAGTCTCCTATATAAACCAAGTTCTTGATGAAATATTTTCATATCAAAGAAGCAAGCGCTAAAACGTGAGTAATAGGGGCAGCTGTTATGTGTGTTTTTTGGATTTTATTGTTGGGTTTAAACATTTACAATGCTATTTCTGTTTGTATTTTATTGTATTTTTTTTGTTTTGTTTTCTGACGCATCCTTATTTATGACAACAAAGAGAGACAATAATATCTACAGCAGTGAAAGTTTTATAAACACTTAATAAGTGTCATATTTATTTTAAGAAATGATACAGTAGCTAATTTAATGACAATTTTAGAATTTTTCATTAAAATTAATGGTGTCTTGAGTTTACCATGGTTTTTATTTTTACAAATATTAATTACCTAAGATTAAGCACTTCAGGTTCCATAAACTATTTAGCAATATTCATAATATTGGATACTTAACTATTCTAGTATGCAGCCTCTTGGTTGAACAAGAATATGGTAAACAATCAAATCTGAACTAGTAGATTGACAGACAATTTTATTATTATAATTATTTATTATTTTACATTTGTTGACCGGGCTAGTCTAGCTGGATACATGTCCATTTTCAGTAGAGGCCTGGGGAGAAAAGCTCCACTACTAAATTATACATTTTAACAAATATGAATAGTTTATACATACAAAACAAGCCAATCAATTACATGAATCTGAGGAAACCATTTTACATCAGAGTTTGGTACAAAGAGTGCGAGTGACATCCTGGTAATCAGAAGGAACAGAAATATCATATTCCTGATCAGAAGAATCAGAAGGAAAATCAGTTCTAGGTCTCTTAGAGGGGGAAGGCTGGCTTCTCCTAATTAAGGTAATAAGGTCTTCAGCCATTCTAAGCATTTGTTTTTTAGGCATAAGGAACTGGGCCTGTGGTTTGGACGTCGGTTTTCTAGGCATGGTGCGAGTTTTAGGCCTGGATGAAGATGATGGCGTCTGTTTAAAATGCAAGTCTGTAGGCCTGAATACACCATGACAAAAAACGACAACGACCACGAATCCACCAAAATATTCAAAAATATACCAGCAAAAGAAGCAGTCAAAAGATGAGATGAAGAGAAATAACTTTAATCCATGTTATACATCCGTCCTGGTACCTCGGCAATTCGCCTTCAATGGAACAAATATTCAAATATACACATTCTCTTTTATATACTCATCAATTAAGCAATCAGTCAATTCATTAACTTATTAACCCTATAAGCACTTTAACATATCATCTAACATTCATTTAATATTGTATATAAAAATTCAATTAATACAAATCCTACTTATAGAAAAACTAACTGAAAAAACATATTAATAATATAATATAATAATTCATGTTACTTTTCAGCTTATAAGTGTTATAAATTTTTCTTTTCCAAAATACTACTTATTACTAAAAAAGTTTAAATAAATATATATGAATATATATATAACATTGAAATGCACATTTAGAAATAAATAATTAAATACACTCAAATTTCATTATGATTCAAATATTCCAGCACACCCATATATCATATTCATCCACTATCTAAATTCATCCCAACGGGAAATAATGTATGGTACCCCATAATCATTCTATGCTCTAACCTATTTAATGCAGTCTTAAAATTTCCTGTACAAAAATGAGGTCTAGCTAATACACTAAATACAAAACCTTCAGTACTACCATTATGCATATTAATGAAATGAGTGGCTACTGGACTATCCATATTTCTCCTCCTAATGTCCCCCAAATGCTCCAAAATGCACACCTTAACCTTCCTGGAAGTCTGGCCGATGTACCATAGCGGCGTGATACAATCACACCCCAAAATGTACACCACCCCTGATGACATACAATCAAACCTTTCAAATGCCAAATATTTCCTCCCATTTATTTTCATACCATGCATGTTTTTTGTCTTGTCACAAACCAAACAACGACCACAGCAATACATGCCAACATTTATGTTGGTCGAAAAATCAAGTTTCCTGTTTAACATTTCTTTTAAATTGTAATGCCTATTGTACCAAACTCTGGTGTATCTTTGAATATTTTGGCGTGAATACACCCTCAGAAGCCAGTGCCTGCACAGTGGCTCCAGACCCATCCAAGGTAGAGACACCCGCAGGTTCCATAGTCGAAGAAGCATCTCGCAGCATACTGGACTCCAAATGGGTCTCAGTAGAGGCCTGTGAATCTGAGGTAGCGGGTATCAAGGACTGCGAAAGCGCCTCACTGAGTAATAATGGACTGGTGACTAGCTTAATGGAAGCGTTGTCGGCAATTTTGGATCTATGCGGTCTGTCTCTGTCTTTATCCTTACATTTTTTCAGAAGATCGGTAGTCAGATGGCTTAACGAAGCCATTTCAGAGTACTGAGACAGAGTACATAAATTATTTTCTGCAAAGATAGCCATACGATGAATAGTTCGGGGGTTGAACAAGGCACAAATCCAACAGCGAGGGATGTCGTGGTCTGGACCTAGACAGGGTATGCAGTATGAATGAAAATCTTTGAGATATTTGCTCTCCACAGGTAAGACAATTGTTAACTTTTACTGACATCGGTCGGAGCAAGAAAAAGAATCCCCAATGGGGTACTTATCTTTTTTGAAGACTTCAGGTCAGAAACTTGAAAAACAAAAATGTCAGGAGTCAGCCAACCAGCACTTGCGAACTGCTTCGGGCACCGCACTGCAAGAAAGACTGATGCAATGGCGTCAGCTGCATGTTCTACAGCCATGATGACCCAACGTCACGGAAGGACATACAGCACCCAATGCAGGAATCCGAAGACTCCGGCACCCAGGCCGGCCGAGGGCCACATGAAACAAATATGTTTGTGCAGGAAACAAATACATTAAGAGACAAGTTTATGAAAAGGGATTATCCAAGATTAGTGGCTGATGGAAAAGCAGATGTTATAAAGGAGAGAAATGAGAAATATAAATCTTGTATTTTAATTACTGTGGATAACAGATGTAGTAAACCTAATAACAGCAAGAATAATATATCAGCCATGAAGATAATTGCATGGACTCTGAGGATATTACAAGTATTGTATATAACAACTGGAAGATCTTTAAGGGCTTCTCTGCATATAGCTGAACTTCTGGAAGATTCCCCATATTTTATTTAAAAAAAAAGAAGAGACATTAAAAAAAGTTTTTAAATAGGCAAAATCAAATGGACAATAATGGAATGATAGCCTCTGCTTTATGTAATTACTGTTCATATCTATTGACAGGGACAAACACAGTAAAGTTAGGATGAAAATATTATCATACTCCAGGAATATTTTTAGCAAGACCAAAAATGGGATATATGTAGCTTGTTTTGCAGTGTATCTGAGTTTTCATATAGGGAAAACATCAAAAACTTTGCAAATTTTCATGATTAGAACAAAGGATGCTGTGACGTCTGGCTAATATCCCACTGAACTGCCAACAATAATGTGATGTCCTCTACTTAAAACCTGGGTCAGTAGTTAAGGAGCCTCAATCCTCACCACTGACTCCAATGTGGGAGCATCATGGAAATACCAGAGCACAGAGCACACAAGAATAAAATTCCACAATTTCCCTTAAAAGCACAACAGGAACATGCTCTATTTTCCTGGAACTGGACTATATACCTCTGTCCACCCCAAATGTAATCCCTTATCATGAACTTTAAAATAATGTGTTCCAGGTTAAGACCTCTGGCTCACTCATACTCAAAATAAATTTAAATCTCACACACACTCACACACCTATAGGAAGCCTGACACAGATTTCCAGCTGTGTCCCCTACCCAATGCAAATGGTAAACACTGCCACCAGAGTCAAACAGGTCTACACACCTTTCAAAGGGTGATCAGTTATTACAATTAAATATCAAAATAAAGGATAGCTATGACCAGAAGCAGCCAGGCATTTCAGGTGACCTGGGGAGTATCGAACAGGTGCAAGAACTCTCTAATCTCTAAAGAACACACTGATTGTCCAGCCACAATGTAAAGTAATGAAAAATATTTAATAATAAGTACGATTACAAGAATGTAAATCAATAACTTTCAATAAACACCAGAATTCAGTCACAAGAAATATAAAATTAAACTGTAGGATATAAGTCCATCATCTCATCTAAATAACTAAACTTTCCAAATCTAACTAAAGAACACTGTCCCTGATCTAATCTAAAATATAACAGCAAATTAAAGGCAGTCTTACAGTTTCTGGTAATTCCTTTTTCTGGGTATCTTCTGCACAGCACTGTAACTGACTGTAACTCTCAGCTAACTGCTACTCTTCATAAACTGCCCAGCAAATGACTACAGCAGTCTCTTTTATATAGTCTAGGTTAATAGTCTCAACTGTTTTATTTTAAAAATAAGTCAGCTGTTTAAAAAAGTTATTTTTCCTGTCAATCAGCTGTTCAAATAATCACCTAGCAACCAGAGACATTCTAATGACATCACCTACTGTTCAGCCAATTCTCTACAGACAGTTTGTATTTTAAAATCTCCCTCAGAAACATGTGCAATTAGAAAAGTACCAAAGCTCTGACAGATTGTTTAGACATTTTGTACAAACAGGGGGATGCTCAACATTTAAAAAAACTTATTTACATTTTCAAATTAGACTTGCTGGCATACAATACAAGTTAATCTGAGAATATACACAAATTTCCTGCTAGACATGCTAACACAGATGACAGTGTTTCATTTTCTTCACACCCCCCTCCTTATGACTCAAGAATGATTTTCATATGACCCTTGAAAACCGATGCTTGAGAAAAACGGGTCTACCTGGAAATATTAACCTACTCCTATCCTGGGCAATCCATCCCCATTGGCATTATTAACCCCACTGTGATGCTGTATGTTCATATCATATGCTTGCAATCCTAGACTGTACCTCAATAACCTGGCATTTTGCTTACTGACTCTATTAAGCCATGTTAAAGAGTTATGATCTGAGAGTACAGTGAATTTTCTCCCATAAAGGTAGGGTTGCAGCTTTTGTAATGCCCACACTATGGTCAAACCCTCTTTCTCCATGGCTGCATAACACTCTCCACTAGGTTGGAGTCTACAGCTTAGATTCTCCTTCTTCTTCTGCAGAAATTTTGCTAAGTACAGCCCCCCACACCATAATTTGAAGCATATACGTGTACAATAAATTCTTTATTGTAATCTGGGCTGGCAAAAAGGGGGGGGGTCAGCCCAAAATCTCCTTAAGTTTTTGGAATGCCTGTTCACAATATGTGGTCCACATTACCTTGTTCAGTTTATTCTTGCAAGGTAGGTCAGTAAGTAAGTATGGTACTGAAATTTGGCACAATTTCCCTATAGTAATCTGCTGCCCCTAGAAATGCTCTCACTTATTTCTTAGTAAGAGGAACTGGCCACACTTGAATAGCTTCCACATTGACAGCTTCTGGCCTAATTTTAACACTTTCCACTCTTTGTCCTAAGTAAGTGACCACTGCCATACCCACTTGACACTTACTGGGTTTAATGGTTAATCCTGCCCTAATTAATCTATCCTAGACCTCCCCAACATGCTGTTCTGAAAATGCCTGTAGCATAGTCTTTAATGTTGAGTTTAACCTCTTCACAAGACCATTAGTCTGGGGATGGCAGGAGGTGGTCTTTAGGTGTTTCACCCCACAAAGCTTCCACATATAAGTCAGCAGGTCTGACATGAAGTTGACATCTTGGTCAGTCAGTACTTCCTGTTGAACACCTACTCTGCTGAAGATTTCTAACAAAGCATTTGCCACCGTCTCTGCCTCAACAGATGACAGATCCACTGCCTTGGGATATCTGGTAGCATAGTCTACTACCACCGAGATGTAGTTCTTTCCTGTAAAGCTTGGAGTATTCAGGGGTCCCACAATATCCAGGGCCGTTCTCTGAAATGACTGTTTGATAACAGGCAAAGGTGTTACCTGAGTGTTAGCCTTGTCCCCTGCTTTACCAAGTTTTTTGCACTGTTCACAAGACCTACATCCCTCACAATCCTGGCTCAATAGAAATTTTGCATAATATGTCTCTTAATATGTCTTATGCCCATATGACCTGAGAAAGGAATGTCATGTGCTATTGCTAAAGGTAGCAGACAGTAAGCTCTAGGCACTACCGACTGCTATATTACTTCACCTTCTAGCCCAGATCCAGGAGTCCACTCCCTATACAACAAACCTTTGTTCCATTATACAGACAACCCTCTTCCTTGAACTTCATGTGCCTCCTTAACCATCTCCCTCAAGCTTTGTAACATATTATCCTTAAGTTGAGCCTGTCTCAACTCTACCTTCATGACCTTCCCCAGCTTCCCTGCCACAGGAAGCCTAGTCACTTCCAACAGCTGCACTTCACTGTCACTCTGGGTACCACCACTCATCCCTGTCCTCACAGTCAGTGCCCAACAGAACATCAGTACCCACCAGCAGCTATGGTTTATATTCAGACTTACTGGTACCAGATAGCACCTTCTCTCAAAACAGCCACCACACCACTCCTAGCTTCAGGTATGAGATCTTTCTGAGTCTCTCCCAGACTGTGTGTCACTGTATGTGCACAAGGTACTGCATCATCAAAGTCATTCCTTATCAGTACAGCTGCAGGAATATCCTCAAACACACCTACTTGCTCTTCTTCCTCTTCCACCCTCCCAGTCTAGAAGAACCCTAGCCAAAGGTATTTGGAACAGGGTCTCTCCCAACACTCTGACTGGAGTGGACTTCACAAGCAAGTACTGCTTTTCTCTAACCACTGCAGGCCTCACAATGGTGATATCAGAAGCTGTGTACCTCTTAGCAGTTACCTGTTTACCACCTACTAAGATAGAATATACATTTTGGTGATAATTTGGCACCCCAGTTGTTTCTATACAACTTACCATTGGCAGTCTGTCATCTACACTTACTGGCTCCTTCACCTTCTGTTTCCCACCCTGCCTCAATGGACATTTGGCTGCTATGTGTCCCCTCTGGTTATACTTGAAACATCTAATATAACAGTGCACTTGGATTAGTAGTTTCTCCCATTACTGCTGTACTCTGTTGGAGTGGTTTAGGCTGCCCCCATGGGTTCCCTTATGTCCATGTGCAGCACTAGGTATCCCTTTCTTACACACTGGTGCTCTGCTTGCCAAGTAGAGATCCCCTTTTCTCTCCAACTCCTCTGCAGAGTTACACTCATGGTCTGCTAACCAGACACTCATGTCATCAGGCAAAGTACTCCCTCACCAAAAAGTATGCCAGTCCCTCAAAAGTGGTGACCTGACACTCACTCACCCATCTGTGAAAGTAAATACTTAAGTCAGCAATATAATCATGTACACTTTCATCTGCCTTGCATCAATGTTCATGAAGCTTTTTTCTATATGCCTCAGGTGTAAGTTTGAAAACAGTCAAACAAGCAACATTTCACTTTATCATAATTCAAACACTTTACATTATTTAACTTTGCTGCAGCCTGAACAGCTTTACCATGGAGTAAGGGAGTCAGGAGCTGAACCCAGAGCTTACAGTCAACATCATATTGTCTACATACCCTCTCAAAAATATGAATACAACTATCAAAGTTATCCCCATCCCTGTACTGCAGAAAAGTTTACTGACCTTTGCAGCTTCTGAGGTCCAGTTATTTCCTTCACCATTACTTCCATGACCCTGTCAAAAGGTTTGAAGCTCCATTTCATGCTGGTTCTCCCTCTCATTGTCCTTGGCTTAGCAACACCTCAGTCTCTCTTTGGTCTCCAACTGTTTAGTCATTTTGGCACTGATTCTCCTCAGCCTCCAAACATTGAGTCTCCAGGTGCATTCTCTCATTGTCCTCAGCTTCTAAACACCACGGCCTCTCTGCTGATTCCAGTTCAAGACATTCGGTTTCCAGTTCATGTTGATGCTGCTTCTCCTCAGTCTCCAAACATTGAGTCTCCAGGTGCATTATCTCATTGTCATCAGCTTCTAAACACCACAGTCTCTGCTGATTCCAGTTCAAGACATTCGGTTTCCAGTTCATGTTGATGCTGCTTCTCCTCAGCCCCCAAACATTGAGTCTCCAGGTGCATTTTCTCATTGTCATCAGCTTCTAAACACCACAGCCTCTCTGCTGATTCCAGTTCAATTTTTCCTCAGCCTCCAGACGTTGGGTCTCCAGATGCAGTTTCTCCTCAGTCTCCAGTTGTTTGACTTCCAGGCACAGTCTCTCTAACTCCAGGTGGATTCTCACATCCTCCAAAGAAAAGGTGGACTGTCCTGTCTCAGCAAGCTGCACATCACCAACACCAAACTGGGTAACCTCCAAATGGCTGGTCTGCACTGTGGTTGCAGCCAAGGCTGAAATCATTGCTTTCTTGGTCAGGTTGGCATGCACCAATCCTCTGGCTTCATGCTTGTTGCTCTCTTAGGATACAATAGAAGAGTCTTCATGGGTTCTGTTCAAGCAGCTTTACTATATACAAACAAATCACAATGGAAGTTTACTGACTTTACTTAAGTAGCTTATATACAAACTAACTATTGCAATCATACATGCTCACTCTCTGGCTGCACTCTCAAAATGGCACTAGGAATAGCATGCGCCTGCTATTTATATATGCACGTTCAGTCCTTGATATGCTTCTTAAAGATACAACACATACACTCTGATCTACATCCTCCCTCTTCGAAAAATAGATCATGCAACACTATGAATCTCATGTGGCATGCAGATAATACAAATAGTTCTTTGTCATGCACTTATACAGCACTAGGTACGTATATACAGTTATGTCCATGTTACTGTGTATTTCACACTGGGCTTGAAAATGTGACCAAATCATGTGACATAAAACTGGGAATTAGATTTAGCAACTGGGAACTGTCTCTGCAGAATGTTCAACCTTGGGAATATCTGGAACATCCTCAGGAATGGAAGTCAATGTTGAGACACATTCTGGGATGGGAACAATGTCTGACTTGCTCTGAGATGTATAGTCTGTATGACAGGAACGATGCTGCAATAACGATTCTGGTACAGAAAGAAGAAATCTGCAATTTCTCCTGTACTCCACACCCTTAGATTCTACAAAGTAGAATCTTGGCTCAGTACATATACCTGTAACTTAACCAATCTGGTCAAAACCTTTTGCCATTTGTATCCTCACTGTCTCTCCTTCTTTGAATGGACAAAGAAATCTGCCCAATTTATCATAACTGGACTTCTGGATAGAATGCTTCTTGAATAATTGGGCTTTGATGGTTCTGCTGTTCTTAGTTTCAGGCCTTAAACTGGAACCAATACATAGTGTTGTTCTGGTTTTCCTGGATAGAAGTCTCTAAGCAGGCAAGTCAAGTATATTGTCATGGGGTATGTTTCTGAGATTAAGTAAATTCAAAAAGACATTGGTATTGTCATGCTTTGACCTTTCAAGTAATTGCTTTGCACTCTTCACTTCACTTTCAGCTACTCCACTTGACTGGATATTCAGGACAGCTAGTAATATGTACAAAGTCCCATTCTTTTGCAAATTTCTGAAATAACTGACTAGTAAATAGAGTACCATTATCAGAAATAACTTTGTGTGGAATACCATGGACTGTGAAATGACATTTCAACTTAGTAATAACAGTAGTGGATGTGAGATTAGGTAGTAAATCAATCTCAAGCCAATATGAGTAAGAATCTACCAAAATCAAGTAATGCTGATTGTTCCATTCGAAGATATCAGTGGCTACTGTTGATCAAGATAGTTCAGGAACTTGACTTAGCTGAAGTGGTTCTCTTTGCAGATGCACATTATGTGTTCTGAGTGTTTAGTTGAGTGCTGTGATATGTGCCCACTGACAGTTTTGGGAACATGTCATTGGTTTGTATTTTGTTATATGTTCGTTGAGGGTGATGACATTTTTACTTTATTTAGTTTTTTTGTTTTTTTTTTTTATTTTATTTTGCATTCTAGGATTATTTGCCATCATTATTCACAAGCTTTCAGCAGTTACCATCTGCTTTTAGCTGTGGTTTGTAGGTTATACTGGATTCGATCTATGGTACACAGGACATGTTCATGTTTTCTCTGTAGCCTTTAAAGTGATGGTTTTATCTGATAGTGTACAGCTCTGGGGGGTTTCTCCCCAGCATCAATGTGTTTGTATTCTTATTTGTTTTATTTTGCCAGTTATGTTTGACATATGCTTTTTAGTCTCATTGGGAGTGAGTTATGAGGTGTGAATCTGGCTGGCCCCAGTAGAGAGACTTTGTGTTTGCCTCATCTATTTAAGTTTCTGCTGTGCACAGCAACTGGATGTTCTGTTTATCTATTAGAGCTTTGGGAATAGTTGTTTGGTTAAGTGCAATCTGTTCTCTACAGAGCTTGATCTCAGCCCATGATTTAAACTACACTGTTTTAGTGTTTATTGAAGATTTAATGTGGGGAGTCCTTATATATCTACTAGGTAAAGGTGATTGGTCAAGAAATCTTTAGAGAAGTAGTGATTGGTTCTATTGGTTCCAGTCACCTTAGTGCCATTAGTTTGTTTTAATTGAGCTCTGCTTAATGTTGTTTGTTTAAGCTTAGTTTGCATTCCCATTAGTACTGCTTTAGTGACTTAAGTTGCAGTCTAAACATAGATAGAGTTGATCCTATTGGCTAACCAATGCATAGTGGAGACATTATTTGCTTTTTAGGTAATTGCTACCTATTTAAGGGATTAGTATCATCTGTCCTGAATTTGAATTGATTCAGTGTTTCGATGTTTGCATTTGTATCAGTAGTGTTCCTTATTATATTTTTATCATTTTGGTCAACATATGCTTGGAAAGCGATTCCCGTTTTATGATTACAATCTCCGTCATCTCTCAAGGCAGAATGAGAGTAGCATATGTATATTTAGGAGTAGGTTTTTATTGGTTTTGACACGAAAATGTAAGTAGTGATTGGCTGTCTTCTAATCAGTTTTTGACCTGTTCTACATAAGTTTGCTTCATAAGATTTTATGTACTTTTGTACTATTTAGCACAGATCTCAATATTTTTATATTCTAGACTATACAGTATGATTCATTAGAGCCTGGTTTGAATAGGAATTATCCTTTAGTGCCACACCTCTGACAGCGTGATGGATGCTGTTTAAGTATAATGTTTTTACTGATCGGTTGCTCTTTTAGCACTTAGACTTTTTCTGACGTTACTTGCAATGGTACTATACGAGTGTTTATCATTATATTGTTTCATTTTGTGCTATGTGTGAGGATTGCTTGAAGCTTATATGGTTGCTTTTTATGCTTTTTTTGAACCGTATATGTCAAAGTAATGTGAACACATTATTTAATTGGTTTACTTTGTTTTTAGTCAATTTTGATTGGAAGCTCTCTGGTTGGAGCTTAAGGTTTTGTTCTCTTAAATGATAGATTGTTGGACCACACACTTCCATTGGTTTATTTAATATTAGGAAGTTGTTTTTATCATTTATGTTTGGTTAGTGGTTGCATTTAAAGTTATTGATTGGTGCGTAATGTAAAGATCTGAAGAAGGTGGAAGCCAAAAGCGCTAATCTTTTTATGTTTTGTTTGTTTTGTTTCATTTTTTATTAAAGGATTTTTCGTGCTTAAGAAGTTTTCTGTGGTGGAGCGCCTGGTACATTTTTCACTATTTCCTTGGAGTTATCTGGACCACCTTCAGTAGCATCTTCGATTTTGTGTTTCTTACTCTTTGCAGATGCGGTTTAGTACTACTGCATACTGAACAAGAAGAAAGTACTTTATCAATGTCTTTCAGTAATGAAGGCAAAAATACTAATTCTCTCACCCTTCTCTTAGTAGATGCGGAAAGTGGGTGACCATGATGCAAAATTTGATATATTCATGTTGTAAGGAAGCAGGAACAACTGTAAGACCTTTGAAAATAATGCCATCTTCCATCAAGATCTCATCTCTGTAAGGAAAATAGGTTTGCACTTTAGGTGGTACACTAGATTGCTTTGATGGCCATCCAACATTAATGTAGTGGTTGAGCTTTTGCAAAATTGGATCAGTCTTTGTGTGATCTCTTAGCTCATCTAGTCAAGTGGTAGAAAAATTATGCACTTCCATTACATCAAAGTCAAAATTCTCTGTGTCCAGCTGTTCTGTGGTATTTCTAGGCAATCTGGATAAGGTATCAGCCATATAAAGTAGTTTGCCTATGGTATAGACCATTCTGAAGTTGTACTCTTGCAATTTGAGCATCATTCTTTGTAATTTCACTGGAGCTGAATGCATAGGCTTCTTTAGAATAGTAACTAGAGGTTGGTGATCAGTTTCAATATGAATAGCACGACCATAGATATAATCATGAAACTTTGAATGTGCAAATACTATTGCCAAAAGTTCTTTCTCAATATGAGAATATTGCATTTCAGTTTCGGTAAGTGTTCCAGATGCACAGGCTACTGGTTTGCTTTCTTGAAGAATGACTGCACCAAGACCAAATTGTGAAATATCACGGAAAGAGTGACTGGTTTATTGACATTATAGTATCTTAATGTAGGTGGGGTGGCAATTTTCTGCTTAAGGTCTTCGAATGCCATCAGATGCTGTTCTAACCAAGACCATGTAACATTTTTGCTTATCAGCTCTCTTAAAGGTGCTGTTAATTCACTGACATCTGGTATAAACTTACTTAAATAGTTGACTATGTCTAGGAAACACTGTAGAGCCTGCATATTATCTGGTGCTGGGATCTCAAGAATAGCTGCCTGCTTGGATGGGTCTGGTCTCAAGTCAGTGCTGATAAATAAATTACCTACATATGTAACTCCCGGAAGTCTGAATTTACACTTCAGAGGACTGAGCTTTAAGTTTACTTTGCGTGCTCTGTCTAGAATTCTCTTTAGGTTTCTGTCATGCTCTGCTTCACCATTGCCTCCAACCAATAAATCATCTACTATTATGGTACAAGGGTAATCTGAAAAAATTTGCTCCATTGCACATTGGAAGACTTCACTTGCAGAACTTATTCCAAATGGCATCCTTAGAAATCTGTATCTGCCAAATGGGGTACTGAAAGTAGCTAGTAATGAGGATTTGCGATCAAGCATCACTTGCCAAAATGAACTTCTTGCATCCAAGACAGAAAAATACAGTGGCATTCATTATCAGTGCTGTGACCTCTTCAACTGTACACACTGGATGATGTAGTCTCTTTAATTCTTTGTTCAGATCTCTTGGGTCAATACATATTCTGATTCTGTCTGAGCCTTTTTTGTGGGCTGCTACCATGGATGATACCCATTCAGTTGGTTCTGTAAGTGGTCAAATTACACCTTGCTGCACCATTTTATCCAGCTGAGCTTTGACTTTATCTTGCATAGCTATCAGAACTTTTCTTGCTGGTCTGACTACTGAAGTGACCCCTGAGTCTAACTTCACAGAATACACAACTGGAAGTTTGCCCAAGTTGTCATCGAAAGCATCAGCATATTCTGAGAAAATGGCTTTGGAAAAGTTGGAACTAGGATATGCACTTATATGATGAACTTCTTAAAGCAGATTCATTCTCAAACTGTCTCTGAGACTCAATAATGACTGCACAGGTCTGAACTACATAAAATAACAAGCTGTAACAGTTCCTAGCCAAATAACATGAAAGCATTACTGCACCTTATGTTTGTAAGGCAAACACCTTAACCATTAGGCCACCCTCACAACCCTAAGCAACAAGTTTCACACTACCAGTCACATTGAGTTGCTCATTAGTTCTCACTTTAGCAAATGTGTCTGCTGATATAACATTACACTTTGAACTAGTGTCCACTTTAAGCTCTGTAGATTTACCATTGATCTGGACAGTACAAAACACTGCTCTTTGCCAATAAATTCACTGCATCATCTCTTTCACCAATTACTGATACACCATTTACATAGAAAGTGGACTGCTGCAACTCTACTTGATCAATTTGCTTTTTTGTGTGACCCTCCTTTACAAGAGTGTGGGATTTACTTGATTTACAAATCTTTTGAAAAGGGTTCCATTTTTTACACTTGTGACATTGCTGACCAAATGCTAAGCATTTCTTTCTTCTCAGCTCATGAGTGGCATCACAATTGTGACAGTTAACAATAAAGCTGGACTTGGGTTTTGCAGATTCATGTTTGTACTACACTGAGCATGCTCCTTTCTTAGAACTTACTGGAAGACTAAGTGGTTTCTCTGGTGAATCAGCAGGGGCTGTGGCTGCCATGTGCTTAGGCCTGCTTCTGTTTGCCACATGCTGCATGCTATCTACATTTGCTCTGGAGCCTGCTGAAACTATGGTCTTGTCACTTGCAAGCATACTTGTGTGTTTTTCTGTAACTTCATGGATTTAACAAATCTCTGTGGCTTTACTCAACATTAAATCACTGTCACAAAGCAAAATCTTTCTCACAGCACTATTAATGCCACACAAGTCTGTCTTTTAATAATTCATCTTTTAAGTCACTAAACCAACATATTTTAGCTCTGTTTCCTCAGCTCAGTAATATAAGCTGCAAAAGTTTCCCCTGGTTTTTGATATCTTGTGTAAAACAAATGCCTCTCTAACGTAATACTTGTCTGTGGGTTACACATTTCCCTGAATTTGCACTTTAAACACTTAGAGTCTTCCCTTGATTCATCCTGCACAACAATATGATGATTTTCACCTTCTCCCTCATATACTGCTGGTGCATACACAAATTAACACACTCTTTCAGTGGCCTCTGACCCAGCTAGGTTTAGCAAAATGAATGCCCTGGTGCATGCAACTTTGTCTGCATAAGCTGCGTGTATAAAATATTATATTCTTGCTCGAATATTTTCCAGTTCTCTGCAATATTCTGATCAAATACAAGTGGTAAGGGCTTTCTAAATCTGTTTGCCATATTAACACATACCAGTGAAGGGTTTTGCAAATATGCACGAATACATACACATACACATATGGCAGAAATTTATGCCAGTATTTGTAACTTTGCCCAATAGCACAACAAGCCTCTGTATAACTGAACTTTTCAAAATAAGTCTCCCGGCACTGTAATACTCTTGAAATTGCTGTACTGCAAGAAATCACATCTTATCAGTATCAGAAACACTTCAAATAACTGTCTATGATACAATACAAAGTAGTAGTTATGCCAAACAAAACACAGCACTTTGCTAAAAAACATGCATTCGTCTTGCTTTATTTATGCTTAGTGTGCCCTTTTTGTCCTTATTATATTTGTTTTGCTCATTTAATCTTTTTTCATGCCCATTGTACTTTTCTTGTGCCTGTTTTACTCTAAACATGCCCATTTTGCTTTAAACATACTCATTTTGCTTTTCTGATAATCATTTCATTAAATATCTTAATTTTAAACATTTTGCTTAGTTAATAAACCTTTTGTGCCTCTCGCTTGTCTAATAATGTGGTTTGTGCCCCTGTAATGCTCCGTTTTATCTTTTCTAGAAAATAAGCTGTCCATGCAAGTTTTCATTATCTAAGGTTCTTTTCTGGCTCTTTTTTGTGCTTGTTTCTCTTAGTTTACCATCGATGTCATCTCTGCACCTCATAGCTCTGACTATCAATCTCTGGTATCCCGGTTTTGACACCATGTCACTCTCCTACTTAGGATGCAATAGAAGAGTCTTCATGGGTTCTGTTCAAGCAGCTTTATTATATACAAACATATCACAATGGAAGTTTACTGACTTTAATTTAGGTAACTTATATACAAACTAGCTATTACAATCATACATGCTCACTCTCTGGCTGCATTCTCAAAATGGCACTAGGAATAGCACATGCCTCCTATTTATACATGCACGTTCAGTCCTTGATATGCTTCTTAAAGATACAGCAGATACACTCTGTTCTACAACACTCCTTAGCCAACTGTATCTTTATCAGCTTGCTAAAAATCTTCTGCTGACATCCTTGCCTGCTATCCCTGACTAACTAAAAAAATAAATAAAACTGTGATGGATTGAAATTCTAAATGTTTACCTTGTGGCTGTCAAGAATGCACACATTAATGGCTATTACATACAGGCTACTAGAATCCAGTTAAAAATCCCACCTCTGCCACCAATTAAATGTGACATCCTAATATAGCTCCAGACTGCCAACAATAATCTGATGTCAACACCCGGGTCAATAATTAAGAAGCCTCAATCCTCACCACTGACTCCAGTGTGGGAGCATCATGGAAAACATCAGAGCACAGAGCTCACAAGAGGAAAATTCCAGATTTTCCCTTAAGAGCACAACAGGAACACATTCTATTTTCCTGTGACTTTCCTAATCTAACTAGAAAATGCTGTCCCTGATCTATTATAAAACATAACAGCAAGGCAAAGACAGGCTTACAGTTTTTGGTGAGTGACTGCACAGCACTGTAACTGACTGCAACTCTTCAGTAACTACTCAGCACTGACTTATTTAAAAAATAACAGCTGTTTGAAAAAGTTATTTTTCCTGTCAATCAGCTCTTCAAATAATTATCTAACAATCAGGAGTATTCTAATGACATCACCTACTGTTCAACTGATTCTCCACAGAGAGTTTGTACTTCATAATCTCCCTCACAAACATGTGCAATTAGAAATGTATCAAAACAGTGACAGATTATTTAAACATTTTCTATAAGCAGGGAAATACTCAACATTTTAAAAACTTATCTTCATTTTCACAATTAGACATGCTGGCATACAATACAAGTTAATCTCAGAATATACACAAATCTCCTGCCAGACATGCAAACACAGATGACAGTGTTTCATTTTCATCATACCCCCCCCCCTTATGACTCAAGAATGATTTTCATATGACCCTTGAAAACCGATGCTTGAGAAAAATGGGTCTACCTGGGAATATTAACCCACTCCTGTCCTGGACAATCCACCCCCATTGGCATTGTTAACCCCTCTGTGATGCTGTATGTTCATATCATATGCTTGCAATCCTAGAATCCACCTCAGTAACCTAGCATTTAGGTTACTGACCCTATTAAGCCATGTTAAAGAGTTATGATCTGTGAGTAGAATGAATTTTCTCCCATAAAGATAGGGCTGCAGCTTTTGCAATGCCCACACTATTGCCAAACACTATTTCTCTATGGCTGTATAACACTCTTCTCTAGGTTGGAGTCTATGGCTCTGATATACCACTGGGTGCTCTCTCCTTCTGTGGAAATTTGGATAAGTACAGTTCCCACCCCATAATTTGAAGCATCTACCTGTCAATAAATTATTTATTGTAATCTGGACTGCTAATACAGGGTGTCCTCCCAAAATCTCCTTGTGTTTGTGGAATGCCTGTTCACAATCTGTGGTCCACATTACCTTTTCTAGTTTATTCTTCCTAGTTAGATCAGTAATGAGTGCAACTATGGTACTGTAATTGGGCACAAATTTCCTATTGTATGCTGCTGTCCCTATAAATGCTCTCACTTGTTTCTTATTAAGAGGAACTGGCCACACTTCAGTAGCTTCCACATTGACAGCTTCTGGCCTAATTTTAACACTTCCCACTCTGTGTCCTAAGTAACTGACCACTGCCGTACCCACTTGACATTTACTGGGTTTGATGGGTAATCCGGCCCTAATTAATCTATCCAAGACCTCCATTACATGCTGGCATGCAAACGCCCGTAGCATAGTCTTCAATGTAGAGTTTAACCTCTCCACAAAACCATTTGTCTGGAGATGGTAAGGGGTGGCCTTTAGATGCTTCACCCCACAATGCTTCCACAAAGAACCCAACAGGTCTGACATCAACTTGTCACCTTGGTCAGTCAGTATTTCCTGTGGAAAACCTACTCTGCCGAAGATTTTTAGCAAAGCATTTGCCACCTTCTCTGCCTCAATAGACAACAGAGCCACCACTTCAGGATATCTGGCAGCATAGTTTACAACCACCAAGATATATTTCTTTCCTGTAGAACCTGGAGTACTCAGGGGTTCCACAATATCCAGGGCCACTCTCTGAAACAGCTCTTCAATAACAGGCAAATGCATTAACAGAGCCTTAGCCTTGTCCCCTGCTTTACCAGCTTTTTGGCACTCTCCACAAGTCCTACAATATTCTAACACATCCTTTGCCATCCTGGGTCAATAGAAATATTGCATAATACATCTCTTAGTATATCTTATGCCCATATGACCTGAGAAAGGAATGTCATGTACTATGGCTAAAAGTGGCAGATGGTGAGCTGTAGGCACTACCAACTGCCATATTACTTCATCTTCTAGCCCACCTCCAGGAGTCCACTCTCTATACAACAAAACTTTGTTCCAGTATACAGACTCCCCTCTTCCTTGAGCCTCAGGTGCCTTCTTAACCATCTCCGTCAAGTTTTGTAATGTAGGATCCATAAGTTGAGCATGTCTCAACTTTGCCTTCATGACCTTCCCCAGCTCCCCTTCCACAGGAAGCCTAGTCACTTCTGAAAGCTGTGCCTAGCTGTCACTCTGGGTACCACCATCACCTCTGTCTTTCCAGTCACTGTGTCCAAGGAAACATCAGTAACCAAAAGCAGCTGTGGCTCACATATGTATTGCTACCAGATAGCACCTTCTCTGAAACAGCCACCACACCACTCCCAGCTTTGGGTATGAGATCTTTCTGGGTCTCTCCCAGACTACTAGACCTTCATGCCTTTCTCCAAGCCTGACCATGTGTCACTGCATGTCCACAAGGTACTGCATCATCAAAGTAATTTCCTATTAGGACATCTTCAGGAATACCATCCTCGAACACACCTGCTTGCTTGTTTCCTCTTCCACCCTTCCAGTCAAGAAGAACCCTAGCCAAAAGTATTTGGAACAGGGTCCCTCCCAATGCTCTGACTGCAGTGGACTGCTCAAACAAGTACTGCTCTTCTCTAACCACTGCAGGCCTTACAATGGTTATATCAGAAACTGTGCCCCTCTTAGCAGTTACCTGTTTGTCCCTCTTAGCAATTACATGTTTACCATCTATTAAGATAGGATATAAATGTTGGTGATAACTTGGCACCCCAGTTGTTTCTAAACAACTTACCACTGGCAGTTTGTAATCCACACTTACTGGCTCCCTCACCTTCTGTTTCTCACCCTGCCTTGATGGACATTTGGCTGCTATGTGTCCAGTTTGGTTACACTTGAAACATCTAATCCCTAATCGTGCACTTGGATTAGTAGTTTCCCCCTTTACTGATGTACTCTGTTGGAGTGGTTTAGACTGCCCCCTTGGGTTCCCTTATGTCCATGTGAAGCACTGTATATCCCTTTCTTATACAGTGGTGATCTGCTTTTCAAGTAGAGATCTCTTTTTCTTCCCAACTGCTCTGCAGAGTTGCACTAACGGTCTGCTAACCAGACTCTCATGTTATCAGGCAAAGTACTGAGGGCTTGTTACCTCTCAAAAAGGTCTACCAGTCCCTCAAAAGTGGTGACCTGACACTCACTCACCCATCTGTGAAAGTAAGTACTTAAGTCAGCAATATAAAATCATGTACACTAGCATCTTCCTTGCATCAATTTTCACAAAACTTTTTTTTATATGCCTCAGGTGTAAGCTTGAAACAGTCAAGCAAGCAGCATTTCACTTTGTCATAATTCAAATGATCTACATTATTTAACTTTGCTACAGCCTGAACAGCTTTACCATGGAGTAAGGGAGTCAAGAACCAAACCCAGAGCTCACAGTCAACATCATATTGTCTACATACCCTCTCAAAAATATGAATAAAACTATCAAAGTCATCCACATTCCTCTACTATGGAAAAAGTTTGCCGACCTTTCCGGCTTCCGGGGTCCAGTTATTCCCTTCCCCATTACCTCCATGACCCTCTCAAAGGATTTGAAGTTCCATTTCATGCCACTGCTGTCTCTCATTGTCCTTGGTTTTTAAATGCCTCAGTCTCTCTTCGGTCTCCAGACATTTAGTCTTCAATTCATATTGGCACTGCTAATCCTCAGCCTCCAAATGTTGAGTCTCTATATGTATTCTCTCATTATCCTCAGCTTCTAATCACTCAGCCTCTCTGCGGATTCCAGTTCAAGGCATTTCAGCCTCTAGAAGTTAGGTCTCCAGGTGCTGTTTCTCCTCAGTCTCCAGTTGTTTGGCTTACAGCACAGTCTCTGTAATGCCAGACTGTCTCAGGTCCCCAGAAGAAAAGGTGGACTGCCCCATCTAGGCAGGCTGCATACCACCATCACCAAAATTGGTATCTTCCGAAGAGCTGGTCTAAGCTGTGGCTGCACCCAAGGCTGAAATCATTGCTTCCTTGGTCAGGCTGGCATGCACCAATCCTCTGGCTTCACACTCCTTAGCCAACTGGATCTTTGCCAACTTGCTAAAATCTTCTGCTGACATCCTTGCCTGCTACACCTGAGTATCTAACTAAAAAAAAAACAAAGAAAAATGTGGTGAATTGAAATTCTGAATGTTTACCTTGTAGCTGTCAAGAGTGCACACATTAATGACAACTACCTACAGGCTACTGGAATTCAGTTAAAAATCCCACCTCTGCCACCAGTTAAATGTGACATCTGAGTAGTATCCCACCAGACTGCCAACAATAATGTGATGTTCCCCACTTAAAAACTAGGTCAGTAATTAAGGAGCCTCAGTCCTCACCACTGACCCCAGTGTAGGAGCATCATGAAAACCACAAGAGCACATAGCACACAAGAGTATAATTCCACAATTTCCCTTAATAGCACAACAGGAACACACTCTATTTTCCTGGGACTTTCATAGTCTAACTAGAAAATACTATCCCTGATCTAATCTAAAACATAGCAGCAAGGCAAAAACAGGTTTATGGTTTTTGGTGAGTGAGAAAAAATGAGATAGTCCTAGCACAGCTAGCTGGAATTTTGTAAATAATAATATATCATTGGTGAATATCAAAATGATTTATATAAGATGCTTGTGTTACAAACGTATTAGAACTGTATGCCATGGGTATATCAAACTGCTTTCACATATGTGTGTGTTGAAATGTAGATGATAATGAGTGACTGGTGGCAGTAATAACTACTTTACAGTCTGGGCAGAAGGGGGGCATAGCTAGTAAACCTGTGCCAGCTTCTCACAGGTGTGTGTGTGTGTGTGTGTGTGTGTGTGTGTGTGTGTGTGTGTGTGTGTGTGTGTGTGTGTGTGTGTGTGTGTAAATCAATCTCACAGACTGTGTGTGTCAGCTACTTGGGCAGGGACATGAAGCAATAGTTGGACAGAGAGGGTGCTGGAGGTCTTGGCTTGGTCACTCAGCTGCGATCTCAACTCTATAGCTGTGACACTGGGGAGTCTTAATGGGGATCTGGAGAAAGAGGGAGAAACCAGCCCCGGACTGACTGTGGTCTCTGTGTGCTCTTAAGGAAAATTGCACTTGATACAGAGAGATGCATCAGGAAATAATGTGTGTGTGTGTACCTGTCATCCTCCTAGTGAATGTTCCCCTACTGTTGCCAGTGGTGAGGATTGAGGCTCCTTGATTACTGGTCCAGTGATGGGGCATCACATTTTGGCTGGCAGTGGTGGGATCACCACATCACATTTTGGGATTCAGTGGTGTAGATATTGATCTCCTGTGGCCTGTAAACAGTGGTCAGTAAAGAAGGTGTTTGTACTCTCAAGCAGCCACATGGTAGACATTCAGAGTTTCATATCATAATAGCTTTATTTATTTTTTGTTAGCCAAGCTAGTCAGGGAGAACAGGCAAGGATGTCAGCAGAGCATTATGACAAGCTGACAAGGTGCCAGTTGACTGAGATGTGCCAAGCCAAAGGACTGGTGCATGCCAACCTGACTAAAGCAGAAATGATTGCAGCCTTAGTCACAGCTGCATCACAGACCAGCAACCAGGAGGACAACCAGACTGGCCTTGGGGATGTACAGCTCTCAGAAAATGGACAGTTTAACTTTGCCTCATGGAACTAAAAAAATCCATCTGGAGTTAAACAGACTTGAACTGGAGGCCAAACATTTGGAACTAGAATCAGCAGATAGACTGCGGCATTTGCAGGCTGAAGAAAAGGAGAAACAGATGGCATTTGAATCTGCAGAGAAACCGAGACATCTGGAAGCCAAAGAGAATGAGACACTGAGGCATTTGGAGGCCGAAGAAAATGAGAGACTGAGATATTTGGAGGCTGAAGAAAATGAGAGGCAAAGGCAACATGAAAAAGAGATGCAATGCTGACTCTTTGCCAGGGTCACTGAGGTAATGGAGAAGGGAATAACCAAACCCCAGAAGCAATAAAGGTCAGTAAATTTCTTCCACAATTTACAGAGGGTGATAATTTTGACAGTTTTAGTCATATGTTTGAAAGGGTATGTAAACAGTATAATGTTGACCAAGGGCTCTGGGTACGGTTCCTGAACCCCTTCCTCCATGGTAAAGCTGTAACTGCTGTTTCTAAATTGTCTGTTACTGATTGCTTAAATTATAACATAGTTAAAAAATTGTTTATTAGAGTGTTTTAAGTTAACACCTGAAGCTTATAGAAAAATGCTTTGTGAGCATAGACGCAAGGCAGATGAAAGTGTGAGTGAATATATTGCTGAGTTAAGCACTTATTTTCATAGGTGGGTGAGTGGGTGTCAGGCCACCACTTTTGAAGGGCTGGCAGACCTTTTGGTGAGGGAACAAGGCCTTAGCACTTTACCTGAGGACATGAGAATCTGGCTGGCAGCTTGAAAATGTAACACCACACAGATGGGGAAAAATGAGAGACCTATGCCTAGCAAGCAGGGCATCACTGCACAAGAAAGGGCTATGCAGTGCTGCACATGGGTCTAAGGGAACCCATGGTGGGCAGCCTAAGCTGCCCCAACAGAGTCCACCAGGAACAGGGGAAGCCACTAATTCAGGTATGCAGCCAGGATCAAGGATTAAATGTTTTAAATGGAACCAGTGGGGCCATGTAGTATACAGATGTCCAAGGAGGCAAGGTGGGGAACAAAAGGTATGGGATCCAGCAAGTAGGAATGACAGAATGTCAATAGTAAGTTGTCTGGAGACAATAAAGGTACCAAACTATCACAAAAGGTTATATCCTATCTTAGCAGATGAGAAACAGGCCACCGCTAAGACAGACCCAGCCTCTGCTCTGACCTAACCATTGTGAAGTCTGCAATGGTTAAAAGGGAGCACTACTTGCTTACACAGTCTACTCCAGTCAGAGCTTTAGGAGGGATCCCATTCCAAATGCCTTTGGCTAGGGTTCACCTTGACTGGGAGGGTGGAAAAGGAAGCAAGCAAGTATGTGTGTTTGAGGATATCTCTGCAGATGTCCTGATAGGGAATGATTGTAATGATGCAGTACCTTGTGTGTATTCAGTTACAGTTAGTCAGGCTTGGAGATAAGCATATGGGTCTGGTAGTCAGACAGACCATAGACCTGAAGCCAGGACTGGTGAGGTAATTACTTCAGGGAGAGAGCTACCCTGTAGCAGTGAGACTGAAGGTGAACCACAGCTTCTGGTGGGTACTGATGTTCTCACAGACAGACTGACTGCAAGGGCAAAGGTGAGTAGTAGTACTCAGGTTGACAGTGAGGCACTGCTGTCAGAGGATACCAGACTTCCTGTGGAAGGGGAGCTGGGAAGGGTTTCAAAGAGAGAGCTGAGACAGACTCAGCTCTCTGACCCTACATCACAAGGCTTGAGGGAGGTAGCCAGGGAGGTGCTGGATTCTCAAGGAAAATGGGAATCTGTATACTGGGACAAAGGGTTACTGTACCTCAGTTGGTAGTGCTCAAAGCCTACTGTCTGGCACTTCTAGCCATAACCCATGACATTCCCTTTGCAGGTCATATGGGCATAAAGCATACCAAGAGATGTATTATGCAATACTTTCATTGGCCTGTAATTTCCAGAGATGTAACAGGGTACTGCAGGACCTGTGAGCAGTGCCAAAAAGTAGGCAAGGCAGGAGATAAGGCAAAAGCTTCTTTGATGCCTTTGCCTGTGATTGACAAGCCATTTCAGAGGATAGCTATAGATATTGTGGGGCCTCTGAATACCTCAAGTTGCACAGGAAAAAAATAATATCCTAGTCGTAGTAGATTTTGCTACCAGATAACCTGAGGTGGTGGCTCTATCCTCCATCAAGGCAGAAAAGGTGGCAAATGCTTTGTTAGAGATTTTCAGCAGGGTGGGTTTCCCAAAAGAAATACTGACTGATACTGGTGCTAATTTCACGTCAGACCTGCTGGCTTGTCTGTGGGAGTGCTGTGGGGTGAAGCACCTAAAGACCACCCTAGCACTCCCAGACTAATGGTCTGGTGGAGAGGTTAAACTCTACACTAAAGACCATGCTACATGAATTTGCAGAGGTGCCCCAGGAATCCACAAGTTTTTCACCCTTTGAGTTGTTGCATGGGCATAGGTTGAGGGGACTTTTACATTTCATTTGCGATGAGTGGGAAGGTCCTAAACCTCAGGATAAGGGTCGGAGAAGTCATGGGCTTGGCCCAGGAGAGCCTGGCAGAAGCCCAACATCAGAAAAAGGTCTGGTATGAAAGGAATGCTCAAGCTAGAGAGTATGCTGTTGGGCAGCAGGTTATGGTTCTCATTCCTGTCAGACACAATAAGCTGCAGGAAGCTTGGGAGGGACTCTTCAAATTGGTAAGGAAGGTCAGTGGTGTTAACTACATGGTAGAATTGTCAGGCAGGAGGCAGGGGTGAAAATTGTACCATGTTAACACCATAAAACTGTACCATGATAAGGAGACCCTGGTGCTACGTATTTGCAGTAGAAGGCAAGAGGAGTCTGGGGGGATCTATAGCTACAGGGAGCCAGCCAGCAAAATCCCAAGTTACTATGCTGGAGCCTAGGGTTGCAGGATATGATATGACAGTGCAACACTGTAATGGGGTCAGCAATGCAAAGGCAGCTGGGATCTCAAGACAGGGAATGGGATAATGTATTCCCAGACAGGCTCATTCCTCCCAAGCAATGGTTCTCAGTGGTCACTTGAAAAACTAGCAATAGTCTTTGAAGGGAGGTAGAACTGTGACAAAAGTAGGTACTGCTAGCATAGCTAGCTGGAATTTTGTAAATAATTATATGTCATTTTGAATATCAAAATGATTTATATAAGATGCTTGTGTTACAAATGTATTAGAACTATATTTCATGTGTATATCAAACTGCTTGTATAGACGTGTGTGTTGAAAATGTATTTGTAAAATGCCTGCGTTTAAAATGAATCCACAGTGTGCCCTACTGGAAGAGAAAAGAAATGTGCATGGCAGTATTGTAACTGTTTAAATGTATATATTTTAACAATGGAAATTGGAATACAGGAGGCTAACCAGAAAAATAACTGAAATTAAATTACTTTATGGGTAGGTCATAAAATATGGTATCTTTCAGTTTTCAATGCGGCAAGAAACATAATGTCTGTACTAGGAAACATTCTGTATTGTCTTTAGGGTGAATTAATTACTAGTCTTGAAAGCATGAAGGAATGCAATTGTTTTATGACTTCCAGCATCTGCCAGAGATCTGAGGAGAAGCCCTTGTCTATATATTGTTACAGGTAGATACTAAATACTGCCAACTTCAACAATGGGGCTTTGGCCTGGGGACCAGAAGTCCACCTCCAGGAGTCTACTCTCTATACAACAAACCTTTGTTCCAGTATACAAACCCCCCTCTTCCTTGAGCCTCAGGTGCCTCCTTAGCCATCACCCTCAAGCTTTGTATTGTAGAATCCGTAAGTTGAGTCTGTCTCAACTCTACTTTCGTGACCTTCCCCAGTCCCCTTTCCACAGGAAACCTAGTCACTTCCATCAGTTGCTCCTTGCTGTCACTCTGGGTACCACCACTCACCTCTGTCCTCACAGTCACCATGTCCAAGGGAGCATCAGTACCCACAAGTAGCTGTGGCACACATTCAGACTTACTGCTACCAGATAACACCTTCTCTGAAACAGCTACCACTCCACTCCCAGCTTCAGGTATGAGATCTTTCTAAGCCTCTCACAAACTACCAGACCTACATGCCTTTCTCCAAGCCTGACTACATCTCACTGCATTCACACAGGGTACTGCATCATCAAAGTCATTCCCTATCAGGACATCTGCAGGAATATCCTCAAACACACCTACTTGCTTTCTTCCTCTTCCACCCTCCCAGTCAAGATGAGCCCTAGCCAAAGGTATTTGGAACTGGGTCCCTACAAACACTCTGACTGGAGAGGACTTCCCAAGCAAGTACTGCTTTTCTCTAACCACTGCAGGCCTCACAATGGTTATATCAGAAGCTATGTCACTCTTAGCAGTTACCTGTTTATTGTCTACTAAGACGGGATATAAATTTTCATGATAATTTGGCACCCCAGCTGTTTCTAAACAACTTCCCACTGGCAGTTTGTAATCCACACTTATTGGTTCCCTCACCTTCTGTTTCTCACCCTGCCTTGATGGACATTTGGCTGCTATGTGTCCCCTCTGGTTACACTTGAAAAATCTAAGCCCTAACCGTGCACTTAGATTAGTAGTTTCCTCCGTTATTAGTGTACTCTGCTGGAGTGGTTTAGACTGCGCCCCATGCGTTTCCTTGTGTTCATGTGCAGCACTGGGTATACCTTGTTTATACAGTGGTGCTCTGCTTACCAAGTATAGATCTCCTTTTTTCCACAACTCCTCTGCAGAGTTACACTCACAGTCTGCTAACCAGACTCTTATGTCATCAGGCAAAGTACTGAGGGCTTGTTCCCTCACCAGAAGGTCTGCCATTCCCTTTGAAGTGGTGAACTGACACCCACTCACCCATCTGTAAAATTAAGAACTTAAGTCAGCAATGTAACCACGCACACTTTCATCTGCCTTGCATCTATGTTCACAAAACTTTTTCTATATGCCTCATGTGTAAGTTTAAAATAGTCAAGCAAGCAATATTTCACTTTGTCATAATTCAAACAATCTACATCATTTAACTTTTCTACAGCCTGAACACCTTTTACCATGGAGTAAGGGAGTCAGAAACCAAACCCAGAGCTCAGGGTCAACATCATATTGTCTACATACCCTCTCAAAAATATGAATAAAACTATCAAAGTCATCCCCATCTCTGTACTGCGGAATAAGTTTACTGACCTTTACAGTTTCTGGGGTCCAGTTATTCCCTTTCCCATTACCTGCATGACCCACTCAAATGGTGTTAATCTCTATTTCATGTCAGCGCTGTCTCTTCATGTCCATGGCTTATAAATTCCTCAGTCTCTCTTCAGTCTCCAATCATTTAGTCTCCAGTTCATATTGGAGCTGCTTCTCCTCAGTCTCCAAATGTTGAGTCTCCAGCTAAGTCACTCGTCCTCAGCTTCTAAATGCCTCAGCCTCTCTGCTGATTCCAATTCAAGACATTTGTTTTCCAATTCATGTTGATGCTGTTTCTCCTCAGCCTCCAGATGTTGGATTTCCAGGTGCAGTTTCTCCTCAGTCTCTAGTCGGTGGCATCCAGGTTCAGTCTCTCTAACTCCAGACAGATTCTCAGGTCCTCCAAAGAAAAGGTGGACCATCTTGTCTCAGCAGGCTGCACATCACCAACACCAAACTGGATATCCTCCAAATGGCTGGTCTGAGCTATGGCTGTAACCGTGGCTGAAAGCATTGCTTCCTTGGTCATGCTGGCATGCACCAATCCTCTGGCATCACACTCCTTAGCCAACTGGATCTTTGTCAGCTTGCTAAAATCTTCTGCTGACATCCTTGCCTGCTATCCCTGACTATCTAACTAAAAAAATAAATAAAACTGTTGTAAATTGAAATTCCGAATGTTTACCCTGTGGCTATCAAGAGTACACAACTTAATGACAACTACCGACAGGCTACTGGAATCCATTTAAAAATCCCACTGCTGCTACCAATTAAATGTGACATCTGGCTAATATCCCAATAGACTGCCAACAATAATATGATGTCCTCCACTTAAAACCCAAGTCAGTAATTAAGGAGACTCAATCCTCACCACTGACTCCAGTGTGTGAGCACCATGGACAACACCAGAGCACAGAGCACACAAGAGTACAATTCCATGATTTCCCTTAAAAGCACAACAGGAACATGCGCTATTTTCTGGGACTGAACTATATACCTCTGTCCACCCCAAATGTAATCCCTTATCATGCACTTTAGTGAAACATGTTCCAGTTTAAGACCTCTGACTCATTCACACTCAAAATAAATTTAAATCTCACACACACTCAAACACATACGGGAAGCCTGACACAGACTTACAGCTGTGTCCCCTGCCCAATACAAATGGTAAACACCAGAAATATAAAATTAAACTGTAGGATAGAAGTCCATCATCTTAGAAAAACTCCATTTAAATAACTAAACTTTCCTAATCTAATTAGAGAATGCTGTTCCTGATCTACTCTAAAACATAACAACAAGGCAAAGGCAGGCTTACAGTTTTTGGTGAGTTCTTTTTCCTGGGTATCTTCTGCACAGCACTGTAACTGGCTGTAACTCTCAGCTAACTGCTGTTCTTCACAAACTGCCCAGCAACTGACTTCAGCAGTCTCTTTTATATAGTCCAGGTTAACAACCTTATTTTAAAAATAACAGTCAGCTGTTTAAAAAAAGTTTTATTTCCTGTCAATCAGCTGTACAATTAATCACCTAGCAACAAGCAACATTCTAATGACATTGTCTACTGTTCATCTGATTCTCTAGAGACAGTTTGTATTTTAGAATCTCCCTCACAAACATGTGCAGTTAGAAATGTATCAAAACAATGACAAATTTTTTAAACATTTTGTATAAGCAGGGAGATACTCAACATTTTAAAAACGTATTTGTATTTTCACAATTAGACATGCTGGTATATAATACAAATTAATCTGAGAATATACACAAATATCCTGTCAGGCATGCTAACACAGATGATAGTGTTTCATTTTCTTCATAGATGCAACCAATGATTTGTTCAAGCATACTTTAATCTGTACAAACAGTGCATTTAAATTTGCAGTTCCTGTCCTGTCTTCAACCTTTCCCTATCCACCAAGGACCTGTGTTCCCTGCCTTCCTACTCCTCCCACCTGTAAGCATTCAAAGTTCTGGATCTGAATTTCCCAGGTACCATTATCTGGCAGGAATCCTTTACCTCCATGTGTTTTGCTGCCTGCATCAATAACTGTTAGATATTATGAATATAAGGCTGAAATTAATTATGTTGTAAATATGCTGAAAGAAAAAGCTTGCTTAAATGCAGAAACAGAGTTTAGTAATATGTGATCAGCAGTCATACTAAATGACCATGGCTTGGAAAATAAGGAACCTGCTGAATGGACATTTTTCCCTTACAGACTTAAAAACAGGATGTATGCAAGAGCAAAAATGTAAAATCTGCTTTTAAAGAATGGACAATAACACTGTGACAATGTGTTTCCTCAAAAATATGTTTTTCTGCATGGAAAACAGGACATGGCACAAGAACAGATGTTTTTATACAAAGATCCAAATAAAATACAGGATGTTCACACTGTCAGAAAAGCTGATCTCTTACAATGTGTTTCCTCAAAAATATGTTTTTCTGCATGGAAAACAGGATATGCTTATCAGCATTGGCACAAGAACAGATGTTCTTATACAAAGATCCAAATAGAATACAGGACAATGTGTTTCCTCAAAAACATGTTTTTCTGCATGGACAACAGGACACTGTTACAGGATGTTCACACTGTCAGAAAAGATGGTCTCTTACAAGACATTGTTAAACAAGGAAGCTTAGTATTGTTTCTACAGGATGAGCAATTCTCCAAAATAGAATATCAAGAGGAAATGTATATGTTTATGCATGACTAAAACTATATATAAAGAGCTGTATAAATCCAGTTATGTTAGAGGTATGGTAGGGACTCATTTGTCCTAAGGTAAATGTTATATCTCTCACATCATCTGTACTATATGAGAAGTAAAGTTGGAACAGTACTTTAAGCTGCAACATTGTTCCGTTTGGTTTATTATAAAAAGTTATTTGTTACTGCTCTCTAAAGTTGATGCTGCAAAGTATATTCTCTCGTCAGTGTATATTCTGCAAGTTTCTGTATGCAACAGACTGTGAATGCAAATATAACCAGACTTTGAATTTTAGCAGAATCCAGCCAGCAAGACTGAGTGTCTTAAGAACACTTCAAATCCATCACACCAAGCAATAAGCAGCTCCATGTAATTTTTTCAATAACCTGACCACATCAGCCATTAATTCCTTTCATGTTAATCTCCACTATCCTAAATCTAACTGTAATCCATCACTCTGTGTATGACTTGCTGTGCTCTGTCCCATCTGTTTGTTAATGCAATACCTATTTAAACCTTTAAACAATAACAGATCAATGATACAGGGTAGGGAGGGTAGTCTAACAGACTGCCATGGTCTCATACAACAGCCCTCCTTGCAAGCTATCAGATTCCATTCCACCATCCTCCTTCAGTGTTTCAGCATGAGAGGTCCATTATCCATAATTCATATGCAGTATTCATAATGTGTTGAATTCCAGTCCTGACCATTAGGCAGCCATGATTTTTCATAGTGGAACAGTGTCTCAGAAAAGCATTATTAAGTAATCAAGGAGCAGAGCAGGAGTACAGTGGGAAGAAATCAAAGCTGCCATGCAGAGGCAACAAATAATTATCTAAAGCAAACGAACAAAACAAAATTAAGTAAAAAAAACACCGTAGTTGTTTAAACATCAAACATCTCCCTTTTTTAGTTCCTTTATAAAACATATGGAGATATAAATGGATGATAGCCAAACAGAGGATTATATAAATTAAAGAAAAGGACAAAAAGACATGAAGATAAACTAAACAGAAAAAAAAACTATACTGAAGAAAAACATTAAGAAAGGATATTATACATTGTATATGTACCTTACTGAACATAAATCAGCAAAACAATTAAAAAAAAAAGAAATCTTTGTTACATATTTTTACTCATTATTCATAGGATCATAGGTTTATAACTAGGGTAATGTCCACCAGGGTCTTTACAAACCCGGCCATGCAACCCAACCCAGTTTTGTTACAGAGTGCCTTGGACACCTATATGGTGGGTCTGTTAGAAATGAGGTAGCTAAGGGTTATGTGGGGATGGGTGGGTGTTAGTTGGGGATTAATTCACTTACTTTTGATCTATGTCCATCAGAGACATGGGCAGCCAGACCAGTGGTGAATATGTGACTTACCATCCAATGATCAAGGTTTCTTTTGAATAATTCACGGGTGAACTCTGCTTCATGTAGAGCTTATTTCACAGGTAAGGAATCCTTTGAGAAACATATTGGTCCTGCCAACAAGTTCTATTTATGTTGCAGACAAGGTTCAGGTCATTGGAGCTAATGCTTCTGGTACTGTTTGTATTGTGGATGTGCAACAGATCCATCAGAGCTGGATCTGAGGATGTTTTATATACCAGGCATAGATCACCTCTCAGTAACCTGTAGGAGGCTGAGTACAGGGACAGGAGCTTAAGGCTATATGTGTAGGACAGGGTATTCATACCCTGGATTCTTCTGGTGAGGAACCTTTGAGGCCATTCTAACTGTTGCAAGTGCTTTATTAAGTACATGCTAAAGGGGACATTGTACTGACTGATAGGTCTGATAAGGGCTAAGATGAGTGGTACTATTACTTCCTTGGACCTGGATGCCATAACCTTGCTTTTGAGTTGGGTGACATCGAATGATTTTTATTACTATCTTGGCTACTTGTTGGTCAAACTCCAGATTACTGTCAACATATGTTGCTAGATCCCAAACTATTCCGTCAACTCTTAAGGACGTTTTATGAACGAAGTAATTAGCCTGGGTGGTCAATTTCCCAAAGGGCACTATAATTCATTTTTTGCATTGAGTTTTAATCTATGGCTTTTACACTAGTCATTTGTTTGTGTAAGACCCTCTTGTAGAATGCTGGTGTCATGTGGGGAATCAGTGATCACTCCCAATTTACAGTAGGCTACAAATTTGGTGAACCAGAGGCCTTTGACATTAGCCTTGACTTCCAAGAAGTAGATGCCAAACAGGAGCAAGCCCAGCATGGAGCCCTGGGGTACACCATGAGCCCTATCTGCAAACCATCTGGCAATACAGCAAGTTATATAGGGATTTATGCATTGTTCTGAGAGTTCATCAACAATACCTGATTAGGTATTGTATCGAATGCCTTGTCCAGGTGAAGGTGGGTGGTATGCACCATTTTTCCTTCATCTATAGCCATGGTGACCCTCTCAAAGAAGTCTACCAGGTTAAGTAGACAAAACTTTCCCTTAACAAAACCAAACTGGGATGGTTCCAATGTCTGTAGGTTGCCAATGTCTTCTTGGATCATTTCCATGATAATTCATTCCATGGCTTTTGATATTAAAGTTGTCAGACTGATGGGTCTGTAATTGCTGGTGTTATTTGATGCGCCACCCTTTTGAAGAGGAATGACCATTGTAGCCCTTCATTCACCTGTATGAATTAGCCACTCTACAAGTGATAGATTACAAATGAGTAGCTTGGTAGACAAAGAAAATGCTTCCAGACACAGAAAACCAAGACAAATTCATTCACCTTAGAAATCTAGCTAAAAAAGCCACAAGAAGACATAAAGGTAACATCATCCAAATTAAACAATACATTCAGAGAAAAATTAAAACAGTTTTGAAATCTGGTCAGTCACATTACAGGTTGAACATAGTCTAAAACTCCACACCCCACCTCTCAGCCTTCAGACATAATAACAATATCCTCAGGCCCTCTACTTCTAATTGACTTCCTTAAAGAATTATCCACCCTCCTCACTTGCACCCAACCAATCTATCCCTAAACTCACTAAACCTGTACTCACTTGTGACTTCAGACCCATTTCAAGTCTCCCTCCCTAGGCAAGGCATTTGAAAAACTGGCATTCAACCAGTTTACAGACCACATTCAAAATACAGTATTTTAACTCCCCACTAGCATGGTTTTTGATCAGAGTGACGTACATGACTGCCCTATACACAATAACAAATGGCATCCTCAACAATATAAAAAAAGGTCTCTTTACGAATACTGTATTTACTGACCTCACAAAGGCTTTCGACCTTCACTAACACAATCTCCAAACTCAATCACTTACTGAAGCTTACATCAGCAATAACTTTCTCCCATGGTTCCAAAACTTCCTTTGAGATAGGCACTTCAGTTTATATAGGAAAGTCTTCCTCCCATTTCCCTCCTCTTCACAAATGATGTCCATCAGTTATACATTTTTTAACAAGAAATATATTTATTAAATTATCACTTCTGACATAGGCAATCATATATTTATATAAATGCAAACAAACCATACTGACATATTTTCATTTGCAAACATTATACATCACTTATAATCTACGCCTTGTCTGTCAAATATTACAAAGCTCTTTCAATTCCTGTCTTCCCTTAAACCTCATTCCTCCTCCAAAACATTATTCTGCATGTATTGTTCCCACAATTCCTATTTTTTTTGTAATTTGCTCCTATCCTTTTCTAAAGATACCGCTTTCAGTTGTTTTATCTCTGTTGCTATATTCACTACTTCATGTATTATTGGTTTAAACTTACATTTCCTTTTTCTAGTAATTGCTATTTTTGGCAGCCAGCAGAATTAAACTCAGCAAGGCCTTACTATGTCTAGTCAATTCTGATTCTGTATCACAGTTAAAAAAAAAAAAGATTTTTCTTAGTTGCACCAATTTGCTCGCACAGTATGTCCGATAAAGTAGTTAGCAGGGAATTTCTAAAGTCTGACAGCGCATTACACTCCCAAAAAATATGTTCCTAATTATCTCTCTCTTCCCCATCACACCTCCACTATTTGAAATCTACCTGAGGAAAAATTCTTTGGAGTCTGCTTGGTGTACAAAATACCTGTGCAAACACTTCCAAGAAAAGATCCCAAATATTCTAGACTTTGTCACATATTTGGGAGCCATACATATATCCTCCTACTGTTTCTTTGTGAATCGCTTGTTCAGTCTCTCTTCCCAATCCTTTCTAACCTCCTCTGATTGATTCCTATAGTTAACATGCAATATTTTATCTGCCCTACTAATTATTCATTTTTAAAAGCAGCTTATGATCTAGATTCTACTAAAAACTCTAACAGTGCTGGTATTTCACGTAGGATCCCCTACTGCTTCTCTTTGCCTATACTCTGACATCAATCCTTGATAGGAAGGCAATGTCTAGCCTGCAGTCCAAATTAAGTCTTGGCTTATTCTATTACCTTTCCCTCTGTAATTATTTGTTCCCAATACCTAGGTTCCTTTGCCAATTTTCTCCAATAAATTGCAGTGCCCTCTTGGCTAGCTACTGCACCCCTAATTGCAGTCATCACTATCAGCAAAATCTCCTTTCTGTATTCCTATGTTGGCTTAGTTCTTAAAATAATTTCTACTACTTTATGAATCTAATATTCTGCTTGGTTATTGTTAATTTCCTTAAAGATCTGACTCCAAAATCCCAGTCTCTCCATATGTCTTGAGCTGCCCCCTTGTTTCATCATCAGCACTTTCCACTTTGAATTATAACTTTCTGTTTGTGATTTGTATAGTAGCCTTAACTGTGTAGCTCTGAAATACCCATTCAAATCAAGTATTTCAAACCACCTTGTTCTAAAGGAAGGATCAATGTATCCCACTTGACTCTTGCCTTTTTCCCCTCCCAGATAAAATCTTTCACCTCTTTATTAACTGCAATCTACAACTTCTCCTCTGGTTGATAAAATATGCCTGGCCTGTGTATTAAACAAAGGGGTCTAAAAACATTTCCACTGCTTGTATTTTGCTATCCATAGCTATAAAACAAAGCTTCTAACTTCTCAGTTTTGTAATATATTTTGTTTAGTCTCTTCCCACATATCCTTTGCTGCCACAACAGAACTCTTTTCAATCCATACTCCTAAGTACTTTATTTTATCATGCCCCCATAAATATGGGTATTGCTGAACCAATTTGTGTGTGGCACATAGTTTACAACTATTGCCTTTGTTTTATCTTCATTAATTTGGTATCCCCTAAAAGACTTGAAACTGTATCAATGTTCCACAACACTGAAATGTCCTTTTCTGATTTGATCAGTTATAAAATAATATTATCTGCAAATAAACCCAACTTTTCTTGACTGCTACACCAATTAAATCCTTGAATTTGTGATATCCTTAAATTCTTTGCCACTGGTCCTGAATAATAATGCAAATAACAAAGAGGAAAGAAGACACCTATACCTAGTTCCTCTGCTCAAACAGAACTTATCAGAGAGGAACCCCACACACTTTAATGTTTACATCTGATCCCTTATATATCCCCCTAGTCAACCTTATAATTTTATCAGGAATGAAATTGCCCTACTCATAAAATCCCAGCTTACTCTGTCAAATACTTTCTTTGCATCAAGACACATCAACAACAGTAGTATTTTCCTACATTTTGCTTCCCTCTGGATTATCATTGCCCTATTAATCTTGTTAAATATTTGCTTGCCCTCCACAAAACCACAATGATCCATATCTATTAATTTTGGTATCACACCTGATATTATTTTAGCCAATATATACATAAACACTTTATAATCATGGTTTAGAATCAAACTGGGCCTACATTAAGCTGGATTTCATGGATCTTTACCATCTTTAGGTATTACAGCCACTATAGCTTTCTTTCAGGATGTTGGTGTTCCTCCTCCTTTTAAAATACTGTTAAAACCTTCCAAACCTTTATCACTTTCTTCCCTCCTAGCTTCCAAATTTCCACAGGAATACCATCTATCCCCGATGACTTTCCTGTAGATTGGGTATACATCATCATTTCTATCTCATTTCATCCTATCCTAAAGGTTAGTTATTGAGCCCCATCAACGTTTAACATTGGTGTGAAGATGAAGACTGCCAGCCTAACCAGATAGAATTTTGTTGATAATTCTGTCATTTGTAAATATTAATATAAGCCAAAGGCTTGTTCTCTTAAATGGGGAAAAATGTTGGTAAATGTTAAACTTCAAAAATGTAACAACAGTGCACTCTGCTGTAAGAAACCTAAGTCAAGCATTTTATGACTGTCTTTGATCTTTAAAGTCAGCTCCGATATGTCTAGAGGGAGGCATCCTGCCTATTGTTTTAAGACCAGAGTTAATGGCGAAAATGTGCATGTATAAATGTCCTTTATTGCACTGGTTTCTGACCCAGTGTAAAAAATGTAAATGGAGTTTCTGTTAGCCTGGGGACACCAGAGAAGTGTGAAGAATTATGTCATGTGAAGCAGCTCTGTATTATCAATTTAAAGAGAGATAATCAGGGAGCTCAGAGTATTTTTGTCTTTTGAACATCCAACATCACCAGCACTGCCTGTTTCTATATGTAAGTTATTTAGAACTGTATTTTCTCTTAGAAATAGCTTCTTCTTCTTCTTCTTTCGGCTTTTTCCCGGTTAGGGGTCACCACAGTGGATCACCTGTCCGCTCATGATTGGCAGTGGAGTTTTACGGTGTTGAGTTGCCAGCCCAGCGCCCAACCTTCCACAGAAGGCACACACACACACACACACACTCACACCTAGGGCCAATTTAGAGTGTCCAGTCCACCTACAGCATGTCTTTGGAATGTGGGAGGAAACCAGAGCACCCGGAGGAAACCCACGCGACCACAGGGAGGACATGCAGACTCCACACAGAAAGCACCCCAGCCGATAATCAAACCGGAGAACCTCTTGTTGTGAGGTGGCAACGCTAACCGCTGCACCACCGCAGCTGCCCTCTCTTAGAAATAGTTTAATCTTCCTAATTCTTAGCTAAGTGTTTTTCTGTGTTGATGTTAGAACTTTTCTATGGTATTATTTTATTTTTATTTATTTTATTTTACATTTGTTGACGGGGCTAGTCTAACTGGATGTATGTCCATTTTCAGTAGAGGCCCAGGAAGATAAGCTCCACATAAAAAAGATTAACATAAAATGATTAACATATAATGCATGTACAGAAGTTATGTGCAGATTATTACATAACATTTCAATCATTGAATACACAAATTATTGCAGAACATTACATAAATTTGCTAGAAACTCTATTCTCAAGGAATTTTTTTTAAGTATTTCTCTCTGATCTCTGAACTCTTGACTAGCACTGTGTAGTAAGAAGTATTGTCTTATATTTTTATTATGTATTATACATATTTTTAAACCTTTCAACTGTGGCTGTTTTGTGTAGAGATAATTTAAGCTCTAAGAATGCATTGCATGTATATAGTGAGACTATACCAAGTCACTCCAAATAAGTCTTGACTGTTAGCTTGCACTTACCATTTAGATAATAATATTGCACAGTAATAATTGGACACCCTTTTAAGGGCCTTTAAGTAGCTGATAAATATTAGCTGGGTGGTGGCAGTAATTTCTACCATATAGTCTGGGTAAAAGGAGCACAGTTGGAGAACCTGTGCCAGCCTTCCCCAGGAGTGTCTGTGTGGTTGTATAAACTCTCATCTCAAAGTGTGGTTGTGTCAGCTACTTGGGCAGGCACACGAAGCACTGTTTGGACAGAGGGGGTGCTGGAGGCTTTAGCTTGCCCAGCTGGCTGAGATCTGGACCCTATATCTGTGCCAGTGGGGAGTCTTATTGCGGACCTGGAGAGAAAGGGAGAAACCAGACCCAGACTGACTGTGATTTCTGTGTGCTCTTAAGGGAAATTGCACTTTACTGAGCATGTATTTATTATCCTTTCCCTATATGGATGCCCCTCACTGGTGTTAGTGGTGAGGATTGAGGCTCCTTGATTGCTGGGCCAGTGCACAGGCATCACATATTAATTGATTGGCAGTGGTGGGATATCGACACCACCTATTAATTGGTTGGCAAATACTAATTGGCTTGTAGTGGTGTGGGTAGAATGCATTCCTGTCGCTTGTGTACAATGATCACTGAAGGTGTTTTTAACTCTAAATCAGCCATGCATGAATATTCAGAGTTCAGATCACAATTGTTTTATTTCTTTTGTTAGCTTAGTCAGGGAGAGCAGGCAGCATGTCAGCAGAGGAGTACGGAAAGCTGGCAAGGAGCCAGCTGGCTGATATGTGTCAGGCTAGGGGACCGATACATGGAAACCTGACTAAGGCAGACATGATTGCAGATTTGGTCACAGCTGCATCAGAAAACAGCAACCAGGAGGACGATCAGACTGGCAGTGGAGATGTACCACCCTCAGAGAATGGACAGCTCAACCTTTCTGCAGAGGACATAAAAATCCATCTGGAGCTAAAGACACTTATTGCAGGCCATGCATTTGGAAATAGAAGCAGCTGAGAGATTGAGATGTCTACAGGCTGAGGATAAATTTACTTGCTAGGATACCCCTTAGCTGCTGTGTGCTTCATGCCCCTGTGCGCTGATCATATCCTGCCTACCCTCCACTAGGAGATTACTATCCACCAGGGACCCAAGGACCCACCCAATCATCCAACTGTAACATCACTTCATAAGTGAAAACTGCTGTTCTCACACATAAAGTGATAAGAGAGTATGTGCAATTTCCTGCCTACCCTCCACTAGGAGATTACTATCCACCAGGGACCCAAGGACCCCCCCCCCCAATCATCCAACTGTAACATCACTTCATAAGTGAAAACTGCTGTTCTCACACGTAAAGTGATAAGAGACCTGCCTACCCTCCACTAGGAGATTACTATCCACCAGGGACCCAAGGACCCCCCCCCCAATCATCCAACTGTAACATCACTTCATAAGTGAAAACTGCTGTTCTCAGACGTAAAGTGATAAGAGACCTGCCTACCCTCCACTAGGAGATTACTATCCACCAGGGACCCAAGGACCCCCCCAATCATCCAACTGTAACATCACTTCATAAGTGAAAACTGCTGTTCTCAGACGTAAAGTGATAAGAGACCTGCCTACCCTCCACTAGGAGATTACTATCCACCAGGGACCCAAGGACCCCCCCAATCATCCAACTGTAACATCACTTCATAAGTGAAAACTGCTGTTCTCACACGTAAAGTGATAACAGACCTGCCTACCCTCCACTAGGAGATTACTATCCACCAGGGACCCAAGGACCCCCCAATCATCCAACTGTAACATCACTTCATAAGTGAAAACTGCTGTTCTCACATGTAAAGTGATAAGAGAGTATGTGCAATTTGTAAGTTTGGTTTATAGCTAATTCATTTCACTGCTTTAATCCTTGTTGTTAATTATTGTATGCCTCACAGCCTGAACACCCAGTAGCCATCCCCCCCCAAACTCCAGTAGACTACGTATATTCCCTCTCATACTTCTAGTTTTATTAACCCTTCATCTATATTGCCTTTCTAGCCCTAGTCTAGCCTTGCCTGATTTTTTTTCCCCTCACCTCTGTGGTTATAAACCTGACTGCCCACTAGGTGGCACCCTCCTATCTGCTCCTCTCTTGTTGCCCCTCATCCTCATAAGGCTGTCTTCTTTTTTAAACTCCTTTTTTGCATTCTTACAACTGACCCTACATATTACCTTTTCTGCTATACTTTCCCACTATCTGCCTTTAATATTCACTTATACTACATCCTACTCTTCCACACAGATCACAAACCTTCTTACCTCTGCAGTCACTCCTCCACAATCAGAATTCCACTGATTGTTCACCTCGACTGTCTCACTCAACTGTCTCAACCCGCTCCGTTCGCCCTGTGGGCTCACTCCGCTCCCCTCCCTACCCCCAATTCCCACACATCCCCAGGGGTCCTCAATATATTTTCACTAAACCACACCCCTATTTTACCTATACCAATCAAATAGTTCTCCTTATTACCACTCCCCTCCATACTTATTCAATTACCTCTCGTAACTATATCGAATATCCACCCCACCCTTATAGTTTCAAATACCCAGCTGCTATTACTACATACCCTTATCTATCTTTTCATCTTATACCTACATCATGGCCAATGTTACCTACCTAACTCAACCAAAATTTATAGCCTTTGTTTTACTCCTACCTCCTCTAATAACTAACTACACATTAACCTCTTATGAACAACCACTCCACCCAAACCTTCTACTGCCTTCTAGGCTCACTTCCACACCACTACTACCTATCTCTCTTTACAGCTTTAACACCACAATTTGTCCCTGCTACCTGCAAGCCAAATATCACAGACTAACCCATATAAAATATAGTACTCTCCATGCAAGAAAAACACTTTGTTTTTATTTCCTTAAAGTTAACAACCCCACATATAAAATACTCCACTTAGCCCTGCTAGATGGAGACATTCATCCTAATCCTGGCCCAAACAATATTCCTGACACTGTACAAATCACCTCCAACATTACTCTTCCACATACACCTAATAAGCCTCCAAACTCTCTTTCAATAGCACATCTTAACATTCGAAGCATTAAAAAGAAAACTACCCATCTTCATGCCCTATTAGAATTCTACCAATTTGATTTCCTATGTCTATCAGAAACATGGCTAAAACCATCCATTAATGACAATGAACTTACCCTACCTGCCTACAGTATCCTGAGAATGGACCGTATTAACAAAAAGGGAGGGGGTGTAGCAGTCCTCTATAAAAATAATCTACAAGTCACCACATCTAACATAAACCTACCTATATTTAATAACTCAGAAATCCTAGTCACTAAACTTCAAATCAACAAATTCAAATCCATTAACATCGCTTGTATTTACCTTCCCCCTGGTAATAACATTAATACCCTTGAAAGCATTCTTAACTGGATATCTATCAATCTTCCACAAGAAACTTTAATACTTGGGGACTTTAACATCGATTGGAAGTCCTGCAGTACCCCTCAGCCCACCACCCACATTAATCTTTATGGCTTCTCTCAAGTTATTACCTCCCCTACAAGAATTAATAAAACCAACAACAAAGAAAGTATACTAGATTGGATTCTTACAAACTCTCCACATCTTACATACAAGGCAGGAACCCTCCCTGATGATCTAAGTGATCACTTACTCACCTATATCATCAGACACAAAATTAACATACCTAACCCAACTACATATCGTACAATCAGGACTAAAAACTCCTTCAACCCTGAACTTTTCCAGCTAGAACTTAAACACTGTGATTGGTCACCACTAAAAACACTCCCCCTAGATAAAGCAGTTGACTACTTTAATTCCACATTCTTATCCATCCTTGACCAACATGCCCCTGTTCGCTCTATTAGAAGTAACACTAAACCTGCCCCATGGCTCACCAAAGCAACTAGACAGAATATTCTCCTCAGAAACAAATTGTGGTCAAAATGGCACACTACCAGGAATTCAACAGATCACCAAACCTTTAGACAACTTAGAAATACTACTAATAAAGCTATCCTGCTAGATAAAAAAAACTTTTATATCCAACTACAACAAACTAACCAAAGAAATCCACAAAAATTTTGGTCCAGCATCAACAAACTCCTACACCCAGGCCAATCTATAACACCTACCCCACAAGGCTCTATCCAAGACAATCTAACACAAACTGCCAATGCCTTTAATTCTTTCTTTACAGATACCATTCAAACACTAGCTAAGCAATTATCTCCAACTTCCCCTAATCTAACCACTTCTTCAACTTACCCTATTCCATTATTTCAGCTATAACCGGTTCCTACATCCTTCATTTGCTCTCTTCTAGAAAAACTGAAACCTACTACCCCCTCTGCTGACCATCTACCTGCTGAGTACCTGCAAAAAGGTGCCAAAGCCATAGCCCTCCCCATTTCCATACTCATAAACAGAACTATAACCGAAGGAAATATCCCATCTATCTGGAAAATCTCACACATCATCCCCCTTCATAAAGGTGGTAACTCCACTGACATCTCAAACTATAGACCAATAGCCTTACTCTCTTCACTGGCAAAAATAATGGAAAAATGTGTCCATAAGCAAGTACTCACCCATCTAATTGATAATAACTTACTTGCCAACTGTCAACATGGATTTAGACCTAACCACAGCACCACCACAGCCCTTCTCTCCTTCACAGACTGTATAAATTCTAACCGTAATAACAATACCCTTTCCTCTTCTGTCTTCATTGATTTATCTAAGGCTTTTGATATGGTTAATCACCAGCTCCTTACTGAAATACTTAAATCTCTTTCTCTTGATACTCTAGCATTACAATGGTTCAAATCCTACTTAGAAAATAGACAACAAGCAGTACTATGGGAAGGTAACCTATCTTCTCACCTCCCTATTTCCCTTGGTGTCCCCCAGGGCTCCATTTTAGGCCCATTGTTATTTTCCATTTTCATTAATGACTTCCACCTAGCAATCCCACATGCTACCTGCATTCAATATGCAGATGACTCCACTATTATTTGCTCAGCTAATACCCCTACCGAGCTACAATCACTTACACAAAATGCATTTAACACAGTGGAACAATGGTTTTTAAACCGCTGCCTTTTACTTAACCCTAAAAAAACTAAACTCCTACTTTTTACTCCTACTCGTAGGTCTGCCCCTCTTCACTTTACTCTTACATCCAACAATGGGACACTCATATCTCCTGACATAACCACCAAACTTCTTGGAATAACCATAGATAATAATCTAAACTTTGACACTCATACTAACATCACTATAAAAACAGTAAATAATAAACTGGGATCCCTTTACAGAATCAAACCCTTCCTTACTCCCTCAACCAAAGTCGCTATAGCTAGAACTCATTTAATCACTACCTTACTCTATGCCTCACCCATATACACCAATCTCACAAAAAATAACCTAAACAAACTTGCTACTGCCTATCACTCCATTGCTAGATTTGCCACAGGATCTCCTTTTAGAACACATCACTGCAACAATCTAAAACAACTAGGATGGCTAGAATTTCATAACCAGATACTCTCTCAACAACTTACTATTATCCATAAGAGCTTGTACTACCCCACCTATACACCTATACTGACTACCCTCATTACCCCCTACAACAATCTTAAGAACCTACGCTCCTCTAATAAGCCACTTATTACTATCAACAAATCCAACAACTCAGCTGGAGATTCTTTGTTTTCTAACTCCATAGGCAAACACTGGAACAGACTTCCCTCTGAACTCCTATCTCTGACCTCCACAAGACTCTTTAAACTAAAAATAAAACAATTTCTCAGTTCTCACTGGCTTTGTCCTTGTACTAACCCTGACTAAATGTCTTCTCTGCTCCTAACAATAGTATATTCCACCTATTTACATACTCTTGCTGCTTCCTATATACCTTTATCTCACTGTATCATATGATACATTTCTATAATTTATCAACAGTATATACTTTCTGTTATCCTGCTTCCAGTTGAAAACTACTAATTTGTTTTTATTTCTATTGCATTGCATATCACCTCAGCATGAACTAGGTATCCTTGTAATGTCAACTGTACCTAATCTGTATGTCTGTAAACTGTTTAGTCCCTTTTTAATTATCATTATAATTCTTTGAATTTGAGACAATTATTACAGTCATATACTGTGTATGTGAATGGCTGTAACTGGTTAGAGATATTTTACTACTGTTTTACTGCTTTGAACTTATTATTTTTTACTGTATAAAATTATCTGTGTTGGAGCTTTTCTCCCCGGGCCTCTACTGAAAATGGATTTTATTCCAGTTAGACTAGCCCGGTCAACAAATGTAAAATAAAATAAATAAAAATAAAAATAATGAGAAACTGCTATGCTTAGAAGCTGAAGAAAAGGAGAGGTAGAGGCAGCATGAGAAGGAGATGCTGACTCTTCACCAGAGTCATGGAGGTAATGGGGAAGGGAGTAACTGGACTCCAGAAGCACAAAAGGTCAGTAAGTTTCTTCCGCAGTTTAAAGAGGGGGATAATTTTGATAGTTTCATTCATATGTTTGAGAGGGTATGTAAACAGTATGATGTTGACCAAAGGCTCTGGGTACGGTTCCTGACCCCCTTACTCCACGGTAAAGCTGTAACTGTGTTGTCTAAACTTGCTGATTGTGAATATTTTGATTATACTGTTGTTAAAAATCATTTGTTCAAATGTTTTAAGCTAACACCTGAAACGTATAGGAAAAGGTTTTGTGAGCCTAGATGCAAGGCAGATGAAAGTGTGTGTGAATATGTTGCTGAACTGAACACTTATTTTCATAGGTATGTGAGTGGATGTCAGGTCACTACTTTTGAAGGGCTGGCAGAGCTTTTGATGAGGAAACAAGCCTTTAGCACTTTGCCTGAGGACATGAGGATCTGGTTAACTGATAGACAATGTGCTATTTCAGATGAGTTGGGGAAGAAAGGAGATCTATATCTAGCAAGCAGGGAACTCCTACACAGGAAAGGGACCCCCAGTACTGCTCATGGGTCTAAAGGAATCCATGGTGGGCAGTACAGACTACCACAACAGAATCTGACAGTTGCAAGGGAAGCCACTAGTCCAGGTACATGTCCAGGACCTAGGGTTAAATGTTTTGAATGCAACCAGTGGGGCCATGTAGCATACAGATGTCACGGAGGCAAGGTAGGGAACAAAAGCTGAGAGAGCCAGTAAGTGGGAAAGACAAAATGCCAGTAGTAGGTTAGGTTGAGAGAAGGGTACCGAACTACCATCCTGCAGATGTCCTGATAGGGAAGGATTTGGATGAGGCAGTACCATGTGCTTATGCAGTTACATGCAGTCAGGCTAGGAGACAAGCATGTGGGTCTGATAGCCTGGGGGAGACCCAGGCAGACTGCATACTTGAAGCCAGGACTGGTGAGGTGGTTACTTCAGGGAGGGAGCTACTCTGTAGCAGTGAAACTGAAGGTGAGCCACAGCCGCTTGTGGGTACTCATGTTCCCTTGGACAGAGGGACTGCAAAAGTAGAGGTGAGTAGTAGTATCCAGGCTGACAGTGAGGCGTCACTGTCAGAGGATGCCAGACTTCCTGTGGAAGGGGAGCTGGGAAGGGTTACAAAGAGAGAGTTGAGACAGGCTCAGTTCTCAGATCCTACACTGCAAGGCCTGAGGCAAGTAGCTAGTGAGGCACCTGATTCTCAAGGGAAGGGGGAATCTGTATACTGAGACAAAGGGTTACTGCATAGAGAGTGGACCCCTGAGGGAGGGCTAGAAGGTGAGAGGGTACAGCAGTTGGTAGTGCCTAGAGCCTACCATCTGGTGCTTCTAGCCATAGTCCATGATATTCCCTTTGTAGGTCATATGGGCATAAAACATACAAAGAGATGTATTATGCAGAACTTCTATTGGCCTGGAATTTCCAGAGATGTAACAGGGTACTGCAGGACCTGTGAGCAGTGCCAAAAGGTAGGCAAGGCAGGAGACAAGGTGAGAGCTACTTTGATGCCTTTGACTGTGATTGAGGAGCCATTTAAGAGGGTAGCTATGGATATTGTGGGGCCTCTGAGTACCTCAAGTTCCACAGAGAAAAAGTATATCCTAGTGGTAGTGGATTATGCTACCCAATACCCTGAGGCAGTGTCTCTGTCCTCCACTGAGGCAGAAAAGATGACAAATGCTTTCTTAGAGATTTTCAGCAGGGTAGGTTTCCCAAAAGAAATACTGACTGACAGAGGTGCCAATTTCATGTCAGACCTGCTGGCTTGTCTGTGGAAGTCCTGTGGGGTGAAGCACCTGAAGACCACCCCCTACCATCCACAGATTAATGGACTTGTTGAGAGGTTAAACTCTACATCAAGTCCACGCTACGAGCATTTGCAGACCAGTTTAAGAGGGAGTGGCCAAATATTTGCCCCATCTGTTGTTTGATTACAGAGAGGTTCCCCAGGAATACACAGGTTTTTCACCCTTTGAGTTGCTTTGTGGGCATAGGGTGAGGGGACCTCTAGATTTAATTTGTGATAAGTGGGAAGGTGAGTGTAAACCTCACAAGGAGTCTGTTGTGGCATATGTCCTAAACCTCAGGACAAGGCTCAGGGAACTAATGGGCTTGGCCTAAGAGAACCTGGCAGAAGCCCAACAACAGAAAAAGGTGTGGTATGACAGGAATGCTCAAGCTAGAGAGTATACTGTGGAGCAGTAGGTAATGGTTCTCATTCCCGTCAGACACAACAAGCTGCAGGCAGCTTGTGAGGGACCCTACAAGGTAGTAAGAGAGGTAAGTGGTGGAACTGCTAGGCAGGAGGCAGGGGACAAATTGTACCATGTTAACATGATGAAACCTTACCAAGATAGGGAGGCCCTTGTGCTGAGTATTTGCAGTGGATTGCAGGAGGAGTCTGAGGTAGATCTGGTGACTGATCTCTTCAGTGAGGCTCAGACTGACACCTCAGTGGAAGGGGTAGCAATGTCTCAGCAGCAATCTCCTACCCAGGTTCGAGAAATCCAAACAGTGTTACAGGAGTTTGGGGACATGTTTACTGGGAAACCAGGGTGTACCCACCTGGTACAGCACCAGGTGGATACAGGACCCCAAAGGCCTATTAGGCAGGCCCCTTATAGGGTCCCTGAGAGAGTCAAACAGACTCTGTGGGAGGAGATACAGGAAATGTTGGAACTAGGGGTAATTCAAGAATCCAACAGTCCCTAGGCTTCCCCAATGGTGCTGGTGCCAAAGAAGGATGGCAGCACCAGCTTCTGTGTGGACTACAGGAAATTAAATAGTCACACAGAGTCAGATACTTACCCCATGCCTAGGACAGACAAGGCCCTAGAGCAGCTGGGTGGGGCTAAGTATTTTACAACCATTGATCTTATCAAGGGTTACTGGCAGGTGCCCTTGACTCCCAGTGCTAGAGAGAGGTCAGCCTTTGTGACTCCATTTGGCTTGTATGAGTTCACAAAGATGCCCTTTGAGATGAAAAATGTCCCAGCAACTTTCCAGAGGCTAGTAGATCATATCCTAGCTGGAGCAGGAAGGTTTTCCCTTGCTTACCTAGATGATACTGCCATCTACAGCCATTCCTGGCAAGAGCACATTCAACATGTCAGGGAGGTGCTAGGCAGACTACAAAGGGTAGGGGTGACCATTAAGCCGAGCAAATATCAGGTGGGTATGGCAGAGGTCTCCTACCTGGGACATAGAGTGGGGAGTGGTAAGATCAGGCCAGAACCTGCCAAAGTGGAAACCATTCAGGTATGCCCTGCACCTGTTAGCAAAAAGCAGGTGGCAGCATTCTTAGGGACAGCAGGGTACTACAGAAAGTTCTTTCCCAGTTATAGTACCATAGCTGCTCCCCTCACAGACCTGATAAGGAAGAACAGAGCTAGCCAGCAAAATGCCAAGTTGCTAAGATGGAGCATAGGGTTGCAAGCATATGATATGTCAGTGCAGCACTGCAGTGGGATTAGCAATGCCAGTGCAGATGGGCTCTCAAGACAGGGAATGGGTTAAGCTATACTCAGATAGACCTAATCCTCTCAAGCAACGTTTATCAAGGGTCACTTGAAAAACTAGCTTGAGTTCTCCGGAGATTTGTGAAGATAGGTGAAGGCTGCCAGCCTAGCCAGATAGAATTTTGTTGATAATTCTGTCATTTGTAAATATTAATATAAGCCAAAGGCTTGTTCTCTTAAATGGGGAAAAAATGTTGGTAAATGTTAAACTTCAAAAATGTAACAACAGTGCACTCTGCTGTAAGAAAGCTAAGTCAAGCCTTTTATGACTGTCTTTGATCTTTAAAGTAGGCTCCAATATGTCTAGAGGGAGGCATCCTGCCTATTGTCTTAAGACCAGAGTTAATGGCTAGAATTTGCATGTATAAATGTCCTTTATTTCTCTGGTTTCTGACCCAGTGTAAAGAATGCAAATGTAGTTTCTGTTAGCTTGGAAACACCAGAGAGGTGGAAGAATGATTCATGTGAAGCAGCTCTGTATTATTAGAGCATTTTTGTCTTTTGAACATTCAGCATTACCAGCACTGCCTGTTTCTATATGTAAATTATTTAGAACTGTGTTTTCTCTTAGAAATAACTAAGAATTAGGAAGATTAGACTAAGCATTTTTCTGTATCTGCGGTGGTGCAGCGGTAGAGTTGTTGCCTCACAGCAAGAGGTTCTCCCGTTCGATTCTCAGCTGGAGCGCAGGGAGTGCCTTCTGTGTGGAGTCTGCATGTCTTCCCCGCGGTTGGGTGGGCATTCGAAAGACATGCGTAAGTGGACGTGCCTTCATTGAAGGTTGGACGTCAAGCTGGCACCTCCGCGTTCGTGAAAATCTACTGCCAATCATTAGCGGACTGGAGTTCCACTGTGGCGTCTCCTAACAGGGAAAAGCCGAAAGACAAACAACAACAACAAGACTAAGTGTTTTTCTGTCTTGATGTTAGAACTTTTCTACGGTATTATTTTAAGTATTTCTCTCTGATCTCTGAACTCTTGACTAGCACTGTATAGTAAGAAGTATTGTCTTGTGTTTTTATTATTTATTATTAAATACTTTTAAATCTTTCAACTGTGGCTGTTTTGTGTAGAGATAATTTAAGCTCTAAGAGTGCATAGCTTGTACATAGTGAGACTGTACCAAGTCACTCCAAATAAGTCTTGACTGTTAGGTTGCACTTACCATTTGGATAATAATATTGCACAGTAATAATTGGGCACCCTTTTAAGGGCCTTTGAGTAGCTAGCTGATAAATATTAGCTGGGTGGTGGCAGTGAGTTTTACCGTATAGTCTGGGTAAAAGGGGCACAGCTGGAGAACCTGTGCCAGCCTTCCCCAGGAGTGTCTGTGTGGTTGTAGAAACTCTTATCTCAAAGTGTGGTTGTGTCAGCTACTTAAGCAGGGACATGAAGCACTGGTTGGACAGAGAGGGTGCTGGAGGTTTTAGCTTGCCCAGCTGGCTGAGATCTGGACCCTATAGCTGTGCCAGTGGGGAGTCTTATTGGAGACCTGGAGAGAAAGGGAGAAACCAGCCCCAGACTGATTGTGATCTCTGTGTGCTCTTAAGGGAAATTGTACTTTACTGTGTGTATTTATTATCCTTTCCCTATATGGACGCCCCTCACTGGTGTTAGTGGTGAGGATTGAGGTTCCTTGATTGCTGGGCCAGTGCGCAGGTGTCACAATTGGCATATTTAATTCTTTCATAAACATTTCCATTTCTATTTTTTCTTGATTTCTGCATTTCACTGCTTTACACAGATTTTCATAAAGTTTCAGAAATATTTCTAATACCTCTACGGGATCTCTATCTATCTTACTTGTTATAGGCTCCATAATCTTGTCAACAACCCTTTCTACTTTCTGTTGCCTGAGCTGTTGCACTAAAAGTTTTAGTGCTCTTGAGTTATTATCAAAAATAACACTTGCTTCACAGAAATCTTTCTAAACTCATGCATATTATCAAGGTAGTCCCTCATTGTCTCTTTAGCACTCTGCAGCTACATCTCTTCTTATTCTGTGAGATTCCCTCTATTATGCAATACTTTAATCTTTGTCAGTCCCTCTAAATAATTATTTTTACTTCTTAACCATATTTCTTTTTATTTTATTTCTACCCTATTTTAAACCCCACTTTAACCTCAGGGATCAATCTTATCCCAACTAGTGTTTTCTTTCATTAATAAATTCCCTACTGATCTATCACAACTCCCAAATTCTGATTCAGAACCTAAAATGTATGTCAATTAACTAAATAGTGTGTTACTCTGACATCAAATATTAGGTGTGTTTAATGTGAACAGTTTGCTTAATTAGTATAACATAGTCATCTACAGGATTGGAGTCCTTCATGTTAGAATAAAAAAGAAATAGAATACAATCTTAACAGTCTGTCAGAAAGGCTCTCACAATACAAACTCATCCTTAATAAAAAAAAAACTGTGATTTTAGGGACCAGACAAAAGATCTCCCATGAGCCCCAACAGTGGGCCATTCTGTGCAATAACAAAGACCCCAATGAAACCACATCCTGCTTAAGTACTTCAGAATTTTGATGAAACAAACTCTTAATTTCCAACAAAACACTAAGGCAATAAAACATCAAATCAAATCACTTCTATTCTGGACTAAGAAAACATCTTGCTTCCTTTCTACAGGGAGAATGGCAATCAGCTAGGGAATTTTACTAGGCCAGCTTGAATATGGTCTCACAGTTATTGCAACTACATCTAAGAAAATAATCTGTACTACAAACCACATCCAACAACATCTCTAGATTTATCACCCTGTCCCCTCAATCAGAACTTCATTGTTCAAAGTCCAAATGGTTACCCATACAGTAAAGATTTTCACTACTATTTTCATCCCTAACTTATAAACTAATTCACTTTCCAATTATTTTGCCATATACCCCAGCAAAAGAATTAAACTACCACCCATAGCCTCTCTCTCCCTTAACATCCTCAGCCACAGACTTTGTACCATAGATCACTGCTTTTCAGTAATAGCTCCTCAGACATGGAAATCCCTTCCAATAAACCTAAAAGAAATCTCATCCTTCCCAAAATTAAGGCACAAACTCAAACAATACTTGTCTGACCAAGCTACTTGGAAATGCTTCCCAAAACAAGGGATAACTTGAAAGAGTTGACACCCTGTACTCCCTCTTATAGACCTTCATTCAAAATATCTTGCCAAGTCTGGCATATCCTGAGACCACACTCTTTTCTACTCATCCACCCTACCCTTCCCATACTCCTTCACCCTCAATCCTCCCCTCTCCTCTCCTTCACCACCTTTTTTTCTTAACAAATCTTAGTTGTGCGTAATGTACATGTTGCATATTTGTTCCCAGTGTTAATGTTACTTTTCATTGTTATCTGTACTACTCAGTAATATATGCATGTGTTTTTAATGTAATAGCTGCTGCACCCTCAGAAATTATACTTTGTTGTCTTTATGTTATTCGCTGGACTGAACCTGAAAATGGTCCATTCAGATCAGAGTTCTAAACCAGCTAAGAAATGAATAAATAAATAAAAACCCACACAGACTCTACAAGTTGCAGAGTGAAGAGAAATGTACAGATTCTATAGTGCATTGGACACAGATGAGAAATTTATTAGTGAAACTATTCTGTGGAACCACTAAGTTCAGTGTCCTATCTATTAAGTGGTGAAACTGAAAGATTACATTAGGTCATGAGTCTCTCTTTGTGCCTAACACATTCCCCAGCAATGTGTGTTTTTGCTAATATTTCTTTCTTTAACTGATTTGGCACTACAAATTATCCCAGAACATCACACATTTCATACATGAAATGTCTTCCCTAAATGAAAATCATCTATATACTTCTTTCCTCTAAATAGTCTTTGCTTCCGTCAGCCACTCATTGCCACCCCTGAAGCATCTGTATTTTTGATCAGTCTCAGTACATTTCTGTTTAAGCTTCCTTTTTACCACAGGTAAATGTAGAATTGTCTAGATAATAGGTTCATAGGTTCATAGGTTTATACTAGGCTAAAGACCACTAGGGCCCTTAAAAGCATACCATTCAACCTAAATGTGACCCACAAATTTGATTTATATTTGATTTACAGGTAGTGGTTTACTGACCGCCTCTGTCCATCAGAGACATAGGAACCAGACCAGGGATGAATTTCCAATTACCCATCCATTAGTCCAAGTTGGGCTTAAATAGGGATATGGAATAACTCTGCTTCACATTGTTTGGGAGCCTGTTCCAAAGAATGGGAATTCTCTGAGAAACATATCTATTTCTCCAACATGCCCAGTTTATGTTGCAAGCAAAATTTAGGTATTTTAATCTACTAGTTCTGCTGCTGTTTATTTTGCAGATTTCCAAAAGATTATCAAAACAGGATCCAGGTATGCCTTATATGCCAGGCAAAGATCACCTCTCAGAAGTCTGTATGATACCAAGTAAAAGACAGGGCTTTGAGGCAATCAGCATAGGACATTGTGTTTACTCCCTATACTCTTTTTGTATGGATCCTTTGTGGATCTTCCAGTTGCTGCATGTGTCTGGTCAGGTACATACCAAAGGGGACATTATTCTCTATGATAGGCCTGATGAGGGCCGAGTACAGTGGTATGATGCCCTCTCTGGACCTAGATGCCATGACCTTGATTACAAATTCAGCAACACAGAAGGGTTTTCTTACTGCCTTGGACGCATATTGTTCAAAAGCTTCATTACTATTTACATGAGTTCCCAGATCCCTGGCTAGTGAATCAACTTTTAAGGGTGCTTTATTGATAACACAGACATCCGGAGTGGCAGACTTCTCAAAACGTACTATAATGCATTTCTTGATATTGAGTTTTAAGCCATGGCATTGGCACTATATGATTGTCTGTATTAGACCTTCCTGAAGGGTGTTCTCATCTTGGCGGGATTCATTGACTTATGCCACTTTGCAATCATCTGCAAACTTGCTTAGCCAGAGGTCTTTGACATTAGCTTTGACATCTGAGAAGTAGATGCTAAAGACAAGTAGACCTTGCACCATACCTCTCAACCTGGAAACACCAAAAGTCTGGACAAAAGTCCATGAAAAATAGGTAAAAATCTGTACACTGATTAACATAACATTTGCATACATAATTATGTAACCCTGCCCACTCCAATGGAATTGTGGAATGCCAACTTTTAAACGCAAACTGAAGAACAGACAACCAAAATATGGCCCCAGACCCTGTAGTAAATGGTAACCATTTTTTTAATGTGTAGAAATGATGTTCACTGGGAAGAGAAAAGATGATGAACCTTAGGTTTGGTTTTTGGTGACTTGTAGTATGTGGGTTTTGTGGTAAAAGAAGGGCATTTAATGGTAGACAATATTCTACTCTTAACAAAATAATATTATAGTATGCTGGGACCTCCAAAAGTCAGTCATTCTCCATGGCCTACTGATCAGTGGCATAGCTATTGCTTGTGCCACCTGGGGCTGTCTGAGTTTTCCACCTTTCCCCCCCCTCACAAAATCATGGTTGAATGGGGCCCCCCATACACAGCCCTCCCCCCTGCAGCCATTCCAATGTCCCATTACTTGGCTATTTCACCCAATTTACCATAAACACTAATGTGCATACTGCTTTACTTCTACAATGATTATTTGGATTTCATTTAAAAATGTGTTTTACATTTTACAGCACAAACACTAATAGACATCTGTTAAGCAAAGCAGTACAGTCTCACAATGAAAATAGACTTAGCATTAAAACTTTTCTGCCCTTGAAAGTAAACTCACATTCATTGAAACAGAATTGAAACCCACATTCAAAGAAAATGCACCAGGCCAGTGGCGGATAAAGATTACCTTGGGCTGGTTTCAAAGCATAGGCCCTTTGCACATGAAACATACACGTGTTCTTTCTTCCTGATTGTATTAAATTATATTCCTTGTATAAGACAGCACACTTGTTAGAGTGCATTTTAATTTTTTGTTTTTAACATTTTTCCAGTAAGCAATGAAAAAAATGCATGAACCAATAATGACAAAACTGTCCAATTCAGGACATTTCCATCATAAAAGTCTGCTCAGACTTCTACAGTTCACCAGCATCAGTAAATATGCATAATCTCTGCAGAAGTAAAAGTCATCTGAATAATTTCACATTAAACAGATCTGTAACTAATGAAGAGGTTGCTGCTAGCAAACAACTGTAAATTTCATTGTTTCATCTACAAATAAGGTGTCTGTTGCCCTTGAGGAATAAATTCCCCGTTACATTAAAAAAATGATACTCTAGTAATATTGAAATATGGAATGGATGGAAAATTGATATCAGTTTCATAGTTACTAGGTATCTCCTCCAATGAGGACATTCTCAGGACTGCACCATCACCCCCTTTAAAAGTACAACACAGTACAGTATCAATAATCCATCTACATACTGTGGGAGTAGAACCCACAGCCTTCTGTATAAAAAGCAAGTATTCTACCTGTTGTGCTATTAACACCACAGACTTGCCATAAGCAGCACTAACATTCTCTCCTTGTGAAGACCTATATATCATAAGAAATTTGGAAAAAGCCTAAATTTATTGGAGGGAGGCCCAAAACCAGGGACACAATTTAAACATTGCTTGTATAATCTTAGAAAAGTTGCTAGAATAAAATGTGTTACATGCATTTCCTGCCAGATAGGAAAACTGGAAATAGCTATCATTATTTAGTGAATTCAGTTCTTACTAATTTGCTAGAAAACCACAAATTTTAAGAGGAACAAACCAAAGAGTTAAACACAAACAGTGGTGTGGAACTCAGGCTCTTGCTCCTTGTTCCCAAGGTACAGGGTTGGAGCCTGAGTAACACTAACCTCCTGGTATACTGAACTGGGGCATTTTACACACACAGAATAGTGGTAAATGCACTGATTTATACACAGGATGGTGGTAAATGTACTGATTCACACACAGAATGGTGGTAAATGCACTGATTCACACACAGAATAGTGGTAAATGCACTGATTCAGACACAGAATAGTGGTAAATGTACTGATTCAGACACAGAATAGTGGTAAATGCACTGATTCACACATGTAATAGTGGTAAATGCACTGATTCACACACAGAATAGTGGTAAAGTCACTGATTCACACACACAAACAGTTACCAACAGAATAATGGTGGTAAATGCACCGATTCATTAGAACGTCCACTACTTTCAATAACTATCCACAACAGTTCTCTATTCATTACAGATTTAGAACAGAGTACAATGGTCTAATTCATTAGAATGGCCCCAAATAAATAAATGGTCTGATCCACACACCCTCTATGCAGAGCAGATTACAATGGTCTGATTCACACACACCCCTCTGAGCAGAAATGCACAATAACGGTTACCAGCAGAGTAATGGTGGTAAATCCACTGATTCATTAGAATGGTCACTACTTTCAATAACTAAACTACAATAAGTGAGCAACCAATAAATGCACAACAGTTCTCTCTTCATTATAGTAGATTTAGAGCAGAGTATGGCCACGAGCGCGCAACCAATAAATGCACAACAGTTCTCTATTAATTATAGATTTAGAGCAGAGTACAATGGTCTGATTAGAAAGGCAGATTTAGAGCAGATTACAATGGTCTGATTTATTAGAATGGCCCCAGATAAACTACATAGCGTGAATACAATGGTTAATTAATTGCACAACAGCAGAAAAATGCAGTGATTCATTAGAGTGGCCATAGCCACACAACCCCCAGATAAATAAGCTGGTTAACTAAACTACAACTACAATGAGCAGCCAGTAAATGCACAACAGTTCTTGGCTAAATAATGCTGATCATCCAGACGGACTTTTGCATACCAGAATAATGCACAATTACGAGCAGCAGATAAATAATCATAACAGTCCTACGGTAAACTATGCATTAGACCAGATAACTACAAATACAATGGTAAATGCACTGATTCATTAGATCGGCCATGGCGACACACACACACCCAGATAAATAAACATTGGTTGATTCATTAGAGCGGCCAAGCAGATAACTAAACTACAATGAGCAGCAGCCAATAAATGCACAACAAAGATTTTGGCTAAATAATACAGAACGGGACTTTTGCATACCAGAAACAGTCCAGAGATTTACAAACTACAGACTTTTGCACACATTTAAATAGTTCCTGGTCAGAATAATGCACAATTACGGGCCCAATAGATAACAGCTATTTTCTTACCCGGAGGCTGGGACATGTGGGTGGACTCTGCAAAATTTAAATGATGCCACCCGCCATCACTGTTATATTCCTTAGTTCCCTTCCAGTTCAACAGGCAGTAGCTGATCTCATCACGCATGCCCCTGTAGGCTGGTGATGCGTGGTTACATCAGCCAAAAATTTAAAGTGGTAATACAAAAAAAAAAAAAATTACAGGAAAATTCATAAATTAAGGGGGCCACTCGGGAATTTGTGGCACCCCAATATTTTGCCCTCAAAACTGGTAAATACCAAGGAATTCGGTATGGTTGAGAGGTCTGCCTTGCATAGAACCCTAGGGAAATCCACTGTGACTGACCTCTTTGTGGTGGTGGCCTAACCAGCATGTAGTAAAGGGGTTTATACCTAGTTCTATAGGTTTGATGGAAGTGTCCAGGTGGAGTAATGTATCAAATGCCTTAGCCAAATCTAGGTAGGAAGTATGCACAGCTTTCCCCTCATCCATTGTCTTAGGGACCTTTTCAAAGAAGTTTGCCAGATTCAGTAAGCATGACCTTCCTTTGACAAAGCCAAACTGGGAAGGATCCAGTGTCTGGAAGTCTTTTATGTCCTTGTTAATAATTTCCACGATGATTCTTTCCATGACTTTGCAAATAAGTGTAGCCAGACTAATGTGTCTTTTGTTTCCAGGATCTGTTGAAGGTCCTCTCTTATGACTGGGGATGACCACCACAGTCCTATATTCTGGTGGCACAAAGCCTGTTTTAAGACTATAATTAAATAATGACTCCATGGGGTCCTGATAAGTCATTTTTTAGACTATTCAGGATACATCCTGGGATGTTATTTGGGCCCATTGAGGCTGTGTTCTTGGTTTTAGTGAGTGCAGCCAATAAATGCTTTCTAGTTATAGTTGGAGAGGTTATGTTTGAGGGTATTATTGGGGGGATGGTTGGGAGTGAGAAGGAGGTTCATAGGTTCATAGGTTCATACTAGGCCATCTGCCCAAGGGCATTTACAAGCCTAGCCCATAGTTTTGTGGCTTACGCCACCCCTTTAGTATGGGGAACTATACCCATTATTTTGCTGTGCCTCTGGTAAAGTTGGAACTGAATTTGTTTACCAATCGGTTTGCTATATCTCCAGGCTCAGTGAACATGGCACCATTGACCATTAGCTCAACACATTGCTGTGTGCTGCCCTTTAGGTTTCTGACATAGCTGTAGAAGGCCTTATGGTTATCTTTCACCTGGGAGGATATCGTAACCTCAGTGTTGGCTTTGCCTGACCTAATCAGCCCTCTTAGTTACTCATTTACTTCGATGAGAGAGTTTTTATCTTTATAGGAATTACTCTTCCTGATTTTGCCATATTTTTTCCTTTTGTTGTATATCCTGTTTAATTTGGTATGTCACCAGGGTGGTTTGCTTCTGGGGCTAGTTCTGAGCTTACTTCTGGTAGGTGCAGCAGCCTCTATGCAGCCATTGGCATGATTGCACAGAGTTTCTGAGAGCAATTCAGCACAGGCTGGTGTTTTCTTGGGGTTTAGAGTGGCACTGAATTTTGACAAACTATCACTTAAATAATTTGCTTGGAATACTTCCTGTTACTGTTTTTTAATTGGATTACATAGTTGATTTCGATTTGGAGTTTATTCTAATTTGAAAGGAAAAAGTTTTATTGTTGGACATTACCAGGGAGTACAAGACATGGGGAAGAGGTGAAGCATTCTCCCATTTTTGTGAAAACAAGTTCCAGCATGTTGGAGCCTCTAGAGGGCATATTCACTATTTGGCTAAGGGTGTTTGTATTTATGAAGTCCAAGAATCTCTAAGCCTGTAGATTTGAGGCTGTGTAGGATTCCCAATCTATAGAGGAGTAATTAAAGTCTCGCATGAAAAGGGTTTTAGCTTGGATAGTAAGTGTCTCCAGTAGGTCCAAGTATGCATTGTGAGCTTTCTTGGAACATGAAGGGTGACCTATAGCTGGCTAGGATATAGTAAAGGATATTGTCTATGGTGATCTGCACATGGAGGAACTCCAGCACATCAGCCTGTTCAACCACCCTAGAGGCATACTTGTTACTGATGTATATTGAGGCACCTCCACCTTTAGCCCTTGTCTGAACAGCTGCTGGTTTTAAAGTGCAGAAAGCGTTGAAACCTTGCATTCCCAGAGTACTCTATGCCGTTTTAAACCATGTCTTAGTAACTGCACAGATATCTATATTCTTGAGTGTGAGGAAGGCTTGGAGGGAGTGTAGTTTTGTTTTTATTTAAGCTCTTGGCATTGAGCAGTAACACCATGAGGTGTTGAGTTGATTTTGCTATGTCAGTAGCTCTGTCAATTTGGCATTGCCTAAAAAAGGCACTATGGGGTCGGACAAAGCCTTAGCCAGTATTCAAAAGACTAGAAGGGAAAAGTGCAGACCATCCTTGGCAAAGCAACATGGTCTATTGACCACATCCTCCCAAGCTAACGAATACTGGATCTCCTTAGAAAGGCAGTCAGGTGTTGAAATCAGTCATTTTTGTTTATGTTGTAGCATCATCCTCAGTGATGGTAGTATGCTGCACAGTGCCAGGCTCATACCAGCCTGAGACACATAGTCTGAAAGCTCCATAATGCCCCTATTCATATAGTCCCAGACAGCTATATCTCAGGTCATTGATACGTACATGGTCTGTGATGGAATCATACTGGTACATGTGGGGGTAATAACCTGATGTGAACTTCTGTGTGAGAATTTAGTCTCCAGTGTCATTGTGTAATTACACCTCTCACGTACCGTGTCTAATTATTTAAGGATTGAGTTGCTGTCAGTAAACCTGAGAAAATTGCTGGCTACAGAGAAGTTAGGAAATTGCATATCTGTGCTGTCCAGTCCTTTGATTTGTGAGCTACAAGGGTGTGGTGTATTGGGCTTAGAAGTTCATTAATGATGCTTTGTTTGTGCAGACTAATAAGGGTGCTTCACTGGGGCAGATTAATCCAAACAGTACTAAATTCTAACTTTAATGTTTACACAATAATGAATTCTATTAAATCTGCAGGTATGGTCTCTCAAGGCCCAACTAGCTGCTTTAAGCAAAGTGTATTCTGATGAAGTTCCACAAGTAAAGTGAACAAAAGCGCTAAGTATTGAAGTTATGTTTTTATTCAACTGCTGCTTTTTACGATCTCTTGTAGGTGTTTTCAGTCTTATCATTCGTTGTTACCCAGTCTCTGCAGCATTTTTGTAGCTGCTTTAAGTTTGTTGACGCACAAGGTATTTGCACTATATTGCTGCTTTACAGGTTACAATTTTATGGAAGGTTCTACAGTGAAAATTTGCTTTCTAGGTGTTTGCTACTGTACAGAGCACTGCTAATCCATGCAAACATGAAAAATTTATAGCAAACCAGAAAAAAAAAACAGAAAACTAAATAATGAATCCTCTGGCCAATAAAATGAATACTCTATGAGTCCTTTTGTGCATTTCCCAACTCAGGTAGACCAGGCAAATACCTTCTGCCACAAGATGAATAATTCCAGTCCTCCTGATGTAAAAACACAGTAGAAGAGACCCACAAGTGCAATGCTACCATAAACGGGTCTATATTAGAACTTCAAAGTTTCAAAACTTCAAATGTTCTAATATCAAACCCTATTCACCGAAAGCTGAAAATATCGAAGCAACAGAAAACCAAAATTTTCCTAGGGAAAGAATTTGGTTGTCCATTTCTGTTGCTTTGGTATTTTCAGCGCTGTGGTGGAAAGTTACGGGTCGGGTTCAGGTAAGTGCGCGATTGAGTGTGGGTTAGGTTAGTTAGGGTTAGGGTGCGGGTTAGGTATGTGTGCGATTGTGTGGATGTGAGGGTTAGGGCGGATTAGGTGAGTTAGGGTTAGGGTGCGGGTTAGGTATGTGTGGACTTCCCCTGCAATTAAAGGCACCAGACTATGCAGAAATTTACCAGTAACACTGTTTATGGGGAAAATGCAGTAAGAAACAATTAAGGCAAATATCTGGTAATAGTACACATTTCTGCCACAACTGTGAATTAAACAATAAGACTTTGGCCCAGCAGGGTTTAAAACAGAAACAGATAGCTTTTACAAGTAATTCTACTTGTCAAAATAGAAGTGCAGAAACACAATGTTTTCCCAACTGCTAATTAAAATATAAGACCAAGGTCTCAGAAAAAAACTAAAAACTGCAATTGGATGGAACAGAGAAGAAAAGTACAAAGTAGCATGACCACACAGGTCACTAGTGCACTTAAATACTTAAGCAGACTTGAAATAATTAAAATAATTAAATTCTTTTACCCTTTTTTTTGAAAAGTTGGTTGCTGACAATTCCACAACTCTCCAAGTCTTGGATAAAAGACAATGGGTAGCGACAGCTCTCTGCTGGAAATAGGAGCTATCTAAGGAGTTATCCAGTCAAATAAAGACAATTTTGGAGCTCTTTCAGAAACTTTAGCTTAATGTTTCAGTGGGGGATGGGCAGACACGGAAAGCAAGCAGGTAAATGGTAAGCAGAATATAAAAGCACTGAAGCACAAACTGCAGCAGAGATAATTCTCTCACTATTGAACTTCTGCTACAGTTTAAGGCACCAGACTATGCAGAAATTTACCAGTAATACCATTTATTAAAACAAGGATTGTTATTAGAAATTGATACTAATAACTCTAACCTTGTATTCCGTGAGGATTCAAATAGTCTCAAAGTTAATACAGTTTAGACTTTCATTTAGAATTTCAAATAAAATACCAAGAAAAATAAGAAAAATAAAGAATCATTTTGTTCGTAGATTTGATCCACTTTATTCAGGAAACTTCTGGTAGGTGAGCGCACAATCTTTATAACCTCTATGAATTCTGCATAAACATTTATATAGACAAGGGGGATAATATAAAATTTACAAATCTGTTTGTGAGTAAACATTTGCAATTATTTATGGTATTTACCATTCGCCATGATTTTGAATATTTAGTAAATCCTCTTGCTTATTGTTGCGGGACTAGGGGTGTGTGAACAAAAAGTGGGTTGGGGACTACAGTAAAAAAAGGATGACTTCGTAACTTGATTGGGTAGTTTGAACAATGCTGACCAATGGTAGGCCTGCCATGTATTGCTACTGAAGTGGGTGTGTAATATAGCAAAGTGGGTAGTGGTGTAGTGTGGGATAACGATGTAAGCAAGCCCTGAGTGGATGGTTTGAAAGAAGCTGCCCAATGGTGTTGCTGCCACTTAGCGGCAGGTAAGGCTACGCACATCTCCATCAACTGCTTACTGAACCTTAGAACATTGAATCACCATAACTACTATTGACTCTGCTGATTATATGTGTTTATGCTTACAGTTTTGTAATTTTTAGTTCTATTTCTTTTTATTTGTTCCTTGTGCATAATGATATATTAACGTTCTATATTCTTTGAACACATTCTCTCAGCTCAAATGCTTTTTATAAAATAATCTCAGGGTTATAATGTATAAAAGCCTTATAATATTTCTCCCTTCCAGGTAGGTCTGAAGAAGCACACTCTGCGAAAGCACACACTCGATGGTACCAATGACTCCGAGACCAGCTTGAATACAATAGAGAGTGATTTACCTCTCAACTAATGTTGGTTTATGTTTTTTACTCATTGTCTTTTATTGCAAAATGCACAGCATTTCAAAAAAATTCCATTAATGAGATAACACATGGTCGGAACCGCAATGGGGTCACAATCAAAATTCAGAAATGGCACCACAATTTCAGCTTATGGACAGGGTCTATATCATATATTCGAAATTCAAAAATATCAAACACCATATGTTCGAACTTGGAATTTCGAATATTGATAACATCGGACGCTCAGAATAGAGAATTATTTTCCCAGGGAAACAATTCACTGTTCCAAGAAACATACACACAACACAAGCACACAAAAATAAATAAACCACACATATACAGTTAACAAAACCCAACCCCACACTAAACCATACATACATTACTAACTATCCACTTACCTTAACCCGCACCCTAACCCTAGGTAAGATTTTGATGTCCCAGGGCTTCGCTATTTTCATCATTCGATGTTGTGGGTTCAACGTTTTTACGTTCGATGTTTTACTTCTTCGAATTATTGATATAGACCCTATGGACAAGCAAGCATACTGTTGACTAAAACATAGCATTGGAATTTTTTATTCTTTCTAACCCTTACAGTGCCAGCCTTTATAGTTCTAGCCTTTACAGTTTTAATTTTAGTCTGATTGTATGTTGGTTTACCTGCTTTTTAACTGCAAAATCCACAGCAGCTCAGCAAAATTCCATGAACAGAATAACCCATGTTCGGTACCACAAAGACGCCACAAACTAAATTCATATTTGGCGCCAAAACAATGTCCAAGGATGAAGCAAGATTATTAGAGACTAAAGCTACCAAAGTGGATAATTCCTTTATTTCTTTAATGGTAAAGATTTTTAGTTGTTAAATGATTTGAAAATAGATATTCGGAAAATAGACCGACTAGAAAATAAGGTTTCTGAGTTGTTTGAAGTGTAGACTGCGGTGCTGAACATGGCAAGGTTCATGATATTTTGTCAAGTTCATCTAAGCTTGCCTTTTTTCATGATTTTCTTGACAATAACGGAGCTACTCACTATATAAATTCATAACTGTTACAGGGCCAAGCTACAACTCCCGAATTTATGAGGTATTTCTGCCACTCTTTTGTTTGTTAGTTTATTGTTAGCTTTGCCTCTATTCACCTTGAGATATTGATAGAATTTTACAAGAAGCCCTAATCATACACTTCTTAAGGCTGGCCCCCAAAAATTCTGAACTTTCTTTCTCATGCTTCATTTATAAGGGACGTTTCTGTTAAACATACCAGAAGCTTTAACACTAATACAAATGCAGATTTTTATAGACCTATTACAGGAGAAACTGATTGTGGACCAAATAGTTTAGATTATTACTATCACAGCAGTCTCACTCACTTTCACCAAGTGCCAAATCTTTATTTATTTATTTTTTTCCATTCACTCACACATACACTGACATTTCCATCAATCTCTTTACTTCTAACGGTTAATAGCCACTCAAGCACAGCATTAAAACCACATTTTTTATCCGCATATTTCACAAGTAATATTCACTCACCTCATCCACACTCTCATATTCATGTACGCACTATTTCTTGCTGCATTCACACTCCCTGCAACAATTTTTCCACACCTACATGCAGCCCTGATTCTCAATCTGGCATACAGCAGTCTGCTATACATTTTGTGTACCTTCCCTCGAGCTCTCTCTTTTATCCTTACCAGTTTTTCACCCCACTTCCCCATGTTTTTCTGTCTCTTAGAGCTTTTTCACCAGTTAGTTGGCACTTTAGTTAGAACCTCCACATCCTCGACGACACCACGAACAGGATTACTATTCCATTCGGAGCTGGACTTTCCACAGATTGTGACTCAGATCTGATTCACCTACCTATTCCCCAGCTGGACCAACCATAAACTTAAGCAATTTTTCTGCCACTCCCCATAGCCACACGACCTGCAGCAAAGGCCGCTCCCCTCCCCATTCACCTACCTATTCCACAACTGGACCAACCACAAGCTTACACACTTTTGCCCCACCCCATTAGCTGCATGTCCCACAGCAAAGGCTGCTCCCCTCCTACTTCCATCCCCACCAATCCACAAGAGTGCCACTTTAGCCGCCCCTTAGCCCATCATATTACTTGATCAGATCTACACCCCCACCACACCCCCTAGGCACTGCATCATCAGCCCCAAACACACCCCTTATACTCGATTGGCTGGCCTACGGGTCAACATCCAATCTCCACCCTGAGCTTGTCCCACTTACACTCGTCATTTTAGCCATACCTGCCACTACGTGGTGGCAACACCACTGGGCAGCTTTTTTTGAACCATCTAATCAGGGCTCGCTTACATCATTATCCCACACTACACCACTACCCACTTTGCCATAGTACATACCCACTCCAGTAGCAATACGTGGCAGGCCCACCATTGGTCAGCGTTAGCGTTATTCAAACTACCCAATCTAGATACAAAATCATCCTTTTCTTACTGTAGTCCTCAACCCACTTTTTGTTCACACACTCCTAGTCCCTCAACAATAAGCGAGAGGGTTTACTAAATATTCAAAATCTTGGCGAACGGAAAATACCATAAATAATTGTAAATGGTTACTCACAAACAGATTTGTAAATTTTATATTACCCCCTTGTCTATATAAATGTTTATACAGAATTCATACATGTTATAAAGATTGTGCACTCACCTACCAGAAGTTCCATGAATAAATTGGATTAAATTTACGAACAAAGTGATTCTTTATTTTTTTTATTTTTCTTGGTATTTTATTTGAAAGTCTAAACTGTATTAACTTTGAGACTATTTGAATCCTTGTGGAATATGAGGTTAGAGTCATTAGTACCAATTTCTAATAATCCTCGTTTTAGTTGTCAAGACATCCAGGTGCATTCTATCCTCATATTTAGGGTATCTGGAGACACTTGTTTAACCACATCTGCCCTCCATGCACTGAGTGCTTGGAATTTTAATAACACCGTTTATAGAAAAAAATGCAGTAATAAATGATTAAGGGAAAAATCTGGTAATGGTATGCAGTTCTGACACGAATGAAATTAAACTACAAGACTTTGGTACAGCAGGATTTAAAATACAAACAGCATTTACAAGTAACTCTATTTGTGGAAATCAAAGTACAGAAACACTATTTTCACACAACAGCTAATTAAAATACAAGGGTAAGATCCCAGAACAAGTAAAAAATGCAGTCAGATGGAACAGAGCAGAAAATTACAAAGTAGTATCACCACATGGGTCACAAGTGCACTTAAATGCATAAGCAGAATTGAAATAATTGAAATACTTTACTATGCTTTCCTTAAATAATTAAAATAATTGAATTCTCTTCATGTCATCACTAAATAAATATTCCTACTGTTTATGCAATTACGTTGACTCAGCATACAGTGTTGGCCAAATTAATAGAAATCGGTGTTATTTTTTTTATTTTTGTTTTTATTGTTGTTTCGCCATATAATCAATACGAGTATATGAAATGTATTTATTTATTTATTTATTTGTCATTTGTTGACCGGGAAAGTCATACTGGGTCAGGAACCCATTTTCAGCAGAGGGCCAAGGAGAAAAGCTTCACAAACTAGTACAATTAACAAAATATAAGGTAAAACATTTGACAAAGCACAGGTACAATGAAATGATAAACAATATAATTCATGTTATATGAGAAAATGTTTTAATACAATGTTCTAATATTTTGTGAATGACCCTTTGGCTATTATCAAGCATTTAACTCATTGAGGCATAGAATTAACAAGTTCACAGCAATGTTCATTCATAGAAGCATTGCGCACCCAAGCTGAAATTAGTTCTTCAGTCAGTTTCTGCTTGTTTGTTATGGTTTTTCTTCATCTCTGACTTCAGAATAGCCCACAAGTTCTCTGTTGTATTAATCTCTGGGCTGTTACCCAGCCATGGTAACACTTCAATGCCATGGACCTCAAGGAAACATGTCACTTGTCGACCTTTGTGACATGGGGCACCATCGTGCATGAAGATGAAGTCCCTTGTCCTGGTAAATTCCTTCTTCTTTACCCAGTCACACAGCTGAGGGAGCAGACATTGCTGTAGTACAGTTCTGTCCTGTTTCTGCTTCATGTTTCCCCTGAAGAATGAACAGCTGACCTGTTCTGAAGACAGTCATAATGCTCCACACCATCACTTGAGTGGGGTACTTGACAAGCTGAATGATACAATCATCCCACATCTGCTCTCCAGTTTGTCATCTGACATATTGCACTTGCTGATCTGAACACTGTATTATGCACTTGTCACTGAAAACAATCCATTCCCAATCTTCTTCTGATCAGTTTTGAAACTATTTCACCCAGTGCAGTCTTTTTGCCTTCATTTGATTTGACAATTTCTGTTTCTTCAGAGGTGTGCAAGCTCAAAGCCCACCATCCAGACGTCTCCATCGAACAGTTCTGGAACTCACTGTAACGCCCTGTTGTTCCAGCATCCCCTGCTGCTGTCTACTGGATGTGTTGCAATTCTTACACCACACTCTGACCAGAAATTAATCATTCTGAGGAGTTGTGGACTTTCTGTGACCGCATCTGCCATTACTTCTGGACAACAACCCTTCACCGGTATTCAGTTTCTTCTAAAATTGGCTGACTAACTCCAACCTTCTTGGGGATTTCTGATCCAGGAACACCTTTTTTGATCAGAATCTCAACTTTTGCAGCTTTCATGGTGTTAAGTCAGCCAATTTACCCATTTTTAAAATTATGGAGCCGCATCATTTCTCTTTAAGTAGGAAGAAACGTGTAGTAATTTCATGCTAAACAGCTTTTTCTGAAAGAATTAGCAAACTGAAATTATTTTATGAATTTCTGAAAAAAAACAGACTGAAAATCAGTAAAGAATCTAAGAAATTTCCATTATTTGTCAATATTTCTATTAATTTGGCCAACATTGTAACTATTACTACCATAAGACTTTTGCAATCTTGTTAGTGGTACCACATGCAACTTCTTAAATATAATCTGGAATAGCCTGCAGCCAATTTCCACAAGCAGTTTTTACAATACATATATTCATGAAATGTTTCCCAACCAAAAGTTATGGGAAACAGGTGTATTTCTGTATTTGAGGTTACAGTAAACTCTCAGTTAACCAGCCCCCATGGGGATTGGTAGATGCCAGATAACTGTAGTTTCTGGTTGCTTGAGAGTTACTATTAAAAATAGGTCTGACTAATACTGTACCTTATACCGTTTGTTTGGTTTGACTTGTTGCCAGGTTGGGGAGAGTGGAAAGTTATTCCTATCTTCCTTTTTAAAACTTTAAAACTCTAAAAATTTAAGATATGTTTCTGTGGGGGGGGGGGGGGACAGAAAGTGCAATACATAAAAATTGTACTATATTTCTTTGATTTTTTTTTTCTGGTTGCTTGGGCTCTGGTTGACTGAGAGTTTACTGTATTTCTTCCAACTTTCAAATAGGGGTCTGAGCCTATCAGCAATTGATTTATCTTCCTGTAGAAACTCTGCGTCAGTTCCTTTCTGGCTAGCACTTACTTTTAATGTGACTCACTTGATCACATTGAAATATTTCAGTTTGAGCATTATTGACAATGTCTACTTAAACTGCTTAAACATCTTTTCCCTGTCTACTCAAGTACCATTATATAACATGTTTTCATAATTGTTTTTAATGACAAACATTTCTGATATGCATAATGCATCATAAAAAATTCTCATGACAGCTTGTTTATCCCCTGCTTGGAGGCATTTGTACTATTTCTTTAACTTTCTCATTGCCCGACTTAAAGCATTCAGAAGTTAAAACATAAGCCATTATATCCAAACACTGTAACACTAATTTTAACATTTTGTCCAGCTTGGGATTGAACTTACTTGTGTTCATCTTGAGGCTATAGTGTCTCAGTTTCTTTGGTACCTCAGTCAGGTTTCCATCATGCCCTTCTGTGGTTTGAACTCACATTAGTATTTCTTCAGTTTTACTGACAACACTTCCATGACAAGAAAGGCCCTAACTAAAACCCAAACAAACCAAGTCTGCATAGCTTTCAGGTACTGGAGGAGCTAGGTGTAGGGGAATGGGCATCCACTTCTTCAAACAATAAAATAGGTATCACTATGGATGAAGACCTGCAATCCAGACATTTTATGGGTAGTGGTGATAGCAGCCAAAATAAGCTTCTTCCAGAACATGAATTTCAGAACTGCTAAACCAAGTGGTCTGACTGGAAGGTAGCTACCTGTCAGTCATGAGGCTGAAGTCCCAGGAAGCAGAATAATTCTTCAAAGCAGGTGAAGGTACAAACTTCCTTTAAGGAACTGTTTACACAATGTTTGGCAATAGTCCCATCCTCTACAGGGTCAGAATGTGCAGTGATGCGTAACACATACAATTTGTCCTTGAATAATTGAGAGTCAAGGAAATCAAGCTGTTTACTTAGGTCAGGATGACACCCAACTTACCAAGATACCTTTTTCCCAAAAGGAGATTTCTTCCACTTAACAGAGTGCCTTTTTTAGTGTAAGGCTTTGTGGCAGTTTTGGCAAGCCTTTGAGAGTTGCAAAGAATTTAATCTGAACTTGTTTCAAATGAAAATAATTTAATTTTCTTAGACTAGTTGGCACTTTTGTACCATCAGTGACTCAAAAAATTGAAAGTACACCTTTCCCAGCTAATACGTAGCAATACATAGCAATGCAGAATAGTTTGCTCTCTCTTTTTACAGAATGTTGCTAGGCTGTATGGAATTAGATGAAAAGGCAAACAAGTCTCTGCCTTATCACAAAAGGAAATCATGTCTGCCATCAGTTCTCCCTTGACATGCTAAAGTGATCACAACATGGGGAGGTCTGAGCTCTCCCTTATAGTGGACAGAATAACCTCATGCATATTATGTTATTAGAATACCCTGACCAGACAAGACTCCATTATCTCTAGTTCCAGGAGTGGATTGGAGCTGTGAATGAGGAAGTCCAGCAATACAGTCACTTCTCACTGTCTCTACTTAGCTGCATGAATGATATCTTGTTCTACAGCCATTGCCAGACCCTGCAGTCACGTGTGAACTTGTTTATTCATTTACCACACTATGCCTTGGTTCCTAGAGGAGAGCAGGAAGGACTAATCATCACTACCTTCCCACAGCTTCGAGGACAAGAAACACTCTCCTTGGTTCAAGCTGGCTCATGTAAAGACCCCCTTCCTTTAGGACTTAACTGTTCCTGCATTTGAGGAAGCCAAGTCAGTTGTCCTATGTACCACTGAAGCCTCTGTTATCAGGCACTGTAAGAGGTCTGACTACAGGAATGAATGGGCAGCACTATGGCAGAAGGACAAAGTATTAAAAGTGGGAGACTGTAGAGTGTTTTGGAAAAAAAGATTACTCACTGTACACCAGATAGAACAGGAGTAAATTTATTCCAGTAATGAGGGATTGTTGAGATGCAGGTGTGGGATTCAAACTTCTGTACCTAGCTATCTTCAGAAAATTCTTTCCTGGATGGACAAAATCATTTTTTGATTCAGGACATGCTAAGGATGAAATATAAAAGAATGTCCGATAATACATTAGCTGTGAAACAAAAGGACGTTCTGCTTCTAGTTCTTCTGGTAATAAAGAACACAAAGAGACTGTGCCAGTAAACAAACAAATGCTTGAGAGACAAAAAAAGCACAAAGGTACATTGGAAAGGAAGCAGAGACTGGATTTGGAAGATGGGGATAAACAGGAATAAAACCAGCAACTCAAAAATTGACAAATAATTGTGGGATTACAAAGCATTAATTATATTTGTGAAACATGACAAAACAAGAAAACTTGGAAATACTGGACATTGTTTTACTTTGTTAAACTTGTAGGGGACTTTGAAGCATATGCCCTACGTCATCTCAGTATTGTTTAGGGGAACACTTAGCAGAGGGGAAAAGAAATGAAAGAGTTAACTATAAGTAAAACAAAATGTTGTTCTTAACAGTATGATTTCTATAGTGCATGATAGAATTGGCATGCTTTAAAGTAAAGTTTTCTCAGTTATTTTCAAGTGTAGTGAGGATATTATAGTAAACAGGTGCCCCTGTTTTTTTTCTTCTTTTTCTCTTTCTCCTTGTTTAGTTTTAAGAAATATACTTAGGGCAATGTAAACAAAGAAGAAACATCTGGTCAAAAGAGTATTATACAAGAAAAAATGATGTGCTTGAATGACTGGATTAAAGTCCTTAGCTTTATCTAGTAAAAAGTTTTAAGAGAAACCAAATAAAAAAGAACATTGAATATAATAAAGCTTTCCTCTAACAAATAACTTAATAAATAAATACTTGTAGAAGCAACTCTGTATATGGTTCTCATGTCTCCATGGATTGTAGAAGCAACTCTGTATATGGTTCTCATGTCTCCATGGATACTATCTGATAAAGAGCAATAAAACAAAATACTTCTTTCTTGTAATAGTTTTCTTTCAATGGCTAGGAGATAATGTTTTCTGAAAGCATTTAAGTGTTTTCTTATCTGAGTGAGCAATAAAGATAAGACAAAACCAGATAGCACTTAGGCTGTACCATGTGTCTTAGCATGGATAACCTTCCTTTTAGGTTAACCCAAGTCTATGGGTGTGGCTGTCATTTTGGGACAATCCTTTTATGATGATAAAACTTCAATATTTGAAGATGTACATAGTTTTATATGCTAGTATTAAGTTAACAGGTTTTACGGGTGTATTGGGGGTGTGACATATGCTCAAATGGATATGATGAGAAAGAGTTGCATAAAAAATCAGCCTGCCAAACATTAGCGTATGCATGTAACACACAAGCTGGAACTAGATGCTTAACTAAAAATCTGTTACAAATAAAAGGTGTGAATAATAACTTTTTAACATAAGGATGTTTTCTATATTATCTTTAAATGTTAATGGTCTCACTGATATATACAAACAAGAAAGAGTAGTGAACTATATTAAAAATGTAGATTGCAAATAGCTACACTACAGGAGATATATTTGGAAAGAACTGAACATGTGAATTTGATAAAGAAAGATTTTCAGGGTGGTTATTCAGCAGAATACCTAAGACAAAGGAACAGAGAAGTACTTACATTAATTGCAAGAGGAGCTTCAATAGTGAGAGAAGAGGATAAAAAAGATAATAATGGTAGAGTTGTAGTAGTAAGGGGCTACTGGCAAGGCAGGAGGATTACTCTGGCATGTATTTATATTCCACCTAAAACTACAATAATGGAGCTTAGTAAAATTCTGGGAGAAATAATCAGTTTTCAGCATGGGATATTACTTACAGTTGGGAACTGGAATTTGATTTGTAGAAGTGAAGATATGTCTGTTGCAAAAAATAACTGCAATTCAAACAAACATCAATATTTAAGTTCATAAATCAGTGTTATAATATTAAAGCAGAAGTTGCTGTTCCCTTACACACCCCACTAAACCCCTACTATCTTACATATACTAATTCAGAGCTGGGAAATTACTCCAAGGTAATCTAGCCTCAGACAATATACCCCTACATTCGCATTTCAAGGGCCACTGTTCTAAGGATCACAATTACATTTTTTTTCAGAATTTCAACTTGTACCTGTTTTATTCCTCTGTATAAAGAGTTAATCCAACTAGCTGAAGCTATGTCAAACTGTATCTGACATGACTGGCCCATAGGTTTAAGGCTATTTAGTTATGCAGAATCTGTATTGGTAGTCATACCCAAAAGAGCTGATGATGCAGTACAGGTATAGCATGTATACAAAACACACAAAGTTTATAGCTGAGTGGAAGAGGGGAGCATGACAGAAGTGTTCAAGACCCACATTTGAATTACCACAGAAAACGAGGACTGCACATTTCAAATGATAAAGCATGTATGAGAAGAAGAGATCATAATATGAAAACAGAAATGTAGTAATATTAAGAAGTAATGTGAGGCACTATTTATTTTTTCTTATAGACAAACAGAAGTAATGCATAGCAAAGCCTTCCTAAGGATATCCTGGTAGTCAGAACAGTGTGAAAATTTAAGAATGTATGGCACAAATAAACTCCAGCCTTACTGAAAGATAAACAGAACTATAATATTGGTTAGTTAAAACCTGTGTCGTATACCTTCAGGAAATGGGATATATTGTTTAAACTAAGCAGTCCTTCTCTGTTATCCTGTTAATTGTTCCTGTGTTGTACAGATCTGTGAACCTGCAAAGCATGTATTGTAAGTTGTGAAACATAAAACTAATGATTTTCATAATCAATCCCATTGCTAGTTTAAACAGCATCTAATTAAACATAAGCAAGCAGACAGTAGGCAAGTCACAGCAAACATCAGTGGTTATCAGATGATGCACCTGGGAGTTCAGTTTTGGGTTCCCCTATTGTTTTCTATCTATGTGTAAATGATATGTCTGCCAAATGGGTATTCCACTGTCCAAATGTTTGCAGTTGATACGTTAGTCTACAAGCTCTGTATCAACATCAGCCAAATAAACTCACTGCTTGAAAATTATTTAAGCACTCTGAGTTGTGGAATGAGCAAAGCAGACTTAACATAGAAACAAAACCCGTGATTTCTGGTGCTAATAAATAAACAGTGAAAAAAGGATCAACAATCAGGTCATTTTCCATATATACAAAACTATATAAACTGCATATGGGAAATATGTAAACAAGCTGTCTGCTGCAAAGGTATTGCTGCTTTCGATAGGAAGTACTCTAAACAATACACTAGAAAACAAATCTATAATATTTCCATGTACTTGAGAGCTCACATTACACTGTTAAACAATGCATGTTCTGCATTACAGTGCTCCTATTCTGTAGCTGTAATTTATATTATTTAAGCAGCCTGTACAATAAAAAGGGCACATTCACTTTTGTAAATCTCCTATTTATCACTGTAATTCTCACATTAACTTCTATGTGATGGCTCCTTTTGGCAGTAAGTATAGCATGTCCTGTTACCAGTGGCCTTCATATTGATAAAATTCCAGGCACATATCACTGTCTTGGTTAGCACTGATTTAAATATTGTGGATAACATCACTCTTGTATATTTCTACCAGAAATGTTAGGAAATACATTTGTCTTTAACAATCTAGTATGTTAAAGCACTGTCTCGCCCCAGCCATCAGCTCTCTTGTTTTTTTTTTTTTTTTTTGAAACTGATACTCAGAATGCTAAGCAACAAACCTGTAATGTGTCATGTAAGAAAACATATTAGATGAAGCTGTTTGCACCTCTGGATATGTGGTGATCTGATCCTGAAGGCAGTAGTCTGGGACTCCCAAATATATGAAAAAACTGAAGAGGCAAACTAGATTAACAGCAATAGCTACATACTTTGTTGAGAAACAAATGGAAGTAACATGCCTACACAAGCGCTATATCTTTAAAAAACAAGACTACCTCTCAGGAACTACAGCTATACAGAAGATAGTATTACTGCCTCTGAGTGTTTGCCTCTCGAGTTCAGTACCCAAACAAGACTGCCCTCTGTGTGCTGTTTGCATATTCTCCCTGTTTTCGTGTTTTTTTTTGTTTTGTTTTGTTTTTTGTTTTTCCAGGGGTTTTAGTTTCCTCACACATGCTTAAGATATGTGATAGATGAACTGGTTATATTTAAAACTGCCCTTAGCTGTGCATGCAATGCGGCTGTGCCTTTAGTATAAACTGGATCTCCATCCAAGGCTGGTTTCCTGTGTCTCTATCCAAGGCTATTTTTCTGCCATATGTAAATTGCTTGCCAGCAGAGTTTCATATTCGCCATTATCCTGAAGTAGACAAAGCAGGTACTGAAAATGGACAAATGTCTTGCTGGTTACAACTCTGTCTTATCTTTCTCTTCTGTCCTTGTCCATGTGTATAATAGGTATACATATTTTTGCATTATTCAGGATAAAATGAAAGATAAATATAACCCCAATATGTTCTGTGCATCGCAAATATCCTAACAAACACCGCCATCATTCTTAAATTCTCATCCAGACTGGTAGCACATATACAGTCAGGCTTGCTGAGAATAGTGAATGTTGATACCAAGGAATATTATGTAGCAATGCTTTTTTCTACTCTTAATGGTCTTAAAGGATAATATATATGGTCTGCCAGCTAATGCTGAGATTCTGGCTATGAGCTGTTAGGCTAATGCTGGGATTCTGGCTATGAGCTGTTAGCAAGCTGCTTCTTGTAGTCCAGGATTTGATTTGTCTACACTACAACTCTCAACAATTCACTTAACCAGGCAGTACTATGGGGAACTGGGAAAGTGCACCAGGCTCCTAAATGGTCTCCTGAATGCTTGCTTAGTAACTACCTATTAACCTATAACTTTAGTGGTACAAAATCTAGGCCTCCTCCCTGTTGAGGTCCCCTTTCCTGGTATCCATTTGCAAAGCTGCCAAAATGTCAGCACCTGTGCTATCCAACAATGGCAGTTTACTGAAGTTACTACTTGTTTAGCTCAGGGAACCCCTTGAGTTTTAACAACTCTTTTGGGATGGTGAGACACACTAATGAATACAGAATCTAAATATGCGCCGTATTCTTCCTACATTTGGAACAATGTTAAGTGTAACCAGAGAAAAATGGGCCATTAGCTGTTCTACGACCTAGGACAAGCTAAGTAATAATTAATTAAAAAAAAACTAGTGGCAAGACTACAAGAAAACAAACTAATACAGTTTCACACTACACTGAAATGTTAGTAATAGATCCAATACATATCGTATGCCCAACAACACATAGTGTTTTTTCAAGATAAGGAACAAAAACAATCAGTGCCTTAAACATACAACATCCAAACTAATCTATCAAGTGTGAAATATATCTTGTATTTATTTTTATTATTTTGAGGAGCATAGCAATAAGTCAGTCTGTGTTGGTATCTAAAAGTTAATACCTTAAAAGTATGCCTCAGAATAACTGGCAGATTGGGCAGCCTCTACAGAACATGTTAATATGTCCAGATTGCAAGTTACTAGTCAGAACAGAGAGGGATCAATTCTGTACCTACTGCTACCACCCAAGATCCACACAAGAAAGCCTTACATACAAGGAATTCTAATGTTCCAGTCATGATGAGACCAAAACATGCAAAACCACAGTATGGTCCACTAAAGGAAGAAAGTGCTTATCTGGGAGATCTAGAAGTATCAGCTGATAATGCAGTAGAAGTATAGCATTTACCCTTTAGACATATACTCCGGCCTTTGTCCAGTGTGAATAAATATTGGGTAAGACTAGGAGCTGGGGGTCATCACAGAATTGTCAGGATTAATGCTTTACAGTGCAGATGACTGTTCCTCACTTTGTTAAAGACTATGTCCAGGCATTTGTCAAAATAATCACAATTCAGCATGTCTTTCTTTTTTTCCCATGACTGACCAGCTGCTCCCTATGGTTCCACTCTTCATCCCCTAGGTCTACTGAAGCAGTCTTAGCCTCCCTGGTCTAACCCTGATCCATGTACAGTGCCAGTGAGGAGATCAAGGACCCTGGAGCAGCATAAGACTGTTGCTACAAAGTGTTTTTCCCTAAATTTCTTGCCCTTACACTTGCCCAGTAATATCCTGAGGATGGTTCATGCAATGGACATCAGTACTGAACCTCTCTCACTTCTGCAAGGGTTTGACATCATCATTTGCATGAGATGGAACATCTACTGAACCAACAGTCTCTACCCCAGGACAGGCAAGCTGAAGTTTTGCTAGTCTCTCCTCCCCTCCCCTCTTGGCTTTTCTAGCACACAGATCATTACCTTAACTTGGTTCATCTGGGTTACAGTGAGGGCTTCATCCTTCTATGCCACAAAGTCAGGCTGTCTCCACAGACCTGATATTTCTTCATGCACATTTCTATGTATGGATCAATGCTGAAATGCAGATGTTGTTACTCAGCAAGGTTCTGCTGTGCATAACATCAGTGTCCCAGAACCACCGAGCTTATCTTTTGTTACTTCTGTGGTAATAGTCCACAGTAACACTGCCAAAAATACTTGGTTGTCATATACTATACACTCTGCAATTCACTCATCTGTGAATTGTGTAAAATGGTATGGTATTTCATTTGTATACCCACCTGTAACTGGATTCTTCAAAGTATGAAGTATTATATGACATTACTCCTGGGAGACTGAGTATATTTATGAATTGTGTAAGGCTTTGTTATGTAGCTTTTTCCTGCATATCAGCCCAACACAATTTTGGACTGTGTTTATGAAATCCATTCTATTTTTTTTCTTATAACTTATTTAAAATACTTTCCATATCTCTATTATTTTTTTCAATATGCTAGACCACTACTGCTGAATCATTTCTCCTTTTCCAAATTTTATTCACAAAACATGAATTTACTTTTGAGTAAAATAAATACCTCCTACTACAATTTTGCCTCCAAAGCATTTCTTTTTAATTTCATTTTAATCATACATTTACAGCAGTTTTTCTATTATCATTACAGAAACATTTATGTACAACTTATGTTTTACAATCAAAATAAAATCATCTACTTAATACATCATAAATAGTGCCTTTACTTCTTTTATCATTTCCCATTCCGCTCCTTTTACATCCTTAACTATAATATTTGTCAGTAACCCAAATAAAATACAATGCACAGGGTACTCCTGAATAATTCCCGGATTTATTTTATTGATTTATTTACTTGATTCAACATTCATTCATTCACTAAAGGAATTACCCATGATCTGTCATACATTGATTTTTAAATGCTTATAAAGCTATTCCTGATCCCATATTCTTTAAGATTTCTCTACATTTGCATATAATGGATGCAATTAAAAGTATTATAGTGTATCCCACTATATATATATATATATATATATATATATATATATATATATATATATATATATATATATATATATATATATATACACACACACATACCTGTATGTTCTATTATAACAAAATCAACCATATGTTCTTCATATTAATCACTGCTGCAGTAGACTTAGTTATATGGTTTATATCCTGACAAGGATATAACAGCCAGCCAGCTTCCAAAGCTTCAGGGCACCTTCTACATACCCAAACTGTCAAGCAGCTTGAGATTAGTTGACTAAATGCCAAGTATGGGTACAGAGCCCTCCATAGCTTTACTGCAGCTGAAGCGTATGCTCTTCTAAGGGTTTTGAGGATCGATGGTCGGCTTGTGCTTTCCTTTGCTGGATAGATAAGTTCCCTTTGGGGAATAAAGCCTTCTATTTTCTTATATTTACTGATGCTGTGTTACTTTCTTCTTCAGGAAAGTTATTTTAAAGCCAGGAGTGTTGTGTTTTTAATGGACTGTCTTGAGACTGCAATGTACTTTTGAACTGAGCTCTCATTTATTTCTGTCAGTTTTAAAGTAGCATAAACTAACTGATAACATGTGTAGAAATTGAGTTTAATGTGTTGTTGTGGGGCTACCAGAGTGTTTGAAAGTGCTTTTTAGTGTGTTTTTTTTTCTGTCAAAAATGTAGCTTCTGTGGACTGGTAGTTTTATTGGTATTTGCTGCTTGTCTTCCACAGGAAAGAGGCACCATTTTCGGCTTGACCACGGAACAGATTGCCAGTCCCATAGTCAATCCTTCTTCAAGCCACAAAAGAAAAAGTTAAGCAAACAGTCTTTGTCACCACAGCAAGATAGCAACTTGCCTCAGTCACAAGTGAGTGACTCTGCTGTAGCCATTTGTTGTTCCTCAGACCACTCATCTTTTACTCCAAATCCTTCTGATGTAGCACCTACAGTTACTATGGACCAAGGGCTAGCCATACCCTCTATGGCTGTTAGAGTCCCCTTAGTAGGCAAGGGAGAGCCACTCTAGTTGGTCCTGGGAGAAGGAACAAGGAAGTTTTTTCTGTTATGTCAGAATACTGTGTCTGGGGAAGCAGAGGCTGCTGTTACTAACATGGTTGGCCCCATTTTTCCTGTCAAAAAGAATCAGACAACCAAACATGTATCTACCCGTCCTCGAATTTCTTTGGAATGGGTTTAATTCAGGCTATTAATCCTTCTTGTAAAGCAGTTTCTGGTAAAAGAAAAAAGGATGCTTCTTTTCCTGAAGAGATTCAAGATGCTGAATCTGAACAGGAAGATTTAAGGACAGATTCATTGATTTGTCCTCAGATTTCGTATTCAGACTCAGAGGATAGCTCAGTTTCTGATTCTTCCTATGGGGGGTTCTCTTTCTCTGAGACTTGCAAGAATGTCCCAGTGTTTCCAGTGAAAGAACATTGAGGTTTCTCAGTCCCTCAGATAATACTATGAATTGTTATGGAAGGATTTTCCAGAATCTGTACCCATTCCTCCTGTCCTGTCTGATTTAGAGGATGTGTGTCTTACTGCCTGCAACTTTTCTGTTAGTTAGCCAGCTGTACCTAAAAAGGCAGTTAGGATGTATAACATTCCTCAGTCTTTTAAACTGTTTATATATTATTCCCAAATCTGACCCAGCAGCTAGTAAGGATGGGAAAATGTATTGATAGGTATGGGGAAAAGTGTATACTTCTGCAACTTCGATTTTCAGAATTTTAAATTGCCAGGCTCATATATTAAGATTTGTTCTGACATATTGTGAAATTATAAATGTTTTATACACAGTTTCTTCTTGTAAAGCAAAAACTGCTTTAACTAACTTAGTTCCTTCTATTGCACAGGTCACTACTCATTGTTTGCAGTGAGTGTATGATTCTGTTGATACTTCTTTCGGGGCTATGGCCACTGGTACTATTTTAAGGATGTTTGCTTGGTTGCATTCTCAGAACTTCCCAGATGATTTAAAAAATGAGATTTTATATTCTCCCTTAGATAAAGATTTAGTGTTTCGCCCCTTTGCTGCAGAGGTGGCCAAAACATATGATGAAAGGGGCAAGTTGATCCAGGGAATCTCTAAGATTTTTCAGCCTTCTTTTTCCAATTTGTCCACGATATTTTCTTTCTCCTCAACCAGTTTTGGCAAAAAAAAAAAAAAAAAACAGAATATACCACCTCAAAAGAATTAAGTAAAACAGATATGGTGGTTCAAAAAGAAGTCTCAAACCTCCCAAAATGAAGGACAGTCTAACAAGTCTGAATGACTATTTAAGAGACCTTGTGATCCCCTCCCTCCCTGGGCCCTATTCTCTTTCAGAAAGTTTAAATCTCCATTTTTCTGTTTGGCAACAGATTGTTTCAGACAAGTGGGGACTGAAAATCATTAAACAGGGTTACAGATGGCAGTGGGAGGAAATTCCTCCTTTTCAGTGAGTAATTTTTCATCCTGCAGATCAGACTCTTTTGTTTCCACATGTTCTTCATCACATGCTGCTTAAAGGCTTGATAGAAACAATTCCTGCTTTCCAGGTAGGGAATGGGTTTTATTCAAGGATGTTCTTAGTGCCAAAAAAAAAAAAGAAAAAGAAAATGCTTGCAGATCAGTTTTGGATATTTATTTCCTAAACATGTTGTTTGTCATAGTGCTCAAATTCAAAATGTTGTCACTTCACAACTGTTACCTCTTCTTCCTCTTTCAAGTTTCCTGGTAACACTGGACCTAAAGGATGCTTATCATCACTCATCACATCACTATTTATCCAGATTTCAGATGCTTCTTAAGATTTTGTGTGTCTGGATCACATTATCAGTTCTCTGTCCTACCCTTTGGACTATCCGCTGCACCAAATGTGTTCACAAAGTGCCTGGCTCCATTTATAGCTCATTGCAGGCTACATGGTATCCACATTGTTCCATATTTAGATGACGTGATTATCTTTGCATAGCCTTTTTTCAAAATGTCAGGAGTATCTCTCTTGGGTGAGAGATCCTTTGCAAAAACTGGGATTCCAGTAGAACATTCAAAAATCTTTCTTAACTCCCTCACACAGGATTGTGCTCCTGGGAAGTCAATTAGACACCTCAGTTCAAACAGCTTTTCTTCCACAGGAAAAAAAAATAGATCTATTTTTTCTGCTCAGACTTTGGTCACTGGGAGGAAATACCTCAGAAATTTGGGTCTCATGACATTATGATTTTTATGATCCCCCTGGCAGGACTCCATACGAGGAAGATACAGTGATATCCGAAATCTCTTTTGTCCCAGCATCACCACCCTTTATCTTTTCAGATCCAAGTACTGGGGTTTGTCAAAAGAGAAATGTTTTGATGGAGACAACAGATATTCTTAAATCTGTACCTCCCCCTTCTCTATCCCTGCTCCAAAGCAGTCACCACAGATGCTTCAGACTTTGCCTGAGGAGCAGTTTTGGGAGGGATACAAGTGCAGCAGGTGTGGAACACCAAAGGCAGATATAAGCACATGGAGATGCTTGCCCTGATCAAGGCACTCAACTCTCTCAACCTCTTCAAGTGGTTACAGACAATAACACAGTCATGTGATACTTCAACAAGCAAGGGGGTATCAGGTTGTAACCCCTTTGTAGACTAGCCATGTTAGCTTGAGATATAGCTTCACAGCACAGTCTCACACTAGAAACATCCTATATTCTATCAGAGCAAAGTTGTGTGGCAGATAACCTGAGCAGGACCAGGCAGACCTTTACAAATGGAAACTAGATTGGGGGTCTTCCAAGATATGACCCATCTATGGGGGTTCCTCAAGTAGACTTCTTTGCCTTCTCTCTGCAGAATCAATGGGCATAATTTTGTTCTAGGACTCCATGCAAGAAGGCCTGGAAGACATGTGACTTTTCTTTCAACAGGAATGTTTCTGCATGCCTTTCCACCCTTTCCTGCAATAACCATGGCACTTCTGAAGATTCAGTAAGAATCTCTCTAGATCATTGTGGTAACTCCATTCTTGCCAAGATAACTGCGGTTCTCCCTTCTTTTGGAAATGGCCAGAGGCAATTACCATGAGCATCCTCCAAGACTGGATCTACTTATACAAGAACATGTGTTTGATACACCCTGACATCAATCATCTTCACTTGACAGCCTCGATGATAGGGTCTTAATTCGTTTTAGGCACTTGTTTTCTGAGGACATGCAGCAGTACAAATGGAGGCAAAAAAGTCTGCTATGAGAAAATCATATATTAGCAAATGGAAAAGCTATTCCAGTTAGTGCCAACAACATAAACAGCACCCATTCAGGGCTCGCTGTTCTCTGATTTTACAGTATTTGTGTGAGTTACTGTTCTATGGCCTTTCTTATTCCTCTATCAAGGTTAATTTATCATCCATTTTAGAATGTCTGCCCATGGATACTGCTCTTCCAAGGCAGTCTCATGACAAAATGTTCTTGAAAGGGGTTTTGCATAACAGGCCTCCAAGTAACCCCTCCTCATGATCTTAATTTTATGTTAGAGAACCTAAAACTTGCTCAATTTGAACCAGCTAATCTGGCCAATTTGAGTTTCTTAACATGGAAAACAGTTTTACTGATTGCTCTGACCTCTGCAAGAAGAGTATCTGAGTTGCAAGCTCTTATGTTGAGTCAACCCTACCTCATTTTTCATACGGACAGAGGTTATTTGTGAATTAATCCTTCTTTTATGCCTAATGTAGTATCTGAGTTTACTTCAGGCCAAACTATCCATCTCCCTGTTTTCACCTTTGAACCTAAAAATGAGGAAGAAATGATACTCCATACCTTGGATGTCCATAGCCAACTCAGGTACTATCTTGACAGAACTAAATTTTTCAGATCTCTAGATCAATAGTTAATTTCTTGTGACAGTAAGAAGAAAGGACAACCTGAGTCAACACAGACTATTTTCAAATGGCTGTCTAAGGCTATTATCTTTTGTTATACTCACCATGATAAATCTATTACAGGCAGGGTCTAGGCCCACTCTATCAAAGCCTTGGCTTCATCTATGGCTTTTTGGAACGGGATGATTCTAGAAGCATTCTAGAATCTGCAACTTGGTCCTCTGTACATACTTTTACAAAACACCATAAGCTTGATTCCTTCTCTAGGTCTGGATCAAGTTTTGCCAGGACCATTTTTTGGGTGCTACTGAACCCACCATCTTCCTCCTCCTCCCAAGTATAGTCAGCTTTGGTAATCTACCCATACAGGCAAGGGTACTGCAGCAGTGATCAATATGAAGAACATAGTACGGTTATGTAAGTTGAACTTTCCATATCAGTAGATGTTCAAGTGATCACTGCTGCAGTTGCCGCTTCTTCCCTCCTCCCCCCTTGTTTTGTGGTGTGTTTTCTTACACCAGGATGTAGACAATTATATTTTGTTACTCCTAGCATTGTCCTTTCAGGACTCAGCCTCCCTGTCTCTGCTGGCAGGAAAGCTCTGAAGGGTTTCATGCCTAGATTTGCCTTTTAGTTAGCTCATCTCGAGCTGCTTGACAGTTTGAGTGCATAGCAGGTGCTCAAAAGCTTTGGAAGCTGGTCTGATGTTATATCATTGGCAGGATATAACCCATATAGTCAAGGCTACTGTGGTAGTGAACATTTGAACATCTACTGTTATGGTTAGTTCAGATTGCACAACTGTACCTTCTCCTGCTATTATCAAACATCACCACACATCTTAACCCAATGTTCCATACATTCTTGTGAAGCTATATTCCAAATAACTTTCACTGCCATCACTTGTACTATCTACATACATATTTTATAATCTGTTTTACTGAGTGCGACTTATTTCCAGTTCTTTAAATGGTCTCTTTCTCCATTTCTCTGTAACAGTCTCAATCCTTTAAACCACATCCTTTTCCTATAATGCTGCATTATGTACAATACATCAAAAATGTTATTTTACTGCTGTAAAGTCTTACACAATTATACCAATACATTCATGCCTTGTACAGTTTGATGCTATCATCTTCAAAATATCATCTAGTTCTTCACAAGTAATTTCTTTTTCTGGATTCGTTATCTAACTTCTTTACTCCCCATTCTGCAGGTCTGTTCATCTTCTTACAAGTTTGCATTCATTCCACATACACCTCCCAATGCAGAAGACTTTATGCTGTATAAAACTCCAGAATCTTCTTTTATTCTGTCCATATTTGTTTCTTTGTATGTTATTTATTTATTTATTTCAGTTTGATGATCAGGGTAGTCCACTGGGCTTAGTAGAGCCCATTTTCAGTGGAGGCCTGGGGAGAAAAACTCCACAGTCATTGACAATTGTGCAAAACAATGATATTGTTGGTATCATACAGACAATATTAAAGCCATTTATAAAAATAAAAACATGTAAATTATACAGTCTTGGACATTTTTTACAGAATATATATACAGAATATAAAATCATTTGCAAAAAAAAATCTTACAGTCATACAGTCATTAGAATTTTTTACAGAATTAGATTTATAGAAAGAAGGGAAAAGCAAAAATGAGGTTATTAATGGAGTTTGGAATAGGTTCAAAGAGGAGTTACAGAGAGAAAGGCAGTGACTGTAGAATAGATGCAGGAGTAGCTAAGCACTGTAATATTAATGTTAAAAGGTTAAATGAAAGGTGTTATGTAGGAGAGGAATACAAGTATTCCCACTTTGAAAATACGTAAGAGTGGAGCAGTGATTTGAATTATTTCAAACAGAGGAAGGAAGTGAGTTCCAGAGTTTGGTTAAGGAGCAGGATAGTAGAAGGTGACCAGGGGGTCGTAGAGGTCTGTAGATTTTTAGAAGATTTTGGTTTTCTGATCTAAATGAGCAATTGGGAATATAGGGGGGGTTGAGGTGGTGGAGAGAGAGGGACAGCTGGATGGTTTGAATATGAGCTTATGGGCAGTGGTAAGTTTGAGGACATTCAGGTAGTTAGGAAGTTCAAGCCACTGCAGATAGTGAAGGGAGATACAGTGATGGGATGAGTTTCTAGAGTTAGTGGCACATTTGCAGATTTTATTGTAGCAGACTTCCACTTTAGATTGTAAGCCAAGCTGAAGACTAGTGAACAGAGGAGCGCTGTACATAAGAGGGGGGAGAAGGTAAGTGGAGGCTACAGTTCATCTGGTGGAGGAGGTAAGGTAGCAATTGTGCCTGTATAGAAGACCTAGTTTTTGGTGTTTTTTTTAGGTGTTAGTTTGGATATGGGTATCGAATTTTAGATTTTCATCAATGATGACACCGAGCAGTTTGGTATGTGGCACAATTTCTATAGGGATGTCATTCTGGCTTTTTATTTTGAAGGAGTTTTTGACGATAATGGTGATTTTAGATGCAGAGAAGATCATTAACTTTGTTTTGGTGACATTTAGGGCAAAGTGGTTACTTTGCATCCATGTTTCAGTATTAGAGAAAGCTGAATGATTTTTCTGGAGAAGGTTGGAGGGGTGTCTGCTGAAAAAATGATTGTTAAATCATCAGCATACTGGATTAGTGTGGTATCTGAGATATTGTAGTGAAAATTATTGATGAAAATGTTAAAAACTAAGTGGCCGAAGACAAAACCCTGGGGTACACTGGTAGGGGTGTATAGAAAGGAAGAGGTTGAGTGTTTCCATTTAACAGCTTGTTGTCTTTCAGAGGGGTAACTAATGAACCAGGCTATGGTGGAAGGGGAGAGATTAAGACAGGAGAGTTGAGAGAGGAGTATAGGGTGGGAAACTGTATCAAAGGCTTTGGAGAGGTCTAAGAACAGGGTAGATACGACCTTGGTGGAGTCACGTGCATGGTTGATGGAGTCTAGGAAGGAGAGAAGGGCAGTGATGGTACTATGGCTGGGACAAAATCCATGCTGTGTAGGGGTTAGGAGGTTATTATGAGTCAGATATGACATAATTTGTGATTGAATAAATTTCTCCATGATTTTTGAGAGTGGCGAAAAAATGGCTATAGGCCAGAAATTAGAAGTCTTGGTGTTTTTACCACCTCTGTGGAGTGGAATGATGAAAGCATGTCTCCAAAGTGAAGGGACATATGATTTTTGGATGGATCTGTTTATTATGCTAGAGATAGGGCAGACTGCGCTGTCTGCAGATAGTTTGAGGAAGGATGCAGTTAAGTTATCTGAGGCAGAGGAGCATGGTTTTAGTTGAAGGAGGAGTTTATTGTATTTGTGGAAACAGGAGAGAGGCTGAATAGAGAAGTGTGAGCTCTAGGGTCAGAGGGAGAGGTGGATGAGCGGGGGAGAAGGTGGAGCATAGTGGGAGAAGCTGGCAGAAAGTTTAGCTATACATTCTATGAAGAAGGTTTCATTGTCTTTTATGTGTGGTTTAAGCCAAGTCTCTGAGATGGCAACTATATTGGGCTGGTTATGGGACAGCCAAACGTGGAGGTTAGGAATTTCATTTCTAAGGTTTGGGCATTAATTGTGGTGAAGGGAATGGCCTTAGGTGTGCGGTGATGTCATATGCGGGGATAACAATTAGATGGGATGTTGGTGGGGCCAGGGTTGGTGTGGATATCAACAGAGAGAGACAGGAAGATTTTATACAGTATGTGTTTAATATAGTCTAATGTGGAAGGAGAGTTTGGGTGGTGATGTATAGAATATTTGTTAAGGTATGAAGAGAGGGGAAGGAAAGAACAGGGTAGGATAGATAGCACATTATATTTGAAGAAGAGGATTGTGTTAGAAGGTTAGAGTTCATGGGTAATAGAGCAGAAGGAGGGTTGTATAGTGTGTTCAAAGTTTGATATATAATGTAGAAATAAATTATGGGAGGGAGTAGGGAGGCATGTAAGTTAGGTGAGGGTGCAAAGGAGTGTTGTGCATAATGATAGTCTGAGGAAGTGTGTTTTAGTTTGATACATTGCATGGGTTGGAGTTAATTGCTTTCAAGGTGGAAATGGGAGGCGTAGGAGGGTTGATGGGTGATTGGGTAGTGTGATGATGTAGGAGGAGTTAGGGATAGATAAATGTACAGGTTGTGGCAGAGGGTGGAAATTGGGGGCAGGGTAGAGGAGCAGAGTGAGCCAGAGTGGAGTGGGGCTACATCAGCAGGGAAATCCATGGATACAAAAGAGGAGTGGGGATACACCAGCAGAGAAATCCGTGGATACAAGAGTGGAGTGGGGCTACACCAGCAGGAAAATCTGTGGATACAAGAGCTGTCAATAAACAATCAGTGAATTCAGCAGAAAATTACACTTAGTCAATTTCAGTGGCAGATAGTCAATTCAGCCGCTCTCTTCTGCCACAGCAATCAGGTAAGTGAGGTATGTGCTGACTATGCTGGATTCACAGAGAAGGAAATGGCCTTAGGTGCTGCAAGGTCCATAGAGTTGGAATGCAACACAATATATTGCTAGAGCTCTAAACAGGCAATGTTTGGGTAGCAAGGGCAAAGACAGTGTCAGCTCTACGGGGCTATATCTATGAGGGCTACAGCACAAACCTATTTAACGCAAAAGGTACTAGTGGAACACAGGAAGAGGAGACTCAAGAATTTACCTTTAGTAAAATAAAGGGGGTGGGGGAGCATCGCAGTGATGTGCAACAGCTGAAATTAGGTCACCAGATTGTTTTGAGCACAATACGTTACAAAAAGGGCAAATGCATATGCAAAATTAACTTTTGAGGATGTAGGGAATGCTATATTTAATAAAACTGACAACTACATTTTCCTGCCTTGAACTACAGTCATTTGTCTCCACAGCTGATTCTCCATTTTCTTTTATTATTTTCAATTATTATTTTTTCTTGCACTGTCCCAATAATTCTCCTTCAACAACATTGTGCAATCATTTACCAACTTTAGATATTTCAAGGCTTCTTGTCTGTGCCTTAGTTTCTCTATTTGTTCATCGTCTTTTTTTAACTTTTCATTAAAAGCCGACGGCTATGAAGTCCAATCCTTACAAAACTCTTCCATTTGTTTGTGCTGCACCCATAAGTATTGTAATTGCTAACTTCACAATTTCATCTCCTATCATTAATGCTGTAGGTCCATCAGTATATTTTCAGAGGATGCCTTACATGCCAGACATAGGTGCCCTTTCAGCAGTCTGTAGAATACTGAATACAGTGACGGTGCATTGAGGTGGTGCATGTAGGGCTTATGTTTTAGGCTCTGTATTTTCTTTGCAAGGAACTGCATTTGAGTGGTTACATATGACTGGCCAGATACATGTAAAAAGGGGCATTGTACTCAATGACTGGCCTGATGTGAGCAGAGTAATGGGGACAATGACATCCCTGAACCTGGAGGCTATCCCTTTGCTTATAAACTGTTCAGGACTGAATGACTTTCTTACCAGTGTGAACACAGTTTTGTCGTATGTAAAGCTACAGTCCCACATGTTTACGAATCTCAGGATACATGGTCAATTCACAGGGGTGAAATGTCAGTGTGTTGATTTCCTGGGGTACTGGGTTTCCCTAAGGATACAAAATTGCACTTCTTGGCATTTAGTTTTAGTCTATGGCTCTGCAAAAGTTATTTGTTTCAAACAAGCCTTCCTACTGAACAGCTGAGTCATTTGGGGGGAGTCAGTGACTGCCCCTAACTTGCAGTCATCCTCAAACTTTGTCAGCCAGAGATCCCTGCTTTTTCCCTTTATAAGAGACAATTATGTTACATATCATTCAAGAGAGAGGTGCACATGTCCAACAGAGTGGGTACTTTTCCCTGTAGAGCATGCAAAGCTTGTAGTTTGATGTCCTGCAGTAATGTTTTTGTACATCCTAAAACATATAAAAGGTTTACTTTTAATTTTTATTCAGACTGCAGGTCCTGCATTCTTGTTTATCTGGCCAGTTGTATGGCTTGTCAGGCATTCTATGTGGGTAAAACCAACAAGCATTTGAAAGATCAAGTGCTACAGCATCTCGGTCATATTAGAAGGAAAAATCCACTCAATGATTTATACAAACATATTAGTCATAATGAGGGGCACTCTTTCACTTTTATGGTTTCAGAGGTTGTTAAGAGTAATGAAAGAGGTGGTGACATCATTAACAAGACTGAGTTAGCAGAAATGAAACGGATAGCATGCCTGCACATACGTTTCCTGGACTAATTGCTAATGTCCCTTTAAAACCAACTTTGTGAGCCCAGTCATTGCATCACTAAATATTCAGTACCTGATTAGCCATAGGTTATTTAAATATTTCTGACTGTTCTATTGTCTTTATTGATCTGATGAAACACATTGTTATGTGTGAAAGGGCTTAGCCAATTTTAATTGGTTGTTATTTTATTGAAGTTCATTAAATTTATAGTTTTAGCTGTGATGGTCAGACTGTCGTTTGGTTTTTGGTCCCTTTATATAAGAGAAGTAGAGGCCAAATAGGAGCAGTCCCAGTACTGATCCCTAGGGAACTATACTGGTGACTCATCTTTTTGTGGAGTTAGTCTCCCCTATCCTGTCCTCTTGAGTCGTACCTGTGAGTCAGTTGACAATACAGTGGATGACATAGGGAGTTATTCCCAGCTGGGTAAGTTTCTCCACTATGCCACTAAGTAAGGTATTGTGTCAAAAACTTTGGCCAGATCTAGGTAGTTAGAATGCACTGTCTTGCCTTCATTTGATGCTTTGGTGATCTATTCGAAGAAGTCTAATAGACTGAGTAAGCAAGACTGCTTTTGACAAACCCAAAATGGAATGGGTCCAGTGTTTGGAAGTTCCCTATGTCCTTATTAATTAATTCTATTATGAGACTTTCTGTGGTCTTACAAATGAGGCTGGTCAGCTTTATGGGTCAATAATTATCTAGGTTAGTATAACCGTTGCTGTTCTCCATTCCCGTGGTACAAAGCCTGTGTGGAGGCTGATGATGAACAGCTTTCTGAGGGGGACAAATAAGTCATGCTTTATGCTGTTTAGGATACATCCTGGGTCATTGCCCATTGATGCTGTATTACTGGCCTTTCACAGCTCGTCCAGGACTTAGTCACACAAGAAGGTGTGGTGGCATCAGTTACTGTGATATCTTGTGAGATAACAGGGAGTGAAAGAGGGGTGAAGTTGGAGCTGAATTTATCAGCTAGTAATTTGCTGTGTCTTCAGTGTTGATTTAAGTGGTGTCATTCACAATCAGCTCAGCACATTGCCGAGTAGAGCTGTTAAGACTGTGAACATAGCTAAAGAAGACTTCATGGTTGTACTTTGCATGAGTGGCAATCTTTGCCTCAAACTTGGCTTTGGTGGTTTTTGATTAAACTTCTGAGCTGCTTATTTATTTTAATCATGAAGATGGATCTAGCCTGCTGTGAGATACTCTTCTGATATTTTCCTATGATTCTCTTTCTTTTATTGTAAAGCTTGTTTAAGTTGTGGTTCCACCAGGGAGGTTTGTTTTGTGGGTGCCCCTAAATTTATTCCTACAGGGTACAGCTGCTTCTATGCAGTTTTTGACACACTAGTACAAGTTAGTGGTGTATGTTTCTACATACTCTGAATATTTAATAGGTTTGGGGACATTTGAATCTTGCCAGGGTATAGTTTAGAAGTAGGAAGTTTGCCTTGGAGAAGTTTCTAAAGACTCTAGGGCCTGCTGGTATCTCTTAAATAAGTACAGTTTCTTTTCTTACACATGCTCACATTCCCAACCTTTCATAACCTAAAACATTTTTTTACATTTAAAAACCTCCCCTTCTTAAAATGCAGTTAAAATATTTTACCTAAATCATGTTCATTTCTGCCAATACATATGCAAAGACATTTTTGAACAAATCTTTCCTTTCTCTCACTACAGTATAAACACACATTACTAAAATTCTAAACTGTTTTCCCTCTCACCCACCAACACTGTCCACTACCATGACATTTAAAGATTTTATAACTAGTATCTAATACCAGAACACTGACTCCTTGTTTATTAGGCTGGCCAACTCTGATCATTCTTCCATGTTCCCTCTGAAATGAACAAACCCCGCAACTGCTGCTCCACCTAACATTTGAAATCGCCATCTCATCTTTGTTTCGTCAAAAATCTGACATCTTGCAATCATACAATTTGTTTTTAGTATTCATTACAACAATTCAAAATCATATTCCTTCTGGCATCATTCTTTATGTTTTAAACATTTACTGACATAGCAGATAATTTTGAGCTAATCAACTTTTTTCTTTATTTTTATTAAACTTTTCTTTTTGTTCTTTCTCTCCTTTAGAAACAATCTGCCCTTTTTCTGCACAGCCTTCCTCATTAACCCTCATGCTCTCTTCAGACTTAACGTCACCACACATACTTTATGCAACTGCATTTTTATAAATTATTTGTTTTTATATTCATACTTTTCAGACCAGTAAGTATTGTTTCTTTTATGTTCCATTTTCTGTAACATTGTCCTCACGATACTCATTTCCAGGTAGTAATAGAGTATCCCAAGCATTTTGTCCATTTCTTTCCATGTCTATTTTTCTATCTTCCCTATATCATAGCGTTGTTCTGTTTTTACCTGTTCTTCCTGTTCTAGTGCAGAACAATCAGACTAATAAAGCCACTACTGACATTTTGTACAATGTACTACACAATGACATTTTAGATGCCCTTGACAGTGTATTGTCAGCAATGCCTTTTAATGCAATCCACTACCAGACCCTATACCCCACCCCCCAAAAAAATGTAGTTAAGACTTTGGTTATCTGGCATATTGCAATTATCTTCTTTGTCTCTGCAAAGTTATTATATTTATATATAAGTATTGGGATAGCTGTACATGTGGGACACTTTAAGCCTAGCTAATTTATCTGCAAAAGGTGAAAATCATACCCTGGTCCTTAGGACTGTGAAGTAAACACCATGATCAGTACACCAACCTCTAACCCATTTGGCAAATGTATAGTACAGTTGTCCTCTGTTTTCAGAATTATCCCAAACTTCCAGATCAGCAGTCCTTCTCACAAAATGATAAAACATTTGAATGATTTCATAAAAAACATATATTCCTAGTAGCAGAGTAAATTACGGAATACAGATGTTATTTACATTTGAACTCATTATAATATGGTAAAGGGTGGCTGTACCCATTAAATACAAATAATGGATGAAGTCCTTTACAAATATTTAATGGGTGGATGTTATTTACAGAGTGATGGAGAAGGTTCTGTCAAAACATATAGCTGCACTGAAGCCTTAGAAGCTATTTATACAGAAAAAATAGTTTGGGTAGATAATTCACTCTGGCTCTGTATTGGATATACACTTATGGTAGCTATACAACAATATATTTACATTAAGGAGATTTATATTGAAATAAGATACATAAGGAAAGATGGCAGTGGAATCCAGAAGCCTAGGAAGTCATCTCAAGAAAGAAAGAAGGAGTGGGAGATAGAAAATATGGACCAGGCTAAAAAGGAATATGGTTAGCTAACAAAGAGGCTAACACAGCAGCTGCAATAGCAAAAAAACAAGACATCAGAGAAACTTTACCAGGTTCTGAAAAGTGACTCAGTACATAGCATAAAGAAACTCTATCAGGTTGCAAGGCAAAGACAGAAGGATTAAGAAGACAGTAATCAGAGCCACTGATAGAGGATGCCAACAACAACCTGCTCAACACTTCACAGGATATCAAAGGCAGATGTAATGAGTACTTTCAGTACCTTCTAAATGAAGAAACTCCTTGTAGAAGCTGTACTGTCCCAGACACACATACACACAGCCTGAAATGAAAGTCAAAGAAGAGCCCACCCATGAAGAAGTAAGAACAGCAGTAAGAAAAATGAAGTCAAGGAAAGCATCTGCTTTAGATGAGATCATAGCAGATATGATCAAGATGTTGGGTGAGATAGGGAGAAATGGCTCCTAATTGTACTCATAGCAGTATGGAGAAAAAGGTGCACTCAGATGACTGGAGAATAAGCATTCTAGTGCCACTGTACAAGAAAAAAGGGGATATTCACAACTGTGGGCAATACGGAGGTATCAAACTCCTGTCACACTGCATGAAAGTGCTGGAGAGGGTGAATGAATGTGATAAACATATGCACAGAATAGTAGCAAGTAAGCTAGGAGATTTTATTTTATTTTTATTTTACATTTGTTTACCAGGAAACTCCTGCTGGACACAGGTCCATTTTCAGTGGCGGCCCGGGGAGAAAAGCTCCACAATACAATACAGTACATGAGAGAAAAAAATAGAGCATACATATAGCATTCATACACAGTATGTTAGAGATTAACAGTTCTTCCAGTAGACAATTATTGAGGTACATAATAAACTTAAAACAACATTTTTTTTTCATTTTACAGTTATAAGTTTTGTAAGGTAAATATCAACGGGTTAACAAGCTTTCAGGGGAAAACTGTTTATACTTAGCTGAAACCCTGAAACATTCTCTTGGTATTGATTAACCTGGGGAGTGGCATGAACATAGCCAGTTACTTAAATAGTGGGTTTTCAGGAGTTTCTTGAAATTAATAAAGGAGGTAGTAGAAGTTATTTGGCTTGGTAGTGTGTTCCAGGTTTTGGCAATGGTACTGGCAAAGAGTGATTTACCAGCATCATTTTTATGTTGGATGACAGTTATGAGGTTCTGGTTGCCAGATCTTAAGGCTCTAGAGGGAATGTGGGGCTGAATTAGATGCTGAAATGCTGGGGTTATCTCAGGAAGGTAGTAGAGTATGTGTGCTATAGACAGTTGATTGAGTAGAAGTATATGAGGCAACTCAAGCCAGTTGAGTTACTTAAGGGACAGACAGTGGTGGGACCTATATGAGGCTTCAGTAGCAAACTTGGCAATCTTGTTACAGCAAGATTCCATTTTATTTAGATCAGTTTGGTGGAGATTCGTCAAGATGGGAGAGGCATAGAGGGGGGTGGATAAAAGATGAGTCCTTGTGATGGTTGCTTTGTTATGTTTAGTCATAAATTGTTTGTTCCTGTAGAGGAGTCCAAGCTTTTTATTAACTTTCTTGATAGTTTGTGCTACATGGATGTCGAATTTCAGGTTATTGTCTGTTTCTACACCTAGCAGTTTAGTGTGTGTGGTTGGACTGATTTGAATGTTTTCTTTGGAGTTGATGGTGAAATAATTGTTTAGGGGAGGAGTTCTGCCTGGCCGAAAAATAATTTGTTTTTTTTTTTGGGGGGGGGTTTAAGAATAAGTTTGATGTTAGTGAACCAAGTTTCAGCTACGGTGAAGTTATTCTAGGTTAGGGTTTGTAGTTCGCTTAGAGTGGGGGCGGTGCATATAAGGGTGGTGTCATCTGCGTATTGTACTACTGAGGCAGTGGGTGAAGCTGAAGAGATCTGGCTAGTAAATAGAGAGAACAGCAAAGGGCCGAGGATGGACCCTTGAGGGACTCCTATGGTTACTGGTAAGAGGGGGGACAATTGGTGTTGCTATAGGTCTGATTGCTGATGGCCAAATAAGTAGCTGTTGAACCATAATATAGAGGAGGGACTTATATTTAGGATAGATAGAGTATTGAGAAGCATACTGTGGTTTACCATGTCAAAGGCTTTTGATAAGTCTAAGAATATGGAAGAAACGAATAGACCCTTGTTTCTATGGTGGTTAACTATGTTGGTGAAAGATAGTAGTGCTGTTGTGGTGCTATGGGAAGACCTAAAAAACATTCTGGGATATGGAGAGTAGGTTGTTATTTGGGAGGTATTGCATTAGCTGAGTATGAACAACCCTTTCTGATATTTTGGATAAAGGTGATAGGATTGCTACTGGGCGATAGTTGGTGAGCTGTAAGGAGTTACCTCCTTTGTGCAGTGGAATAATATGTGATGTTTTCCATGAGGCGGGAACTTTGCTTTCTGATAGCTATTTATGAGAATAGAGACAGGATAGGCTATAGCTTCAGCTCATATCTGAAGGAAGTCTGCTGGTAGCGTATCAGCTGCTAGAGTGGTTGGTTGAAGTTTCCTAAGGATTTTAGAAATTGCCTTGGTGGACAAAGAGTGAAGGTGAAAACTGGGGGTATTGTTTTGTATATTGGGATGGGTTGGGGTAGTTATTGGTGTGGGCCTGCTAGTACTGTTTTGGTCACTGGCAAGGGTCTGGACTGTTTGGGTAAAAAGTTTGTTAAATTGTGTGGGAATGTTTTCATGGTTATTTGGTAGCACAGGGGTTGGAGTAGTGGACTTTCCTGGGTGCAGTATACCATTTATTGTGGCTCAGAATTTTTGGGGGTTGTGAGCATATTTTTCTTGCATGTTTTTATAGTAGTTAGACTTGTCTAGTTTGATTTGTTTTTTTGCTTTCTTACAGAGCTCTAGATAGTTTTATCTCAAAGTAGTGGTTTTGTTTTTTTAATATTGAATCCAGGCCTTTTCCCTTTCTTTCATTATAGTTTTAGTATCTTTTCTTAGCCATGGGGCATAGTTAGTTTTTATTCTAATGGTTCGGGGGAGTGCATGATGGTTTAATATTTTTATGAAGGTTGTGTTAAAGTATTCCACGGCTTTGTCTAGAGATAGTTGTTTTAGGAGAGTCCAGTTACAGCTTTTTAGTGCATTGATGAAGTCAGTAGCTATAAAGGTCTTTTTGTTTCAAAATGGTCTAAGGATAGGTTGGCTGATGGTTTGGGATCTGTTCCTAATTAGGTAGGTTGGAGATGAGCAGTTCTGATTCATATCCCAATGCAGTATAACCAACCCAATGTTTGCAAAGAGATAGACAATTGAGAAGAAGCTAGAGATGAAGAAAGAGTCCACATAGGCATTCTTATACTTGGAGAAAGCACATGGCAAGGTCCCAAAAAAGCTGAGTTGGGCAGTCCTGCAATGGTTCAAAATCCCAGAAACATTGGTAGAAATGGTACAGGCTATACAGAAGGACCCAATGGCACAAGTTTGAATTGTACTGAAACTCATACAGGAGTTGCCACTGGGAGAGTGTGTGAATCAGGGTTCAGTCCTGAGCCCACTACTTTTCATACTAGTGATGGACTACATCAGCAAATAGGTCAGAGCGGACAGATCAATGAAGCTGCTATATGCAGATGATATGGAGCGTTTCTCCCCGGGTCGCCGCTGAAAACTGTCTTCGTTCCAAGTCGGACTTTCCCAGTAAACAAATGTTAAAAAAATAAATAAATAAAAATGTGGCAGTACAGGCAGATGTTGAACAAGAACTTCAGCAAATGATATGAAATGGAATGCAAATCTGAAGGCATATGAAACTGAGTACAGATAAGACAGCTGTAATGGCAGCAAATGGGGAATCAGGAGAAGATAAAAGGGAAAGCAGTGGAAAAGGTTAACACCTTCCAGTATCTAAGAGACATGGTTGAGAAAAAAGGAAGTCTGAATGAGAAGGTCAAAGCTAAAATCAGAGGGGCTGCAGCCAAATGGAAAATAGTGTCAGAGATAGGATAGTATGTGACAAAAGAATGCTAAAGAAGCTAAAATGTAAGATGTACAAAAGAGTGGTGTGACCAGTACCACTGTATGATACAGAAATATGGGCAATGAAAGCACAGCAGCTGAGGAAGCTAGAGGTGATGGAGATGAAGTGCCTGAGAATGGGAGTAGGATGCACACTGTGGGGCACACAAAGAAATGAGGACATAAGAACAGAAGTCCAAGCAGTTCCAGATCCACAGAAGGACAAACCGAACAGTCTACAATGGTTCCAGAATATGTACAGGAAAGCAAAAGTCAATCTGGTGGAAAATATTTGGGAGAGACAAGGAGGTGAAGACTTCCAGCAAAGAAGTGGATGGATTATGTAAGAGAAGACCTGTGGCAGTCAGGCTTGAGAGTTGAAGAAGGTAGGAGAGTAACACTGAATCAAAACAGATGGCAATAGTTGACAAGGCACCCCAACCCCATGTAGAAAATGTGAAAAGGGGGTTGATGATGATGGCAGCATGTACATTACAAGGCATTCATGGTACAATTACAAGTCATGATGGGATTTTCCTTTAGAGAATTGTCAGCAGTTCTATAGCAGAGGTATACACAACCATTGAGATTAATTTAAATAGCAGTTCACCAACAGTTCGCCAGCTGTCCATACTGAAGTACAGAAGATAGAAGAATGAGAAGTGAATGAGAAGGAAGAACCAAATTAGAAGAGGAAGTCTAGGCAAGAGAGAGAGAAGAGAAAATGTAAGAAGCAAGAATAGTTATAGAAGGTCATGTGGGGTTAAGAATGAAACAGGAATATTTAGTAGATTCTTTAAGATGATCTATTAAGCAGGCTTTAAACTGATGAATGGAAGGCTGATTTCATATAGGAGCTGAAAATAAATAACAGTAAGTTAGAACAGAGAGGATGATTTCTTAGGGGACAGTGAGAATCTTATAATTGAAACTTGTAGATGATATAGAACATGAATCATTCTAGTGTAGTCTCTAAAGAGAGCCAGTAAACGAGCAGGTGACTAAGTGAGATGCAGTGAGTTATCATATGACAGGACATGGTGCTGATGAGTATGGTGGCCGACAAGGTATTCAAATCTAAAACTTTTATTTTGAGCTTTTTAAAGTAGTTTGGCAGTAAGTCGGTTTCCTAGTGCTATAAGTTTGTTTGTTTGTACTTTTCGGCTTTTCCCAGTTAGGGGTCGCCACAGCGGAACTCCAGTCCGCTAATGATTGGCAGTGGATTTTTATGTGCCGAGTTGCCAGCCCTGAAGCACAACCTTCAACAAAGGTATGCCCATTCACGCATGTCTCCACGCAGAAGACGCTCTAGCTGAGAATCGAACCGGACAGCGTCTTACTGTGAGGCGACAACGCTACCGCAGCACGACTACCACAGTTCTGAATTCTAGCTCAGAGAGAAGGATGTTTTAACAATTGCTAAATGCAATTCAAAACTGAGGTGGCGTAACAATTTAAATGAGTATTTTAAGTTAATAAGATCTTTGGAAACAGGGCCTCTACATGATGTGCAATAGCTAGATGTAGGCCAAGATGTATACATTTAAGATGCATACCTATATATTTGTATGACTGGACTGACAGAATTTTATTATTCCAAAGGTCTACTAACTGGATAGGGGTGTTGTTGACAAGTCTCTGTAGGGTACAAAACAGCATTGTTCTAGTTTCGGAAAGGGTTTCAAATATATTGTAAAAAGAGAACCAGAGGCAGTTATAGAAATTGGTTTAAGAGTTATATATCTGGCTCTTTGCTGTCACTACCTAATTTTAGTAGTCTGAATGGCAGAGGGGAGTAGATAGCTAAAAATAGAAAACAAAACAGGACCAAGTGTGGAACCTTGATATACCCTACAATGTAAGGTTGATGTAACTAAAATGGAATTATATAGACAGCGAAGGAATTTGCAGAGGTATCATTTTTGAACCACACTGAAACAGAATTAAAGCAAACATTATGTTCAGATTTCCAAAGTAGAAGAATGCGATTGATGAGGTCAAATGCTATCTGTGGGTCTACAAATATCAGTCAATAGTTCAATCTTGACCATTTTTGTTAGATGAAGTCTGTAACAGTGAAAAGAGCACTAGAAATATTATAGCCTAGGTAGAAATTATGTTAAGAACTGGTTAATTTATAAGAAGAACTGAATGAATGAATGAATGAATGAATGAATGAATGAATGAATGAATGAATAAATGATGACACCTGCTTGTAGGTGGTGGAATAGGGTTGTGTTGTTCAGAGGCTGATGGTTTGAAATTTTGGGGAGAAGTTCAGTAGTAGTAGCCCTCCATACCACTGAGATGAAGCCTGTTTTTAGAGTTCGGTTAAAATAAAGGTGACATATTTGGCAATAAACAGATTTTAAAATGTGTGATGCTTTATAAATGAGAGCATTTAGAGGACAAGTAGTTGGATGATGGGATGAAAATAAGAGGGAAGCATTTACTGCATCTAAGGGCCTTATAGAAAAATGTACTCGGAAGCATGATTACTAGATGATAGGATAAGGATAGTTAGGGAGCCTTTACTGAAACAAAAGGCTTAGGAGGTCACATGAAGTTAAAAAAACAAAATAAAAGCAGTGGTATGAATTATTGTAGCAGATAATAGGGTGTAGTAGCACAGTTATGGCCTTAGGTCTGATCAAAGGTAGTCACATTCAATGGTTTAAGATAGGGTATAGGAATAAAAGCCTTTATCTCCAGCAAATGATATGGGAGAAAGACTGTATCAGATAATTGATCACAGCAGTGTAGTATGGCATTAGCTGCAACCAAAGGCCAAGAAAGTTAGCATTGTGTGAGGATACTAAGAGAAAGAGCTTTTAGAACAGTGGAGGCTCTGAACAGGTAGATGAAGGTATGCCTTTGCTACCAGCATAGGACTTAAGAGGAATAAGACTCAGACATAGATAAAGACACATAAGATGGAGCATTTGAAGGAAACTCTTTACTGCCACAAAAGGCTTTTGGAAAAGAATAGTGGAAGATGGAAGGGCAGAGCAGATAAGAGGAGTAGTATAAGACACTGATGCCATATGTGGCTCAAGGAATTAGTACAGAGTAGTTTAGAAGGTAAAGGTATGGACAGAAAGTGGAGAGTGACATTGATTATTAAAAAAACGTTTAGTTTGCTATTACTGGTGAATAAATAAATGAGAGTGGTTTACAGGAATATAAACGGAATGATGCTGGAGTTTGAAAGAATGTGAATAGGATGAAGAGAGGAGAAGGCTGGGCAGGGCTTAATCTAAAAGGCAGAGAAAAAAATATGTGCTACAGCTTGTCTGCACCAGGAGTTTGCTTTTATCTACTAAACTGTAATAGCTCATGTGGGATAAAAGATGGTGTGTGTGCAGTAATAATTTTAGAAATAGAAGATGTAAATAAGAGACATGGATAATTGTTTTTCTGTATTTACAGAACCCATTTTCAATGGCTGTAGAAACAATTAATTATATCCCAGTTTAGCAACTACAGTGCATTCAGACAAAAAATGGTGAAACTATATTGATCGTTATGTCTCTCTAATTTGTTCAGCAGTAAATATGTATCTAATCTTATATTCCTATTGTGGGTTTTATTAGTGCAATGATGCATTTTAATAATGCATTTGGTGTTATGCAAAATACAAGAGGAGTGCAAGGATAATTTTAATAATGTATTTGGAGCTATGCAAAATACAGGGGGGAGTGCAATGATACATTATAATAATGCATTTGGAGCTATGCAAAATACAGGGGGAGTGCAATGATACATTTTAATAATGCATTTGGAGCTATACAAAATACAGGGGAGTGCAGTGATGCAGTTTAATAATGTATTTGGAGGAACTGTAGGAAAACATTCTGAGTCCTCCTAGAGACGCACAACCAGAACCAACATGACTTGACAGAAAGTGGAAACAAGGAAACCTGGACATAATTAGGTTTAAGCAGGCCCTGCAGACATGTATGGGTTAGAAAGAGAGTTAAAATATTTGAGTGGAGGTCGATTACTGAATACTGTTTGATGGAATTTAATAAGCATGTCCCTGGTACAACGATCTACGGCTACAGGCTACTACCTGCCTTGTCACTGTTGCAAGTGTGAAGAGAGAGGGGAAGTGTATCACATCCTAACTTTACATGAGAAAAGGAAATTAATTAGTTTTACTTAATATAAAGTAGCTCCCAGGAGTTTGTGCACAGGAATGTGGTGAGGCCGCATACCTCTCAACTGTCCAGATTTTAGCAGAATGTCCATATTTTAGCCTCATATTTTTGATCTGTTCCTCATAGAATTTGGGGTTTTCTGGCAAATCACTGAGAATTGAAGTTACTAAATAATGACATGCATTTGAGTTTTAGACTTAATTTCCTTCAGAAAATGCATGCTAACACTGATCCTCTTATTTTAGCAATGTTCTGTGCTTATGAGAGCAATATTTAAAATATGTCTCTAATTCTGGGCCTTTGTCCCTATATTACATTAGGCTTTGTCCACATTCCTTGTGCTAATACGCTGAGGTATGGGTGAGGGGTGACAGAAAAAAATAAAAGATAAAGAGAAAAGATATTCTAAACTTATGCATGCACTCTATAAAGTAGTAATATACAGAGAAACTTAATAATAAAAAGATTGTATGAATAATAACATATGCTAACGTAATGCTCATTTATATGCATCCCAAGGATAGAATCAGTGTAGCATAAGTGTTAACAATTAAACAATGATAAACGGTGACCTCCAGCTGCATGGTAGCTGCCTGCCTATAGAACATCCCAAAATGGTAGCCACTGCTTGATGAAACATTCAATAAAATGGCGATGAGGTGATAGCATGCCAGACACAAAAGTATAGCAGCATGCATAATGAAAACTTGCTGTACAGGAAGGGGTTATGGAATCAGAACAGACCAGTGAAAGGAGAGTGTGTAGAAACAATCACAACCACTGCACTAACAAGGCTGAATATCCAGGGAGTCTTGCCTATGGTTTGAGTGTTTAAGGTAAGTTAAGTTCAGTCACGGAATGGCAGTTCAGTAACCATCCAGCAAAGCATAGAATCTCCTTCCTTTGTTTACTTTTGTTTCTATATTAATAAACTATGACTCAGTGATGGCGAAACTTTTGGGTTTGGCATGTCAAAAGCTCCTCGCACAAAATAATTCAGTGTACTTCACATGAGCAACAAATGCAAAAGCAGTGTCTTTGCTAAATATGTGAAATAATTTAAACCATTCAGCAAAACACAGAATCTCCTTCCTTTGTTTACTTTTGTTTTTAACATTAATAAACTATGTGAAACAATTTAAGAAGCTGCATACAGCAGTTAAATAGTCACAAACCATGTGCACAACAGCTATGCTACAAAACTAGACCAAGTACTAAAGTACCTAGGACGGATTCAGCATTACACAGAAACAGTAACTTGCATGCACACATCAACAAGCATTATGGACAAGAAAGCACTAATCAGTAATGACACATATACTGACATATGTTGATATCCTGGAGGAATGGAAGCTGTGTAGGAGGGAGGGCATGAGAAGCTCATATTTTAAAGTTCAGTCACAGTGTGGGGAGGGGCAAACAGAAAAATTAACGGCAAGCCAAAAGGCCAAATGCAGTATTGCTTGAGGGCTAACTTAGTGTCTGAGGCCTAACCCAGTGAGTTAGCAAAACAATATACATGCTACAGCCTCTGCATACCAGGAGGTTGCCTTGATTTACTGAACTTAATACAACTCCTGCGGGATACAGGATGTTGAATGTGTAGTAACAATTTTACATACAGAAGCAGAATTATTTTACCAGCTGTAAAGAAGAGATATGGAGAACTTGTTTCTTCCATATACACATGTATGTCACACAGAAACATACCTATGTACAATCGACTTACAGAGCCATCTACTACATGCCTTTGGGATGTGGAAAGAAACAAGATTACCAGCAGAAAACCCACACAAACACAGGGAGGACATGCAGACTTCAGAAATTAGGCACTCCAGCAGAGAACCAAAGCAGAGAACCTCTTGCTATGATATGATACTTCTACTCACTACTTCAGATTATTAATTATTATTTTTATTTTATTTTACATTTGTTGACCGGGAAAATCCGACTAGATGCATGTCCATTTTCAGTGGAGGCCTGGGGAGAAAAGTTGCACAGTAAAATTAAGACAATTATTTCAGCGGGGGCCAGGGGAGAAAAGTTCTACAGTAAAATTAAGACAATTATTTGAAGGAATACAGAGGTGTTCAAATTCATAGAAAGTGACAGACTTAACATAGACAAGTAACATATTATTCATGCTTAGCTCAAGTTCACATATCAGGTACTAAGGCTGACACAGATCAGTATAAGGCTAAGTGTGATTCAGGTTTAACAGTATTGTATAGTGTATACACATATATTCAGTTTATGGTTTAAGTATTCCATAGAGGTGAGGTAGAGTAGAATAGAGTAGTGAGGATTTGGCCAGGTAGGTAGGTAGAGGGGAAAAAAGTAACTGGGTGGAAGGTAGAGGGGAACAGTAATAGGGGAGAGACAGGAAGGTTGATAGGATGATAGGATAGGTATGAACAGCAGGAAAGTGAAGTATTAATATATGTAGTAGATGTAGGGGTATAGAGTGTGTGAAGTAGTTAGCGGATAGCTAATCTAGTAATCTGGCAGTAGTATATGAGTGATAAAGACTATGGGGTGATATAGTGGATGGAGTAGGAGAAAGCTAGAGTGTCTGTCGATGTTGGAGATCAGGCTGTAATAGTGGGCAGGAGAGAGCAAGGGGGGTGAGCCAGGTGGGAAGCATGTGCAGATCCATGAGTGCTTTAGGTGTTCCTTCAGGAGTCTTTTAAATGTGGCCTTTGAGACAGCAGAGGTAATAGAGGTAGGCAAAGAGTTCCAGATTTTGCCAATGTAGTTGGGGGGAATTTTTGTGATCTTAATTAATTTTTTGTTGCTAGAGCGAAGTTGCCTGGTATTAGCTTGGGGTACTAACAGATTAGCCAGTGATGGGGTTTTGTCTGGGAATAATAGGAGATTTTTGGCAAAGGATAGTTGATGATAGTTTAGGAGATTAAGGAATTCAAGCCAGTCAAGTTGTTTTAGGAATAGGCAGTGTTGGGCACAATAGGGGGGCACCTGTCGTGAATTTTGAAATTTGATTATAGAAAGTGTTGAGTTTGGCAATTTCAATTTTGGGTAGGTTGGTGAGAATGGGTGAGGAATAGAATACTGTAGAAAGAAGGTGAGTCTGACCAACTGTTATTCTAGTAGGTTGTGTTAGGAAGGGTTTACTTTTATATAGACTGCCCAGTTTTTTGTGGACATTTTTAATGGTTTGGTTAATATGATGATCAAATCTGAGGCTATCGATGGTAACTCCTATCAGTTTGGTGTGAGTATCAGGGGGGATGATGGTGCCATCTCTGGAGACTATGTTAAATGGAATGTGTGTGGTGGTAGATTTGTTGGGTGGGAAAAGTAATAGTTTGGTTCTTTTGGGGTTTAGTATTAGGATTTTTGCTAAGAAACTAGTTTTCTGTGGTATGGAAGGCTTGTTGGGTTATAAAGAGAAGTGTCTGAGAGTCATTGGCTGAAAAGACAAGTGTAGAGACATCAGTGTATTGTATAACTGCTGCATCCTGACAGATAATGTGAAGATTGTTGGTGAAAATGGAGAACAGGAGGGAACCTAAAATGGATCCTTGTGGGACCCTTGTGGTGATGGGTAGCTGTGAGAATAAGTTATTGTCCCACCATACTACTTGTTGTCTTCTTTGTAGGTAATTCTGAAACCAAGCCAGGGTTTGCTTACTTAGGTAGAAGTCAGTAAGGGCATGTAACAGTTTGAAGTGGTTGACCATATCAAATGCCTTGGATAGGACCAGAAATATAGCAGAGGTTAGTTTGCCTATGTGTTTGTTTTGATTGATGAGGTTTGTGAAAGAAAGTAGAGAAGTGGTGTTGCTATGAGCTGGCCTAAATCCATGCTGTGTAGGAGAGAGAAGTTGGTTGTTAAGCAGGTATGGCATGAGTTGGTGGTAGATGCATTTCTCGAGTATTTTGGCCAGAGGAGACAGAATGGCTATGGGGCAATAGTTGATGAGATCAGTGGAGGTTCCACCATTATGGAGGGGGATAATATAGGAGGTTTTCCAGATGGGTGGGATTGAGGTTGCTGAGACAGATCTGTTTAGTAGGATGGATATGGGGAAGGCAAGTTCATTAGCAGCCAGCTGAAGGAATTTGGCAGGTAGTCCATCTGCTGCTAGTGAGGTAGGTTTAAGTTTAACTAGCAACTTTTTGACATGGTTGGGATGGATTGAAATTGGAAGGTAGTTTTAGGTCTCTCTATAGGTTGTGTGTGATTGGTGGTAATGGTTGCAGTCTGTTTTTGAACAAGGTTAGAAATAGTTTCTATGAAGTATTTGTTAAATGCGTCTGGCATATTTGTGATTTCATTAAGGAAGGTAGGAGATGGGGAGGAGGTCCAGCCAGGGTGAAGTATGCTGTTTATTCCTACCCAGAATTTCTTAGGGTTGTTTTGGTGCTTGTTTTGTAGCTCTAGGAAATAGCTGCTGTTGGGGTTTTAGTGGCTCTCCAGGTATGCCAGACTTTATTCCTTTCTGAAATTCTCTTTTTAGTCTCTTTAGTAAGCCAGGGGGCTGTTTTTGTTTTGAGTTTAGTTATATGGGGTGGAGCGTGAGCATTTAGGATACTTAGGAAGGTGGCGTTGAAATATTTTATGGCTTTTTCTAGGGTAAAGTCTTTAGTATGTTCCAATTATGGTGTTTTAGTACAAGTTTGAATTTGTTGGGGTCAAAGTTTTTTGTGTTGTGGGTTGTTAGTGATCTGGAAGTAGGGTTGGATTGGGTTTTGAATTTTAATAGAAAAGTGGGTTAATGGTCACTGAGAGAGTCTGGAAGCACACCTGCCTGGTATGGGGTGTTGGCCCTGTTTATTAATATCAAGTCTAAGAGGTTTTCTTTCATTTTTGGAGTTCCTAGTCTAGTGCTACTTTGATTAATTTCTGAAATATTATAGAGGTTAATATGGTTGGTGGGGTTTAAGGCTGAGCAGGAATTCCAATCTATGTTGAAATCACCAAGTATAATGGTTTCCTGAGGGAGGTTTTGGTTTGACCATTGTAGGAAGGCTTCCAGGGTTAGGATGTTATTGCCTGGTGGTGTACAGCAAGTAACAATGTTGACTGACTTTTTGTTGCTAAGTTTTAGTTTAGCTAGGAGGATTTCAGAGTTGTTGAAAGAAGTGGTTTTCAGATTAATTGTGGTGACATGTAGGGTATTCTTACAGAGTAGGGCTACACCCCCTCCTTTTTTAGATAGTCTATCTTGGTAGAGTACATTGTAACCAGTAGGTAGGAGTTCCTTGTCTGCAGTAGTAGGCTTTTGCCAGGTTTTTGTCAGACATAATATATCAGGGGTGTAGGGGAGAGTAGTGCATGTAGTAAGTGTACCTTATTGTTTACACTTCGACTATTTAAACACAGAATTAGTAGGGTAGTTTTTGGTCTATTAGTAAGTAACTGGTTTGAGGAGAAGGTGGTATTTTCTGGGGTGGTTTGCAAATGGTTAGGCCCTGGATTAGCGTGAATATCACCTGCAAGTATCAATTGGTAATTAATGTGATGGAGGAGTTTTGTAAGTTTAATTAAGATGGCTATGTACTTATTAGTAGGTGATTTTGTGGTGATTAGGAGTACCTAAGTAAGATTGGTGCAATCAGGATGTTATGGTAGAGGTTTGGTGATATGAGTTTGTTGTAATGAGGAGTGCTAGGGTAATAAGTAGAGGTTAGTTTTGTAGAGATAGTGTAGGTTGCATTTAGTGTGGTGTGGTAAGAGGTGAGGTAGAGGTTTAGTGTTAGGATTGATAGGATAAAGAGTCTGCATGAGAATGAGGTGACTTGTTTGCGATAGTGTGTGTGTGTCATTGTTGTGGGTGAGAGTGTGGAGGGTGGTGTTAATTGTTAAAGGTAGTGGAGGGTTGGGATGAGAAGTTTAAGTTCTGTGATTGGCTGGATGTGAGGCAGTGTCTGGTCTATGATTGGTTGGATGTGGGGTGGAAGGGGATGGTTAGGAATAAGACTAGAGGTAGTGGGAGTGGATGGGAAATGGGGGAAGGTAAGAGAGCGGAGTATATTTCAATTTTTACTGTATATTTACTATATATATTTTATTATTCATACTCATTTACTTTAGTTTTATTAAAGAAGCTTAGGAAATAAAACTAATATTCAAGTTGAACTTAATGTGTACAAAGCATCATCTGAAGATTTTCTCCATGAATGCATTGGCCTAAACAGAAAGCAGTGACAGCAGAACCTAAAAATAGCAAGAACCTTTAATGAAAATGAGAGGATAAGTTACTTATTTCTCAAAAAATTGACTCTAGAATTCTTTGCCCAGTGCTGTTTGGACCATTTCCAGTCTAACTTCAAATACCAGAAGTACTTGGATAAGAAATGTCATGTGATTTGATAGACATATGTATAAGATTCATCTTTTACTGACATTCTATTTGATCAAGGGAAACTCAGAATTTATTTTCATAAAATTATGTCATTTCCAAGAACTATATTAGGGAAAGAAATATAAAGGGACATTTATGCCATATCAACATGCAGAGAAGTAAACTTATAGGTTCTTCTATGGTTACCATATGGTTCTTACAGTGGTTTATAGGTTGTTACTAGGCATGCAGTCCAATAGACCATTACAGCACCTAGCCCAAATTCCCAATTGTCACAAAGCACTATTTTGTCAAGTGACTTCCTCAAGGTGACACAGTAGGCAAATAATGATAAAAAGATTCAAACCCTATATCCTTGGGGCAAGAAGCAGCTCATTAACAGGTCAGAGATTTAGCCCTCTTTTCTAACTGCCATATGGCTCAAGTACTCCTCCTCATGTCATGTTTATACTTGTTTGCAAAAGTTCCCATAATTCTCTACTCTTGGTTCCCAATCAACTGTGATTTGAAGCTGTGGAAATCTGATAAATCTGATCAGACTTGATACTTAATAATCGTGACATATAAGGACTGCATCACTTTGTAACTTCAGCATCAGATGGTCATCTACCTTAGGCTAAAAAAAGGTTTAGGCAGAGAATGGAGAACGTAGCAAAAAGTGTGTGTGTGTGTCTGTGTGTGTATACACATCTATTTACATGCTCGATCTTATTACAAAGAGTCAGATTAAACTACACCACTGACAACAACAATTCACAAGAGAATACAGGCAAAGGATATACCCGCATCTGAAGATGAAAAATCAGTCTCAGCCTAGTCATCCAGTAAGGGAGCCCACTTAGTAGGATATTTGGTCAACAGTTTTCCAAAAAGTACTTGGAAAAGTGGAAAATGGTAGGTCAAGGGAATAGGAGAGCAGTACAAATGGCACATGTTTGACTGATGCACAGCTTACTGAATACTATTAATTAGTCAAATGTTGAACAGCATGTTACAAAATGTTTTCTCTTGGGTACATCAGTTTTAAGCTTACACAAATTATCTCTGGGGTACAGGGGGAAAAATCTTTGTACTGGCGCATAGAAAGGAGGACTTTGCCCTTCACAGAAAAACAGCTGTCATGAATATGTACAACTTTCAGTTCGGCCTATCTGTTTTTGTTCAAAATGGCATTTGCAGTCTTGCCGCAAACCTATAGTTCTGCAACACACTGTTGACAATGGCATGTGTCTGCATATATTTCATACCTACCACCTAATGTAGCTAATAACTGTGCACACTAGGACAGAGAGAGAGAGAGAGTATTTTTGTAGCATTATAAATTGTAGTTAAAACAGAGTGCTGCTTTGAGAAGCACACACAAACACAACAGCTGTCCAAATCTGTTTACTCATGTGACTCTAATTTCTTCTTCTTCTTCTGGCTATTAACCCTTTTCAGAAATTTTAAATATAGGTCTGAAAAAGGATATTCACATGGATTCACTTAAAAAAGGAGTATTTTGGAAGAACTTATAATTTTAGCCTGCATATATTGGTATACTTAATATATACCATAATTACATTACTGTTTAATTAATGTATATAATGACTGGATTGGTCGTTTCTTTTGAACTCTCACTGCATGTTGCTTAGTTCAACTGTTTGCATTTCGTGTTACTACTTGCTATTCCTATTGCATTGATCTGCACCATATCACAATCTATCATAATACAGACACCCCTGAATAAGGGTTACTGTAGGTTCAGTGTTCCTGAGTCACTGATCAGCTGACGGAATACTCAGTTAACTAATTAATATTATGCCTTCTTAACTCCATCAGGAATTACATGAAAAAAATATACATTTTGTCTACTGAGAGGAAATTGACTAGAGTTAAAAGTACTTAAAAGACTTCTCAGTAAGACATACTGGAAATGTATTAGATTTTGATACATAATAATGCTGTTATTATTGAATCAGTCTGCATTATCTCTTTTTCTTATGTACCCTTTTTTGGACCATGAAAATTTTCAAGGAGAAATAAATTATATTCCATCTTCAGTAGTTTAAGTACAGCAGGTAAATAAAAAAGTCTTCCAAGAATACAAATATTTCAACAGATGCATGACAGAAATAAATGAGATTATAACTCCTGCTGGGTTTTACATAAACATCACAATTTCTCATCATGCATCGCTTAAGCCTATTTTTGCCTTCAGAAAATAAATAGAAATGTTTTCACACTAAGACAAAGTACAGAGGAGTGACTTAATTTACATTTAAATTAGTATACCACCAATGCAATATAACAGAATCCTGTTTCTTCACTGTGAGATGCATGGAATATAGCAAGCATTCCAGCAGAACATGTACATTATGATCCATTTGCTTAAAGCCATGAGTGAAGAGTTGGGGTTAAATGAATAAGTGTAAATTGCTTAGATAATATATTACTTCTCAAGACACAGTTTATAAAGATGAAACATTTGGCTATTTAACATATTACTGCTTGCTTTCCGTGACTCTACCTCATAGCTTCTCTTTTCTTTATTAACTATCTTCTCCAAATGCAATATCAGAACTGTACTGCCTGCACTGACAGCATGGCCAGTATTATAAAGGGAAGTGTATGCATTTTATGTTTAGGCTTGATATGTTCTTGAATCACTGATTTGAGCTTATCCTTGAATACTAAAATGAAACCAAATTGATCATCAGAAAAAATACTTAAAGAAGATAAAAGGTCAACCAATATATTTTATAACAGATAAACGATAGCACAACTATTAATAACCTAAGAAGCTACAAAAGCCTATTCAGTAGTAGCGTGGGTATTACAATACCCATTATGTCACTGAGTGCTAAAAATATGTATGTGGATACGTATGTATATACATACATACCTATGTATAATTACTAAAAAAAACTCTTTTGCCTAAGTTTGTATAAAGTGTTGTAGTTTTCAGACAAACAATATGGTCTCATTCATGAATCGTGGCTATAGCTGGTAGGACAGCAGAAAGAGTATACAGAGGAAGAGGCTGGCGAAGAAGAAGTGGGATTGTCAGAGAGATGAAGAAAGTAGACAGGAGTATAAGGAGATGAGGAGCATGGCGAAGAGAGAGGCGGTGAAGGCTAAGGATAAAGCATATGGAGAGTTGTATGAAAGGGTGGACACTAAAGAGGGAGAAAAGGACCTGTACCGATTGGCTAGACAGAGGGACCGAGCTGGGAATGATGTGCAGCAGGTAAGGATGATAAAGGATAGTGAGGGAAATGTAGTCACAAGCAAGGAGAGTGTGTTGAGCAGATGGAAAGAATACTTTAAGGGGCTGATGAATGAAGAGAAAGAGAGAGAGAGAGAAGGTTGGATGATGTGGGGCTAGTGAATCAGGAAGTGAAACAGATTAGCAAGGAGGAAGTACGGACAGCTATGAAGAGGATGAAAAATGGAAAGACTGTTGGTCCAGACGACATACCAGTTGAAGCATGGAGGTGCTTAGGAGAAATGACAGTGGAGTTTTTAACCAGATTGTTTAATGAAATCTTGGAAAGTCAGAGGATGCCTGAGGAGTGGAGAAAAAGTGTTTTGGTACCTATTTTTAAGAATAAGGGTGATGTGCAGAGCTGTAGTAACTACAGAGGGATAAAACTGATCAGTCACAGCTTGAAGTTATGGGAAAGAGTGGTGGTAGCTAGGTTAAGAGGGGCGGTGATGATTAGTGATTAGCAGTATGGTTTCATGCCAGGAAGGAGCACTACAGATGCGATGTTTGCTCTGAGAGTGTTGATGGAGAAATACAGAGAAGGTCAGAAGGCATTCCATTGTGTCTTTGTGGACTTGGAGAAAGCATATCATAGGGTGCCTAGAGAGGAGTTGTGGTACTGTATGAGGAAGTCAGGAGTAGCAGAGAAATATGTAAGAGTGGTACAGGATATGTATGAGGGTAGTGTGACAGTGGTGAAGTCTGCAATGAGAGTAACAGATGTGTTTAAGGTGGAGGTGGGATTACATAAAGGATCAGCTCTGAGCCCTTTCTTATATGCAATGGTAATGGACAGGTTGACAGACGAGATCAGACAGGAGGCCCCATGTACTATGATGTTTGCAGATGACATTGTGATATGTAGTGAGAGTAGGAACCAGGTTGAGGAGACCCTGGAGAGGTGGAGATATACTCTAGAGAGGAGAGGAATGAAGGTCAGCAGGATTAAGATAGAAAATGTGTGTGTGAATGAGAGGGAGGATAGAGGAATGGTGAGGATGCAAGGAGTAGAGCTGGTGAAGGTGGATGAGTTTAAGTACTTGGGATCAACAGTTCAGAGTAATGGTGAGCGTGGAAGAGAAGTGAAGAAGAGAGTACAGGCAGGGTGGAATGGGTGGAGAAGAGTGTCAGGAGTGATTTGTGACAGACGGGTACCAGTAAGAGTGAAAGGGAAGGTCTACTAGAGGGTAGTGAGGCCAGCTATGTTGTATGGGTTGGAGACGGTGGCATTGACAAAAAAGCAGGAGTCAGAACTGGAAGTGGCAGAGTTAAAGATGTTAAGATTTGCACTGGGTTTAACAAGGATGGACAGGATTAGGAATCAGCATATTTGGGGGTCAGCTCAGGTTGGACGGTTTGGAGACAAAGTCAGAGAGGCGAGATTGCGTTGGTTTGGACATGTGCTGAGGAGGGAAACTGGGTATATTGGGAAAAGGATGCTAAGGATGGAGCTGCCAGGTAAGAGGAAAAGAGGAAGGCCTAAGATAAGGTTTATGGATGTGGTGAGAAAGGACATGCAGGTGGTTGGTGTGACAGAGCAATATGCAGAGGACAGGAAGCAATGGAAACAGATGATCCACTGTAGTGACCCCTAACGGGAACAGCTGAAAGAGAAGAAGAAACTTGTGTTTATACTAGTGTGAAATAAAAAACTGTGGCTTGATACACTTTTTTCTGAACTAGTCTGCTTCTATTAAGAAATGTAGGTGTTGAAGCCATTTTTGTACATAATGTGTAATACTGGATTTTTTTAGAAGTTTTTATCTGATTTTACATAAACACACATATCACAAAGATTTAAAAAATATGCACAGCTATGGAAGGAGAAAATAGGAATGCTGGAATACTCTTGATAAAACTTTATATGTTTTCCTTAAACAGAGGGCAATTTCTAAATAACTCATTTCCCAGAATGAAAGTAGAAAGGCATCCACCTCCCTTCTAAATGTTCTCTGCCTGGTACCCCTGTAGGTAGCTATCATTCCAGTGCCCAAGCTAACTGCCCCACTCTCCGTGGTCTAGAAGCAGCTCTGTCCTAATGCATAATCACCATTATCAACACTAATGAGATAGCTTACAGTGAACACATCCAGAAGGAAATTGATTAATATAATGGTAGAAGCAGCAATAACAGCTGGTCTAAATAAAGTCCTGATTTAGTCTAACAACAAACTGGCCCAACAGCATTTTTCATATGCTTGTCTTACGTGATCTACATCTTATAAGTAGTGTGTAACAAAGACATAAGCTCTCTCAACTGTGGAGGCCATGGTTCTTTCCAGCCTCTGGTTATGACACTTTGGCCTCAGTCAGTACTGTCCGTGCAACTTCTACTACAGCTGAGGAATGCCACATAGAACTAGGCATTAAACAGCTCAAGTGTTTTGCAACGGTCTTATTAAATGACCAGATGACAAAACATTTAGTCAGTGTCCAGTATTCTTTTGTTTAAGGGCAAAAATACAAACATACATACGTAATATGCCAACAATAACCTTTACAACAAGCTGTGCATGTACAACACTGGACTGATGTCTTAGCAAAATATAGCTACATCTTGGAGCTAATTGTTACTGACAAGCATATACAACATTTTTTGGACAAAAAGTTATGGACATGCAGAATACAAAGAGGAGCTTTAACTGGCTCTACCATACAGTTTGATTCTTATTTGAAACCCTCTTCTTGTAAAGAGGTACTGACTTTATTAGACAAAGTACCATACATTTCCACTCAAATATTGTATAGCAATTATAAATGCATAGAAACTAGCTTGTATTTTTACCAGTGTGACATAGTGAACTGTGGTGTGATTTATGAACTCTGTTGTGAAACTGCCTGCCATTTGGCAACCTCATGATATCTAAGTTGATAAACAGAAAGGAACACATTTTGTGGTGACTGAAATTTAGGCATTACATTGTTCAGATTCAAGACATATAGCAGCAGGTAATATACCAGACAAGTAGCAACCCCCTTTTGTCCCCCTGCTGTTCATTAGATTATGATTGTTACTTAGCAAATGATCTCTCGATGTCGAACACTTTCATGATGGGCTGGCATTTACTCACTTCTTAAAATGTAATAATATCAATTCTATATCCAAGGAAGCATGCTGCTTGACTGAGCGACCTGTAAGGATTACACCAGTAGTATAACAAGTTATAGTCTATTATTCCTTTTGTATACACTGCCTGAGTTATCTTGCATGCGCTCTACAATAGAGGCATGTAGGGTCTTTCAAATGGATGTTAACACATGGAAAAAGTATATGGAAAAAATCCAAAGACACAGCCACAAAGTCCACACAGCTAGAAAATAAACTCCAGCGAGTAATTTATTTTAGTGTCAGGTATATTCACTCAAAAAGTTTTCAGACAAAATAAACAGATTGTTCCAAATAGATATGTGGGACTCATTTTAACAATTGAAAACGTGTCTTATTATGATACAGAGATAAGTATGGAAACCCCAGGCCCGCCATGTCCTCTGCTTGTGTGTAGTGTGTTAGACTACTGATGCAGATATCAGTTTCAGTAATAGGTTCAGCTCAATTTTGCCAACAGAATAAACTGAAGGTGGAAGTTCTACTTGTTTTCTTCTTTTTTTGCCTTTAACTGCCAATCATTATTCCTTATCAAGTAGCTTAGTACTTTCATTTGTCAGTCCCACCAGTCATAGCTCCCCACATAATTCCATGGAGTCTCCTCTTTCCATTAGGGATCTTTATCTGAAGGTTGAGCCTCTAACTGGTCATTGTTTGATCAGTGCTCTAACCCAGTAAACAAATTTAAATAAAAACTTGTCATTGTCCTACAAGCATAGCTCCCAATCTCTTAGAATAACAAATTTGGACAACGCCTAGAATAATGGGGAGACGAAGGCCCACAAATAGGGATAGATTTTAAATACTGCTCTTATGAAAGTTGCTAGAATGACAGGTTTTGAGATAACATACATTTTCTGGAGGATATGGAGTCTATAACTCAAATGCATGCCATTATTTAATTACTTCAGTCTACAAGGATTTGCCAGAAAATCACAACTTTCATGCAGAAAAGGCTAAAAATATGAGACAAAAGTCAGGACATTCTGTGAAAATCTGAAAAATTGAGAGATGTGCCTGCAAATTACTGGCCAGCAGGGAAGCGAGAGTTGCTTTTTAGAGGCCTATCACCTTAGCAGGCTTGGGAATACATTTTACTTGACTTAGTTTTTTTGTGGTGGACAGCACCTTGCCAAAGCAGGGCATATGATAACAGGGTACAGGTGGGTGTTCCCACACTTCTGGCTTGACAACAGTATATACACACACACTGCTTAGCTGAGGAGTGCAGACATTTTAATGAAGACCTGAACCTATCTTGTCCTACAACAGGCATTTGTCATGTTGTGTGGCCTTGCCACAACCCCCCCCCAAAAAAAAAACAAAAAAAAAACAGATGAATCAACATCATATGCTCACTGCCATCCCTTGTTAGCTCTTCCAGTATCTAGAAGTGCTAATAAATTCAGACTGGGTAGCATGTGGTAGCATGTATCCCTCTGCAGCATGAAACAGGTTAGGCAGGGGTTCTTCTGATGTATTAATATTATCTACAAAAAAAGGGTAAGTCTTTATTCCATGCATATATTTAGTTGTGTACATAAATAAGGCCATAGCCTCCCAAAAAATCACAAGAAAAAAGTAACAATCTAAGAAAAAATGGCAAACATAAGGCTAGAATGGAGCATTTTTAATTTTACCAAACAACAGAGTGCTTTTGCCCTAAAGGGCTTCATTAGAGAAAAAAATGTATACACTGGAAGAACTGAGTTTAAACAAGGCTGACTGATGCATAACTTAACATACTTAAGGGGTGTGGAAAAAAAAAGACAGTAACAACCAGTTTTTCAGTCCTAAATTAACAACTACTATTTGAGGACAAGAAAATGCTGGTGCATTACAATATCGAAATTTCCCTGTGAGCAAGTCACTCTCACCATTCTCAAGGTCAAAAATGTATGCATTGCAAGGTGTTGCCAAAGTTCTGTGATTCAGGCTTGTGTTGAAAAATATTATTATGTGCGTGTATGTGTGTGTTTGCGCACGTGTCTGTGTTTGTGAGTATGCCATGTTACATCATATGCTTATTTACTTATTTTTATGTATTTATTTTTTACTCTTTTTATTCATTTGTGTGATACTCTTTACTTGAAATGGTTTAGAACAGAAAAAAATGAACCGGGATCTGTCTAACAAAAGTGAATATGATACTGATCTGCATTCCTCTAATTTCCTTTTTGTGTAGCACATTGAAAGATTCAGCCAAACTTTTGTTCAAATACAACCTTCTTCTGACAATTATGCAAGGATTTTCAAGCTGAGCGAATGCTACCACTCCTTGTAAAATAACTTTCACCTCACTTTAATAAAAATGAAATGAAACATTTTATTAGTTTTTGACACCAATTCATGAAACAAGCACATTTTGTTTATGGTCTGAAATATCATTAAGATGTTCCCTCAAGATTTTTCTGCTTTTGGATTTTCATACATGAAATATAAAGTAAACTTGCTGACCAATAAAGCTTTAAGCACACAAATATACTGGCATTTTCAATATATATTTTCATCCCAGTATTGTAAAGTCCATTAAGTGCTGTAACCATTGTTTCACAGAACATTAATAACAGTGGGGTTAACAGAATACTTTAGTAAAATACTAAGTTCCACATAAGAATATATGTTCATAACGCTACTAATTTGAAAATGGAGCCCTTCTTATTTTGGTTCCTATCCCCAGATGTTTAGAATGATTTTAATTATTTAGGGAAGATTGTTCTTGCATTACATTTCTCTTTCTTTTTTGAACCCCCTATTATACTGCTAACCTCTGTTTCTTTTCTCTTCTCCTAATGGCTCATTCCTTCTTTCACCAGGTATTGTAAGATCCTGGTGTATTCTTATCAGTAGGTTGAACCTTCCTCTTCATGGAATATGTCTGTACCAGTATCAGTCTTGTGAGGTCATTAACTGACCTCACCATAGAGGCAAGGATCAAGGAAAGGTGCATCATAGTGTAGCAGTGCAGGGATAATTCACTGAAATGAACCAAATCTTAGGGAAGAAGAGTCTTACCTGAAAAGGTCAAGCATATAATAACACTCTGGATGTCACGCCATGCACCCAAGTTTGTGATTTATGTGTCTTTTATACCTCCCTCATACGTACAGGGCAGTGAAGCAGTGCACACAACTGCAAGAACCTCACCCCTTGGCTTCTACTGGAAGATACTAGAGCTGTGACATAAACCTACCCACATCTCCTGAAGGGGGAAGGGCTGGTATCAACCAGTCATTCTCCCTTGTCCCACCCCTGGACAGCCCTCTCAGCTCCTAAGTTGCTGCCTGAAATCAGGTTTCCAGGATCCCAGTCAGACACCCTGCTACTGTGAAAGCAGGCTGGCCGTGCTACCATTCTCTTTAACAGACCACTAGTAAACCTTCACAACTCCATAATCTTTAAATTAAAAGGCCAATTTTGCAGTGAATTAAAACTATTTCTTTGTGTACAGGGATTGATATGCCTCCCAAATAAAAGAAGGGGAGACAGCCCTATTCAGTATATTTCAGCATTACTTTCATGTTACATAGTGATATGTTTTAGGAGGAGATTTGGGATTTGCAAGAAAATGTAGGAATTATGTTAAATGTTATTATAAAAGCAGAATTTTCAACTCTGTAATGCTTTTAGCTATTCTTTCAGACAGACACATCTCTGTAGTTAATCTGCAGATCATCTGTTTTTCCATTGTTCTGTCATGCATTTTTCCTCCATGATATTTTCTAAAATTATAATTAATGAAGCTATGAAAAGTGTTTTTAATGACTGCCATGTGACAGTTGTTCAGTTTTAAACAGCAGTGTTACCTTTCTAACTTTTGTGATAAAAAGGTGTTAACACTAACTTTAAACTATTTTTTTCTGTGGTAAAAGTTGTGTTGTTTTACTTCTGGATGGCTGGGGTAAGGGTAAGTGTTTAAAGTACTTTTACTGTGTTTTAATGGGGGGAAAGTTATTCTTCTGCAATTTACCTATTTTATGGATGATTGCTGCCAGGCTTCCCTGGGAAACAGGCACCTTTTTCAGCTTAACCATGGAACAACCTATTAGTTCTTTGGGTCCTCCTTCTTCTAAATGCAGAATAAAACAACCCACAAGTTAGGCAGGTGCAAAGGCTCCAAACATACAGCTGCAAAGTCAAAAATAAAGCCAGCATCACTGGCTTTTAAAACAACTGAATTCACCAGCCAAAATACACCCAATGTGTACAATATTGAGTTTTTTGCAAATTGCAGTACCCCTTGGGTGATCTACTTGGCTATGTGTTCTTGTTCTGCCTTTTATATTGGGCAGACGTCACAGCCTTTGAAATTCAGGATAGGTGAGCATATCAGTGACATTAAGAATAAAAAGCAATCAAATGCACTTTACAAACACACCTTGAAACATACACAGGCAAACTTCAAGTTCACGACTGTTGACTGCATTAAGGGTGAATGCAGTGATAAATCATGTTGGCACTCCATATTAAATGTTAAAGAGAGGAAATGGATAATTAATTTGGGGGGGTGTTCTCCCCAGGATTGAATTAACATTATTAATTAATTTGTATGATCCAATGGGATTGTTTGGTGGGCTGGATTTGTATCTTTATAAGAGGGTTTGCTTAACCCATTAGTTATGGCACTTCACTGAAGAAGGCATTCTGGCCGAAAACAGTTTGGTTTAGGTGGTTTTGGGTTTATTCCCTACACCTATGAGCTATTTTTGTAGTAATGTGCTATTAGTTTTACTTTATGTGTATTTTTACACATTAAATTTATGTTGCTATTCCACATGCAGTGCTGGCTTTATCTTCCTTCTTCTAACCACAAGAAGAAAACTGTCAAACAGCCTTTGCCACCGCAGTAGGTTGCTAAGGTATCTCAACTGCTGGTGGGTGATTACAGTAGTCAAAACTGGTTCCTCGGGCCACTCATCTTTTTCCTTGGGACCATTGGTGTAGTCCTTATGGCTACCATGGACAAGAGGTTAGAAATATGTTCTGAGGTTGTTGGATTGCTCTTGGCAGGAAAGGAAAACCACTCTTGTTGGTCCTGGGAGAAGGGGCAGGCAATACCACTGTGCTTAGCCAGAAAGCTGTGCCCATCCCTAGGGTGGCTTTTCCTGGCAAAAGTTGGTCTGTTTCTTCATAAATTCCAGTCAGAAAGAAACAAAAACTTAAAAAAATATCTGTTCTCCTGTCTTAAGTTACCCTGGACACAAGTAATGTATTGGGTTAGCTCAGAGTTTAGTGCAGGCTCTTGAGCCTTTCTGTATGTCCATTTCTGATAAAAGAAAAAAAAGGATTCTTCATTTTCTGAAGAGATTTAAGAATTTGAACCTCAAGATGATTCTGAAGGTACATATGTGATATCTTAACATACTTCTCATTCAGGTTCTGAGGAGAGTGTGGCTTTAGCCAGTACCTTTGAAGGATTCTTTTTCTCTGAAACTATTTCCAGAATGTATCAAGTTGTTTTAGTGGGAAAAACAATGATGTTTCTCACTCCTTCAGAAAGTATCCTATTCCCCCAGTCCTGTCTATCTGCTTTGGAAGATATTTTTTAATCACAGCCTGAGATTTCCCTGATAGCCAGCCTGCTGCTTCCCCCCAAAAATGACAGACTATATAATATAAAGTTCCCCAGTTTTTTTTTAAGTTTTATAAACTCATCCCAGTTCAGACCAAGCAGCTATTTTTAGTTAATCCGGCTGTTGCTAAACATTTGCTTCATACTAATTCCTATCCTTCTAAAAATGATGGGAAGGATTTTGATAGATTTGGGGAAAATGTATTCCTCTGCAACACTTTTTCTTAGAATACTAAACAGTCAAGCTCATATGTTGAAGTTTATGCTTTCCTTCTGCAAGAATATGAGGAATATTCTGTCATCTGTTTCCTCTTTTGAGGATAAATCTGCTTACTCTTTTTGTTTCATTCTGTGTCTCATGTAACTACCCACCATCTGAAATGTCTATATGATTCTGCAGATGTCACCTCCAGGGCTGCTGCTACTGCAACTGTTATGAGAAGGTTTGCCTGACTGCAGTCTCAAAACCATCTAGAGGATTTCAAAAATACAATTTTGAAATCTTCTTCTTCAGAGAGAAAACACGTCTTTTGACCTTCTGATGCACAGGTCATAAAAAAGTATGATAAGGAAAACTGATAAAGCTGATTTAAGGGATTTCTCATATTTTTCAGCCCTCCTTCTCCAAGCTTGCCAAGTGAATCAATTCTCTATCTACAACTTTCTTTAAAAATCAAAGTAAACAATCCCAGCAAGCTACTGGTAACTCAACATTTAAAAGAAATAGCAGCGTGGTTCCAAAAACTAAAAACTAAATAAATAAGTAAGAAGTGCCCCCCCCCCAAGAATAAGGGACAGTCTAATAAGTCTAAATGACTATATCAAGTTGCAGTCTGTTAATCTTTCCATAAAGTTTGAATCTCCATTTCTTTCTTTAGCAAAACATAGTTTTAGACAAATTAGCTCTGAGAGTAATACATCAAGGATGCAAATGGCAGTAAGAACCTCTCTCTTCTTTTTGGGAGATACTTCCTCACATGTCAGACCCAACTCTTATTTTCCCTCCTGTTCTTCAGCATATGATTGCTCAGGAGGAGATAGAAGCTGTCCCTCCTCCTCAGTTAAGGGATGGTTTTATGCAGGATGTTTTTGGTGCCACTGAAAGGAAGTTCTTGGAGACCAGTTCTGGATCTTTCCTTTCTGAATCTGTTCACAATAACACTCAAGTTCAAAATGCAATCTCTTCACAACTTGTTACCCTTTAGTGCCCATTTCAGTTTTCTAATGTCCTTAAAAGATGCACATCATCACATTCCTATAGACCCAGATTTCAGACATTTCTTAAGGTTTTTTATGTCTGGATCATATTATCAGCTCTCTGCATTGCCCTTTAGTCTATCTACTACTCCAATGGAATTTACAAAGTGTCTAGCACCTGTGATAGTCTACTGCTTATTTAATTGACTTGCTTATCTTTGTAGAATCATTCTTAAAGTATCAGAAATATCTCACTTGGGTAATGGATCTCCTACACAGGCTAGGATTCCAAGATATCTTACAGAAGTCTTGTCTGGCTCCTCACATGATTGTTTTCACTGAGGTATCTCTTGGACACATAATTTCAAAAACGTTTACTCCTTGAGTTTTTCCACTCAGACTACTATCTCAGCAAGGAAGTTTCTCAGGTTTATGGATCTCATGGTATCTATGATACTCATGATACCTCTTGCAAAACTCCACATGAGAAAAATACAGTCTTTCTCTTTTTGGCTTTTCCCGGTTAGGGGTCGCCACAGTGGAACTCTGGTCCGCTAATGATTGGCAGTAGGTTTTCATGAACATTGACATCCAAACTTCAATGAAGGCATGCCCTCACGCATGTCTTTCGAATGCCACCCAACCATGGGGAGGACATGCAGACTCCACACAGAAGGCACTCCCCGCACTCCAGCCAAGAATTGAATGGGAGAACCTCTTGCTGTGAGGCAACAACACTACCACTGGACCACCATGGATATGAGAAAAATACAGTGATAACTGAAATCCTTAAGCTTCCAACATCAACATCCACTGACATTTATGATTCCAGTTTGGGGAGGGGTTGTGAAAAGGGAGATTTTGTGGTGGAGACAACAAATTTCTCAGAATCCAGGCCTCCTGTTCTCACTTCCTGCACCATCAGAGTCAGTCACAAGCTCACCTCCTTGGGGAGCAGTGTCTATGGGAATAAAAATGCAGAGTCTTTGGAACAAAATAGACAGACCGATACAAATAAACAGAAAAGTGATGTTAGATCTTATAAACACTCTCAACTCTCTCACCCATCTGTCATCCTCACCATGACAGCCTGGGATATAACTTTTCAGCACAATCTCACACTCCAGGCATCGTGCATACCTTCAGAGCAAAACTGTGTGGCAGACAAGGTAAGCAGAACCAGGACAGACCCTCATGAATGGAAACTATATGAGAAGATATTCTGAGAATTCATCAATCTCTGGAGAACACCTCAAATAAATCTGTTTGCTTCCACTCACAGCAATCAGTTTGCAAAATCCTACTCCAGGACCCCATGCAAGAAGGCCTGGAAGACAGATGCAGTTCCTTTTCCTTGAACTGGAATGTTCCTGTATGATTTTCCACCCTTTCCACTAATATCCAGCATCATTCTGAAAATTCAGAAGCAATCCTAAAAGATAATTGTGTTGACTCCCTTCTGGCACATGCAGCAGTTCTCCCTTCTTTTGGAAATGCCTAGAGGAAATGACCTCACAGACTGGATTTCTTCGCACAACACAAGAGGTATTTGATAAATCCTGACCCCAAATGACTACACACAACTTAAGGGATATTTGATAAATCCTGACCCCAAACAACTACAAAAGAAATGCTTTTTTATCATTTTAATACCTTTTAGGCACCTTTTTTCTGATGATATGCAGGAATTAATGGAAACAATAAAGTCTGCTAAAGAAAAACATATATTAGTAAATGTGATATGTTTACATGGTAAATGTTAGTTGGTACCAAAAAAGAACCAGTACCCATTCAGGGCTAATGTTTCTTTGGTTCTACAATATTTGTATAAGTTACTATCCTATGGCCTACCCTACTTCTCAGCCAAGGTTCATTTGTCAGCCATTTCATCACATTTGCCCCAAAATCTCCCCTCTCTCAATGCAATCTCATATGAAACTGTTTATGAAAGAGGTGCTGCATAAGAAAGTTCCTAGGATCTTAATTTTGTGCTACAAAAAAATAACTCTTACTCCATTTAAACCAGCTTATCAGGCAGACTTGAGGTTCTTGATGTGAAATACAATCTTACTAATTGCTCTGACCTCTGCAAGAAGAGTACCTGAGTTTTAAGCTCTCATTGTTGGTCACCCTTTTCTTATTTCCCACAAAGATTGGGTTTCCTTAAGAACTAGTCCTTCATTTATGACTAAAGTGGTGCCCAAGTTGTCCCTATCCATCTCCCTTTCAATTTTCTAAAACATGCAAAAGAGACAAAGGTTACTCCATACCTTGGATGTTCATAGACGGGTCTATATTAGAACTGCGAAAGTTCTACTCAATGAATATGTAATCATCGACACATATTACCCGAACCATGAATACACCGAATGCCCTAAACCGCGAAATTCAAAAACTCGAACCGTCATAGTTGTCCAACCCCACCACGCGCTACATACTACCTACCCAAACAAAATAAATAAACCACATACATACACTAACCAAAACCCTAATTCTAACCCTACACTAAACCTTACATACATTATTATCTATGCACTTACCTTAACCCGCACCCTAACCCTAAGGTCCGTAACTATCGCACACTTACCTTACGGAATTACACCCAAACAAACTAAATAACCCACAAACATACACTTAACAAAATCCTACTTCTAACCCTACACTAAACCTTACATACATTACTATCTATGCACTTACCTTAACCCGCACCCTAGCCCTAAGGTCTGTAACTATCGCACACTTACCTTATGGAGTTATACTGTATAAGGGCCAACCATGACGATTCGACATTTCGGATTTTGCTCTTCAGGATGATCAGTGTTTTCATGGTTTGACGTATACGTGTCAACGTTTCCATATTCGGGTAAGTGGACCTTCACGATTTTAATAGGGAACCGTTCCTAGACAAAGGTACTATCATGACAGAATAAAGTCTTTCAGAACTTTTGATCAGTTGCTCATTTCTTGAGATGGTAATAAAACATGGCAACCTGTGTCAAAGAAGACTGTTTCTAAATGGTTGTCTCATGCTATTACCTTTTGTTATATCCCCTACAGCAAAGCAATTATAGGCTGGGTTGAGGCTGACTCTACCAGAGCCCTGGCTTCATCTGTGGCTTTTTTGAAAGGGTTGAATTCTAAAAGCATTCTAGAAGCAGCAGCTTCGCCTTCTCTGCACACTTTTACAAAGCACAATAAACTAGATTCCTTCTCCATGTCTAGGGCAGACTTTGCTAGAACTGTTCTCCATATGAATAACATAGTACAGTTCTGTAAGTAAACTTACCATGACAGTAGATGCTCACATGACTACTGTTGCAGTATCCACTCCTTTTTTCCATCCCTATTATTTTTGTATGTTTTTATGCCATGGTGTGGACTTTTATTGCAATATTCCTAGAATTGTCCTCTCAAGTGTTTAGCCTCCCTATATCTCTGTTAGTATAAAAGCCATGAAGGGTTGACTTTTCATCAGCTCACCACAAGCTGGCTAACAATTTAGGCTCACACAAGGTGCCTTGAAAGCTTTGGAAACTAGCCAGCTCTTATATCCTTAGCAAGATATAATCCATTATAGCTTAGGGTACTGCAGCAGTGATCATTCAAACATCTACTGTTATGATAACTTTACTTAGACAACTGTACTTTCTGTTGCATTGCTGTTCTACTTTGTTGTAAATGGATACTACAGCTTACTGTGGGCATGACAGAGCCAGAGTATAGAAGGGGGTAAGGTACACAAAAGACAGTAAAAAAATTTGGCATTTTGGGTAAAGGAAGATTTCAGATACTTCTGCCTATGTAGCTACTAATCATTTTTTGTAAACACACTAATAAAATTCTCAGCTAGAGTGTCTTCTATGTGGAGACATGCGTGAATGGGCGTACCTTCGTTGAAGGTTGTGCGTCAAGGCCGGCAACTCGGCACGTAAAAATCTACTGCCAATCATTAGCGGACCGGAGTTCCGCTGTGGCGACCCCTAACCGGGAAAAGCCGAAAGACACAACAACAAGTAATAAAATGTTTATCATACTTGAGTTAGTATTCTAAGGTCAATCCTAGGAATTTTGTATACGTGACCTTTTTAATTACACCAATGTCAAGAGAGGCACCCTTAAGAGTATTGTTAATGGAAATGCTAGAATTAGTACTGTGAGACTTATGTACTTAATTGAGAAAAGAATGAACTTAGTTTTGCAGGTACTGAGGTGAATATCTTAAAAGGCTGACTGTGTGTGAACTGTGGTATAAATCTGTTGTAATTCATATTGCACCAAAAAAGATAGTGCCAGCAAGTAACAAGGTAGTGAAATCATTGTTATATTGCACTAACTTGGCATTACCAGAATGAGTAATTAAATTTTAACACAAACGGAAAAAGCAGAGCGCTAAGATATGTTAACCGTGGTATGATAATACAGCAACATAACAAAAGTTACTGATAGAAGAGAGGAGACAGAATTGTGCCATTTGACAGACTGAGATCTATGTTCCAAACACCGTGCAGACTATCTGCAATCATTTACCATTTACAAGTCCATAAGTAACAAGGTGATCAATCAGAAGGGCATGGCTGATTGTATCAAATACGTTGGAAACATCATGTAATACATATCTAGAAGCTTTAATGCAATGCAACAACGAATAGAGATTTCAGCCTTGGAAGTAAAATTTTTATGGCTATAGCTTGGCTAGATTATTTTAGTCCATGAGTATGAAGTTTTATAGGATACTTTTAGATAGGGTAGAACTTTATGAAAGCATGCCTCCATATGTAGAAAAACATGAAATATTATTATAAAGTTTGTCAGAAATGTCTTTCTTGAGGAAAAATTCTGAGTGTGTTCTCCTCAGAATCTAGTATATTAACTCTCTCGCTGTGCCTTTTTCTTGGATCCAAACAACATTACATTAAAATGTTTGTGTTTATGGTTAATGTATTAGTTTGTAGTCATTTGCAAATTTACTTAAAATTATTTTGCAGACTCAAGTTTAATTGTTAAGCTGAACCTCTAGATGTTTTTGTGATGAGTGTGTCTTTTGCATAGTGTAAACAGTTGAAGCTGGAAGAGGCCTTGCAAGATCATTAAAAGACAAAGAAAACAGAAGAAGTTGGGGGGGGGGCACATACTGAGCACTATGACACTATATTTGTAGTGGCTTTGTTGGCATGGGGTATAATGATTATGATAGTAATTTTCTATTATTCAGTTAGATTTTAAACCATGTGCCAAATTCTTCAAAAAATCTGCACACCGCATTTTGCATAAGTAGGTCATGGTGTACATACTCAAATGCCATTTTTAAATCAATACAAAACATAGCCATGAGTTTACCATTTTCATATATGAATCAGGGAAATTTGTCAATGAGGAAATAGCAGCACTTGTAATGAACTAGATCCTGAATCCATGCTACCTGTCAATGAAGATGTTATATTGAGTGAGGTACTGTATGCTCCGATCATGGACAATTTTTTTTACTATTTTTGTCATAGTGTCAGTGTTAGCAATGCGGCAGAAATCTTCTGCTGTTTTTGAGGTGCCTGTTTTAGGCAAGGCGATGATGCTTGCATGTTTTACTTTTGCAGGGATACTCTTAATAGTTAGGGATAGGTAAAAAATATGTGCCAGATGACGGGACAGTGAACTGCATGCCATTTTTAGAAATAAAGGGTGGATCATGTAACAATCATCATTTCAGTGCTTTAGTAGTTTACTCAGTGAATCTTTACATTTTTTTTTGTAATATACAGTATATTAAGAACTGTGGTAGTTTAGGCAGGAGTGTAGTGATTCTAGGGCAATAGTGGGGTTTCTTTGAATAAAGTACTTATAGTGGTAAGGGAGACTGCATTTGTTAAAATGGATTTATTCTAGTGTTTTGGGAGTTAGTATTATTAGACTCTTTGAACAGTGGAATATGATATGATTGGCTTTACTGTTTTCCGGAATAATATAGGCCACACAAAATAGGATTGTTCTACATTTCTACAGTAGTCTAATTTGGCTTGGATTGTCAGGATCCCAGTAGATTTATGTAAGGACTTATACAAGTCATGTTTTCAGGGTTACTGGGGTTAGTTTTCCTGTCTTTCCAATCATGATCTCTAAATGTATGTTGATAGGTTAGTTGTTGATTTAGTAGTGTAGTCGTCTAGGGTTTAGAGAGTGAAGTATATTTGGAATGAGAATTAATGTGTTCAAAAATGGTACAGACATTGCCAGAGGTTAGTGGCTATAAATAGTGGGGTCCAGCCAAACGAGTTAATTTATGCTATTAGTATATCTTCAGGGGATTCTGAAATTGTTCTTGTGATTTAATTAGGAGGGTGACTAATAATGTTAAGAATCCAGGTAGAAAGGATAGGGCTGTGGTCACTAAGGGATTTAAGGAGAATATGAAGGGAAAAGAATTTCTGGAACATTAGTTTGAATAATGTATATCCATGAATATTAATTTGTAGCATGATTTATCATAGTAACTTTGCTTACTATTTCACATAAATCATGTGTTACAGCTGATCTGTCTTTATTTGGATTTTTAGGGGACCATGGTAGTCTAGAATGATATCACCCAGAATGATAACTTTGCCATGTCTTGTTAAAGAATTTTATCAAGAATTGCTTTCAAGATAGTGAGAGTAGGAGAAGGGGTAGTGTATTATGTGAGAACGAAAATTTCTGCATGTTTAAAGTGGCTGCTCGGATGAGGGTCCAGTTGTGGGTCGACATCTGTGGCAGAGTTACTTTTTCAAGGAGGATTGATTCTATAGTGTTGTTATTTCTGACATGAGTAAGTATACCACCTTCTTGTCTTTGTTGGTTGTCAAGAAATATTGAATAGTTTGGGGTAATAAATGGAGGAATTCAAGAACCATCTTAGCCAAGATGCAATCAAGAGGAGAGTTTTTTTTTTAAGTAACCATAGTTATGGCAGTTTATTATTATTATTAGTAGTAGTTCATAGGTTCATAGTGTACTAGGCTAATGGCCCTGGAGCCTTTACAAGCCTAGCCCATAGAAGTGTCCTGGCATCGTGCCACCCAACGTTAGTTCCCAGTGCCTCTATCAAGTAGAGTCACTGGAGTGATCCCCGGGGTGAACTTTCTATTACCCATCCACTCATCAAGATTTCTCTTGATAAGGGACAGCGAGGTGCTCTGCTTGACATGTATGCAAAGTCTATTCCAGAGCATGGGCAGTCTCTGGGTGAGGAACCTGTCCCTCCAGCATGTTATGTTGATTGTGGTAATGAGGTTGAGGTCACTGGACTGTGTGGCGCGGAGGGATTGGGATTTCTTTAGATGTAGCATTTCTAACAGAGCTGGGTCAGACATGGCTTTGTAAGCCAAATAAAGATCGCCTCTAAGTAGGTGATATGAGACAGAGAATAGCTGGAGTCTTTTGAGTCTGTCCATGTAGGACATGTGTTTAATGCCTAGGATCCTCTTCGTGAGATACTTCTGTGGCCTCTCCAGCTGCTGCAGGTGTCTAGTGAAGTACATGCCAAATGTGGCATTATACTCAATAATTGGTCCAATGAGGGAAGAGTAGAGAGAGACAATGACCTCTTTCTTCCTGGATGCAAAACCCTTGGTAATGAGATGTGCCACACAAAAGGACTTTCTGACCACAGTGGCAATGTGGTGGTCAAAGGAGAGGTTGCTGTCAACCTGTGTCCCCAGATCTCTTATAACACCTTCAGTGTTCAGTGGGCTCCCATCGATGTGGTAATGAGTGGGAACTGAGTTTTTACCATAGGGAATGATGACACAATTTTTGGCATTAAGCTTAAGGCCATGGTTTCAACACCAGTCATTGGTCTTCGTGAGGCCTTTCAGTAGGATGTCTGCATCACTTGGGGAGTTAATAATGGCTCCCAGCTTGCTGTCATTTGCGAACATGGTCAGCCAGAGTCCCTTTGTGTTGGCCTGGATTTCTGAGTAGTACATGCTGAACAGGAGCGGACCCAGGACCGATCCCTGTGGGACTCCACTCATGACTGGTTGGCAGTCTGACTTGGAGTCCACTACTTTCACACTGTGTGTTCTATACTTTCACACTGTGTGTTCTATCTGTGAGCTGATTTGCAACCCACCTAGTGATACAGTGGTTGATGCCTAGTTTGGTGAGTTTATCAATAATTCCCGAGTGAGGAATGGTATCAAAGGCCTTGGCCAGATCGAGGTAGGCTGTATGCACTGCCTTTACTTTATCCACAGCCCTGGTGACTGACTCAAAGAAGTCAACCAGGTTGAGCAGGCATGATCTCCCTTTCATAAAGCCAAATTGCATGGGGTCTAGAGTTGGAGATTTCCTATATCTTTGTTAATCTGGTCCATGATGATGCGCTCCATAGCTTTACATATCAGACTCATCAGGCTAATGGGGTGATAATTCCCAGGGTCTGTAGTTGCTTCCCCTTTATGGAGAGGGATGACTGCAGCATTGCGCCATTCGGTAGGGACAAAGCCTGAGGTGAGGCTGTGACTGAACAGGGCACACAGATGTGGTGCCAGTTTGCTTTGTAGTTCATGTAGAACATAGCCAGGGATATTATTGGGTCCCATGGAACCTGTATTCCTGGCCTTGGACAATGCAGCTTTAAACCTGTGCTTCAGTAATGCTGGGTGCCTGGCATTCTTCCGGTATTGTGATTGGTCCTTAAGGGGGGGGAGAGAGGGGAAAAGTTGGCACTGAATCTGTCACCCAGTATGTTGGCAATATCTGTTGACTCAGTATAGGAGGTACCACTGTGCAGTAACTCAGAGTAAATCTGGGTATTGCCGTGGAGGTTCTTGATATAACTATAGAAGGCTTTGTGATTGTTTTTAATGTATGCCGCAATTCTGTCTTCATAGCTGGCTTTACAGGATTTGATGAGGGATCTCAACTTTTTGTTGACGCTAATAAAGAAGTTTTTCCAGTCTTGGGACTTCACCTTTTTCTGCAACAGTTTCTTCCTTCTGTTGTGCAGTTTATTAATGGCAGGGGACCACCAGATTGGCTTCCTTTTTTTGGAGGAGAGCATCTTGGTTCTGTTGGATATAGCTAGTTCCATGCATTTATGTACATGTTCATACAGTGCATTGGTGTATGATTCGGCAGCCATGCAGCTATTTTCCATTGGCATGGGTGCCATGAAGTTAGCCACCTCTGTTTTTAGGAGCCCAAAATCAGCGTTGGAGAAGTTTTTCAAGGTGGTTACCTTTGCAGGGGGTGTTGGTGAAATGTGGATTTCCATGGTGATTAGTTTATGTTCAGATTTGACCAGGGAGGGATTGACTACTGGTGTAGAGCAATGGTCACCCATATTAGTAATAACCATGTCAAGGATGTTACTTTCTCTAGTGGGGGTCAGAATGAGCTGGTCCAGGGCATTGGAACTGATGATTTCCAGGAAGCGTTGGGACAGTGTATTGGTACTTGAGTAGTTCTCCCAGTTGACGGAGGGGTAGTTGAAGTCTCCTAGTATAAGAGTGTTGAGTTGGACCTTATTATTACTCCAAATGTTTACGTAGCCAATGGACAGATGGTGGGGTTCTGGGCTGGGATGTATATTATGAACTCATGGTGTTTAATACTGCTATTATGAGAGAGATTAGTTTTTCATGTTTGAACATAGGTTTAGATGGGAGTGAGAAAGTATAGTTTAAGTAGTTAATGTAATAGATTTAGCAATATTAGTGCAAATGTACATGAAGTATATCATCTTCCTTATGGGAATAGTAAGTCTTTGTAATGGAAGTGGAGGGTGCAGTGTGTTTTTATCTACTGTTGGGTATTTTTGTTAGAAATGTAGATACTGGGAGATTGTATAAGCATGTAAAGAATATTCATGTGAATAAAATTCATGGACCTTCATTTTTTAATATTATTCATTTTGAATAACTCTAATCCCCTCTTTTTTATCTCTGCCATGTTCCTTTTTGCCTTAGTTTTGTTTAATGGCCATTTGAGAGAGAACAAAGTAGGCTAAACAGTTAACTTTTACTCTATGTGGTGGTTTTGTTAGGGGTAGTGATGTCACAGAGCTTTACAAACACTGGAAAAAGGATTCAAACTTCAGGATTAAACATTCACATATTTGTAGAGTAGCAAAATCAGTGTGCATTTGGAACCTCATTATGGCACCAAATAGCAAATATAGGTGTATAATCTCTTAGTGAGTTGGTCATCACTCCAGCTTCAGGCCAAGAAACAAGGACAGTAGCCATTTAACACTGAGGTTTACAAGTTATGAAAGTCCAAAAGATCAGCTAAATGGATGACTGTATTAATCCAAAGATAGTTTCAGGTCAATATTTATAGGACTGAGTAGAGTGACCTTGGTTTGTCAGTGAAAGGCTTCCTCGGTAGGGATCTCGTCCGTAATAAGAATAAAATTCCTTTGCATTCTTCAGAGAGATATGGGTAGTAAATTTGATTTTGCTTCTTGAGTAAAACAGTTGCCAGGAATTACATTTCTGTTAAGTATGACAGCACTCTGCTTTAGAACAGTCAGATATTGTGATTATGTTAGAATTAAGTATTTGTAATGGCAGTGCTTTAAAATGGTGAACTAACTTTAGAGAACTAAATTTTTTTTTGTCTAAGATGCAAAAGAAAATACTTCCAGATTTCTTATGGTTACATTTGCTAGGCAAACCCTTTACAACAATAAATATACAGAAAAGTAGCGGATACCTCCTTTTTATGTATCATATGCATAGCAAGAAAAAAATTATGATATGAGCTGTTATGAAACTTCACCTTGTAGGCTTTGACTTGATTTCCTCAGTCTTAACTTACATACTCTGTGATCCTGAGCAAGTTGTTTAACCAGACCAATGTTTCTGGACTATTCTAAAATGATATACTTGATCCTGCTAGTTAATTCTGGGTATCAAATTAAGAAATTATCAAAATATATACTAATGTCCCAGGCTAAGGTCGTATAACTTCTGAAGAAAGCTAAGACGATCTAATTCACTTACTGACAACAATCCATTAACAAATTAGTTTAAAGTCTTTTATGAAACCCTAGGCCATCATTTCTTACATTAGAATGGCTTTGCTGCTACTCAGACTAGGCTTGTCCTTTTGTAAGTTATTAACTGGCTCTATGTTTTTTTTTTTTTTCCATTTATAGTACTAAAATATTCCAGACTTTTGCTACTCATTTTTCTTTTTCTAACATTTCTAAAATCTTAACATACTGATTAGCCCCATAATAATAACATTAAATTTGAGAGTGTATTTCATTCTCTGCCACCCCCCCCCCAAAAAAAAAAAAATCTTTGACTGAAGAAATCAGTATGCACAGTATGGTTTAAGGTTACCAAGAACAATGAAGGCAATACTTCTAGGTTAAATGTGATAAATCACTACATTCTAGTCTGAGGGGTATTCACAAGTGAACCTTGCAAATGAATTTGGACTAAACAGTTGGAGAGGTCACTGAAATAGAACCCCCTTTGTGCTAAACACCAGCAGTTCATAGTATATATTAGATTCAGAGTACATAACAATATTTTTAAAAAATGTAGAATTTTACTTTGTCGTGTAATTTGATCTAATGGATGTAACAGAACACAGCCTTTTTGCGAGATAAGATAAGTGAAATTTTTTATTACATCAAAGTTTACTTACTTTTTAATATGCTGTTTGGTCTGTATTGTATATTACAAAGAAGGATCTTTTAGTTGTTTTAAAAAAAAATATCAGGAAATGAACAATGGAAATGTCATTACTATTCCAAAATCTTTGGTCCTGCTGTTGTTTTCATTAACTGGCTAGCGAAGAAGCTGAAGTCTGAAACACAATCATGTGATGTCTTCTGCTGTGGCTCAAGCCATCATGTATCCATTTTCATTCGACTCCAAGCTCGCCAGTACACAGAAGAGCATTGTTAAGGTCTACTGCTGAGTGCAGGATCAGAATTCCAGACTGAATTGTATTTAGGTTCCGATGCACATCATGTCCATTTCCATTCTTGCATATTATTTCATACACTGAGATTCATGTAAAAACTGCATTAACTTCATCTTAACTTCAAACTTTGTAAAGCATTTAAGACACAGTACTGTACAAATTAAAATACAGATAATAATAAGATACCTGTATTACATAAAATAACGTAGAAAATTATAAAGTTAATAAAAGATTACATTAAATAAAACCAAGCAAGTACAATGAAGTACTGCTTTACAAACAACTGCAAAATCAGTCATAGTTATTGACTCAAGTCATACACTACATCAAATAAATATGTATTCACAGAGCACTTCAAGTCACCCAACACTGGAGACCCGTGCAGTCAACCAGGTAGTAAGTCCCACAGATAATATCCTTGGTGGGGAAATGTCCATACCCCTGCAGGTTTGGGTCATGCCACTGAACCACTATATGAAGCAAAATGTAGAGACTGGGTCAGCCAGCACCAAGTTAACAAGTCCTGCAGATAAGGGGTGCCCAATCCATGTACAGTTAAATAAACTGGATTATAACTTTGCAGGTGATGTGCTACATGATGGGATATTAGTACAATCCTCACAGAATCAGCATAATATAGGGGTACTTAGGAAAAGTACCAGCCTCCAGAATTTTGTACTGGCTGCAGGCAATCAGGCTTTGAATCTGGAAGTCCCAGGTACCACGCATTACAGCAATCCAAGTGGGAGGTAATCAGGACATGTTACACAGTAGGCACTCAGATGGTGGAATAAGGTGCTTAATGAAAGTAATATTCCTAGACAGAAACAAGATTTTCACAACAGCTAGGATCTGAATCTTTAACACCTGATCATCATTAGTGATCACCACGGATTGTGCAGCCTGGGCATGAATTCCAGTTTACTTCCACTCAAAGTAATACTGGGAAACAAACCTGGTGCTAAAAAATCCTTAAGAGTTCCATGAATATGACCATATGTACTGGCCTGGAGGTGTTAAGTTTGAACCGATTATCAGTTATCCAGATATGGATGCATTAGAAATCCTTAGCTATTTTTTTGTTCCCTACCCAGTTAAGTATAAGCTACTTTGGCTGCTCTCCCATCACACCTGCTCCCCCTGTGATACAGCTTAATGGTAGGGAAGAGGACTGGGGAGGTTGTCACTGGTGATGAGGAAGAGGATCTGTAGAGTGCAGCTAGCAGCCAAAAGCACCACATACACTAGTGAATGGGCGTCACTAATCCCTACTCCCTCCTTACTAAGCCAACATTTCCAGAGTAGGCTGAGTGAGTCATAATGTGTGACCTGTAAGGATGTGCACACCCTAAGTTCTGAGGTAGACACTCCTCCTTGATCCATCAATGCATTGCAACCTAACAATCTTCTGTGAGTGCATGCTTCTACCAGACCTCAAGAGAGATCGATCCATGCAGCATGTTCTCTCTACCTAGAATGTGAACACCCATCTTCCCTGTAGCTCCATCAGGCTACTGAGCTGCTAATCAGACTCATGTCACCTGGCCCATAATCCTTAGCTAAATGGCTAACGCATGAAATAAATTGCTGTGGGGCAGAGAGGTACAGCTACATGTCATTCTTCAGATGAGATGTTAAACTGATGTCCCATCTGCCTGAGTTGGTCATAGCTTAGTTAGATATAAAGGATCCCACAGCACTTATCAGAAAAAGTAAGAAAATGTTTTCAGTGCCCTTCCAAATTTTTTTCCTAGTCAGTATAAATGCCAGCTTGGGTCTCCCATGAAAAACTGTTACTAGCCTTGCTGGATTAACCTAGTCAACAAAGGACTAATCATAGCAGCAATGATACTGCAAACCTGTTGATCAAATAATATCTCCCAAAGGAAGCATGTACATTTTAAACAATAAAGAGTGGAGTATGGAATCATGTGGAAGAATACAGTTAACAGAGTAAGAAGTAGCGGAGATAACCCTGAGGCTATTACTACTCTGCATTTGTTTGGAAAGGTAGAAAGTAAAACCATCCAAGACTAAACCTGTGATGCAATAGTAATTCTCCAGTCAGTTTAATAAGAGAGAATGGTCCACCATGTCAAATGTTACTAAGAGACAGAGTAGAACCTGAATAGAGTAATGATATTCATCATTCACCAAAGGAAGCCATCTGAGTACTGTGTCTAACATAAAAACGGGACTGGAAAGGATCATTCATTTTGTTATATCACAAACAGGATTTCAACTGTAAATAAACTGTTTTCTCAAGGATCCTGCCAACAAAGGGCAAGTTTGAGATAAATCAACAGTTGACATGATTGTTAAGATCAAACTCTACCTTTTTGAGGCCTGAAGTAATCAAGGTCTCCTTTAGTTGGGTTAGAAATACTATTATTGCTTAAAAGGACTGGATGATGTAGTACAGGACTGGACTTAACAACTCCAAATAGGAGTGAATAAATCTGGTGGAACCATGAAAAGAACACATTGTGGAATTTTCATAATCGGATACAGAAACATTTTATCAGCTCAAGGATGGTACTGACTTCATAGGACCACTGATGTGACCCTAGTGAGTGCCTTGCGAGACCCCAGGTGTGATCAAGGTGGATATGGTGGCAAAATACTGGGTATCTAATTTACATTCCTTCCAAGACAAAGCCTTACACGTGAGACAAGCTGGACTGCATAGTCTTCCCACCAGGTAGGCATGTACAGTATAAAAAGGTACTCCTTGAAGGCTATTGTAGCCGAGACGTCAGAGACATTAAAGCTATTGGTGTGGATTTCCTTGCCCTGTGGTCTTTTTGTACGTTTGGATTGTGCTGCATCTTTTGTGGTTTTACAGGCATGTACAGTATATATGGTCAGTGTACCATGGTAAAATCTCCCAGGATAAGCACAAAGACTTCTTCAAGGAGAAACTGGCCTCTTATACTAAAAGGTGTTAATCCAGAGCGTGTACACAGTCAAACAGACCATAGCAATGTCACTTAAAGTCAGGCTTTTGGCCAGTCCTCCTGAACTTGTGGATTAAAACCAGGGATACCATAGAAAAGACTAGCCACAGACAGCTTGGGGCTAAGATATCAACCAGGGAAGTAAGATCCTAGTTACAGACCATCATCAACTCATCTGGACCAATGGCAAAGTAAGATCCAGGTTACAGACCCCATACTACCAACTCATCTAGACCAGTGGCACTATAAATGTGAATCTGGCCAAGGAATACAGGCTTCAAAATATCCAGGTCAATTAGATTAAGCCTCTTGCATTGCACAAGATATAGGTTTAGGGGTTCCAATCAGAATTATTCAGCTATCAGTAGAATGGCTGAGGAAATTGTCAAATCAATCACTAGTCATAACATCAAGGCAGACAACAGGGTATGAGCAAATCTATGTGTAGCAGGTGTAATCACCTGAACATATCCAAATTCCTTCATAATGTACAGGGATTCTTAAACTAAATCCCCTAAGCCTTCACTAGCCCGGATGCTAAAGACACATTTAATAAGCCACGAGGGAGATGTAAGCAGAAAGGAGACAAGGAACTCAAAGAACATTTGAAGGAATGCCTTCGCACTACCTGTGGGCGATAGATATTGAGGTACCAAAAGTACAGTTGTGTACCTACCATAAATGTAGATGTTCAAGCGTATTCACTGTTGCAGTCATTACACTTGGGTTATCCTGCTGGCAGGCAACCCACAGTCGGCCTGAATTCCAAAGTCTTGGTCCGGCATCGGTTGCTGTCGCCTCTTCCCTGACGTCAGTGCGCCAGGGGTATAAAAGATGCAGCCGACGCCATTTTCTTCAGTTTTTCTTGCCCCAGATGTCAGATGCCCCCAAAAGGGTAGGCTAAAAAACACTGCTTATAAAAGCATGCACTAAAATAAACAATACCTTCATCTACAAGCAAATACACCACATAGGTTGTATAGGATAGAGAAGTACAGATAAGTCCCAGCAAAGAAAGGGGGATGGTGAGTGGGTAACCTGGACTGCAACAGTGAATACACTCGAACATCTACATTTATAGCAGGTACACAACTGTACTATGTTCATCGTGTTTCACTGTTGTAGTCATTACACTTGGGTTGAATCCCAAAGCTGAGGTTGGGCGGCTGGGTCTAAATAGAATTAGGAGTGGCTATAAGGCCCTGCAAGACTGCAGTGGCAAAGCCTGCTCTGGATTTAGAGTAAAGAGGTAAGTGGTAGTGCTTAGTAAAAGTGTGCACTGAAGTCCAAGTTGCAGCCTCCAATATATCCTTGGTTGGTAGTCCTCTGAGGAAGGCTGCTGAGGTGGCTGCTGCCCTGGTACAATGTGGTCTAATGCCCTTAGGCACTGATTTGCCATGTTGTGAATAGCAGAAATGAATGCAGTGTCCTATCCATTTTGAAATAGTCTGCTTTGAGATAACCTTTCCTTGTGATCCTGCAGCATATGCCACTAAACGTTGCTCAGTCTTTCTGAAAGCTTTAGTTTTGTCCAAGTAGAAGCGTAGCTGTCTGCGTATGTCCAAAGAATGCAGAAGTCTCTCCCCTTTATTCTGTGGGTTTCAGTAAAAAGTAGGCAAATGAATGGTATGGTTAAGAGCCACATTGGACACTACCTTAGGCATAAATGTTGGGTTTGTCCTTAGAGAAACCCTGTCCGGATGGAAGATAATAAAAGGTTCCACAGCCATTAATGCCTGTAACTCTGAGACCCTTCTTGCTGAAGTTATTGCTAGGAGCAGAGCTGTTTTCCATTATAAGAATTTTATCTCAGCTGTATTGGCTGGCTCAAAAGGAGGCAGTATGAGTTTTTCCAAGACAAAATTGAGGTCCCATGCAGGTATTGGTGCTCTCCTTGGATGTCTTATGTTTTTGGCCCCCCCTGAGGAACTGCCTAAGCAATGGATGTGAAAAAATAGGTGGGTCTGTATTGTAATGAGCTGAAATGGCAGAGGCATGGATCTTAATTGATGAGAAGGATAGGCCTTTGTCCAGCATCTCAGTTAGATATTGTAAAATCTGAGGAATATTTGGAACAAGCATGTCAATTCCTTGTGCCTGGTTCCAAGCACAGAATCTCTTCCATTTTTCTGCATAAGATTTTCTGGTGCTGGGCCTCCTGGCCTCCAAAATAACATCCATAACCACTTTAGAGAGAGGTGTATTCTGAATGGTTACACTATCCACCATGCAGCTAGATTTAGAGTTCTGAGTTGGCTGTGCAGGATCCGATTGTTTTGTTGGGTCAGTAAATGTGGAATTTGAGGCAATGTCCAGGCTGGGCCTTGGGACAAGCTCCTTAGGATTGGGAACCAGTGTTGGCATGGCCAATCCGGGACAATCAGAATCATTTGTGGCTTCTCTTGTCTGAACTTTAGGAGTACCTTGGGGAGGAGAGGCAGTGGAGGAAAGGCATATACTGTAAGGTTGCTCCAGCTGAATGACAAAGCATCCACTTTCCATGCTTGTTTGTGATAAGTCCTTGTGCAGAATCTCTGAAGTTGGCGGTTGTGAGGGGAGGCAAAAAGATCTATGTCTGGGCATTCCCATTTCCTTGTTATCATGCTGAAGATTTGTGGATCTAGTTTTCACTTGTGAGGATCCATGAGGTTTCTGCTTAGTTCGTCTGCCAGAGCATTTGTTTTTCCTGGCAGGAATTGTGCTTGCAGGTGTACTTGGTAGGTCAATGCTGTGTTCCACAACATCATGGCTTGTCTGCAGAGGGGATAGGAATGTGTGGACCCCTGCTTGTTTATGTACCACATGACTGTGGTGTTGTCCATCTTTATCAGCAGCTGCCCTGGATGAAGTAGGTCCTTGAAGGCTGTCTGGGCATTTTGTACAGCTTGCATCTCCTTTTGATTGATGTGTAGATGCCTTTGGCTTGGGGGCCATGTGCCCTGAATACATTTTCCTGCCATGTGGGCCCCCCAGGCATAATCTGATGCATCTGTTGTTAGTGTTTGCCTGACTGTGGGTAAAGTGAATGGCTGTCTCTTGTTGTGGTGACAGGCCTGTGCCCACCATCGAAACTCCTGTTGCAGGCAGAGAATGAGTGAAATTAATGATTCCAGGCTGTGGCAATGTTGAGTCCAAACACTTTTTAGATACCACTGTAGTTTCCTCATATGCAGTCTTGCATATGGAATTAGCAGAATGCAGGAGGCCATGTAGCCCAGAGCCTGCAGAATTTTTCTTGCAGATAACTGGGTCTTTGTTGCCATGCTTTCAAAGTAAGAAGTCAGTTGCCTTTGTTTGTCTGGCGTGAGATAAGCCATCTGGGCAGTTGTATTTAAGCTTGCACCCAGGAATATTATCTCTTGAGAGGGTACTAGTTTTGATTTCTTTTCGTTTACTGTGTACCCTAGGCAAATTAGTAATCTTTTTACAAACGCCAGATGCTTTAGTAGAATGTCTTTGGTCTCTGCTTGAATAAGGCAGTCATCCAAGTAGGGATATATTTGAATTACTCTTTGTCTGCAAAATGCAATTACTGGTGCCAGGCATTTTGTGAAGACCCTGGGTGCAGTAGATAAGCCAAAGGGCAGTGCAGATAATTGGTAGTGCATTGAGCCAGCTATGAATCTGAGGTATCTTCTGCAAGATTGTCAGATTGGGACATGCAGGTATGCCTCTTTGAGGTCCAAAGTTACAAGCCAAGCCTTCTTGCCCAGCATGGGCAGAAGCTGCTGCAGAGTCAACATTTTGAATTTCGGAACGTCCAGAAAAGTATTTAGAATAGAGAGGTCCAGAACTGGTCTCCATGCTTTGTCCTTTCTTGGTACTAAGAAAAGTCTTGAGTAAAATCCTTGTCCTTGCTCTTGTTGTGGCACTGGCTGAATAGCCCTCATGTCCATGAGAGATGAAACTTGGTTTTGTGCCTCTGCCCATTGATTGTGTGGCAGGTCTGGCATACCTTTTGCCTTTGGAAGGGTGTGAAAATGGAACCTGTAGCCCTGAGAGACTATATTTAAGACCCATTTGTCCTGGGTAATCATGTGCCAATTTTGTGAAAAAAGTACTAGCTTTCCCCCTAAGAGTTCTGCCAAAAGATAAATGCGTGGCATTGGCAGAGGGAAGTCATTGGGACTGTTTCCTATATGGCTGTGATTTGTCTTCTCTGCTTTTGGAGGTAGAAGCACCCCATTGTTTGGGCCTGTATGAGCCCTGGGGCTGTTGTCTGCCTCTAGGGCATCTGTATCTGCCTCTTTGTGGCCTGTCTGACATGGGAAAGGACCAATTCTTAGAAGGCCAGTTCCTGCTAAATCTGGCGGGCTGTACCTGTAAGAAATCCTTTACTGTCTGCATAGATTTAGCTTTATCCTCCATTTTCTTCAACACCTCTTCTGCCTTAACACCAAACAAAGTATCATGCTGTAATGGAGCATCCAATAATTTTGCTTTAACATGATCAGGCAGAGTCTGTTCCTTTAACCAAGCATGCCTTCTAATGACAGAACCTGTTACAGCGGCCCTGCAAGAGGCCTCCAGTGAATCATAACCACATTGCAAAGAATGTTTTCCCACTTGTTCAGCTGCATGCAATAAATCCTGCAATTCCTTGTTCTCAGAACATTCAGAATTTGTCAACATTTTCTGTTTTAACAGAGACATTAAGTATTGCTGATATTTAAGCATATGAAACTGACAATTTAAAGCCCTTGCAGCCAAGGTAGCAGAAGTGTAAACTTTTTTCCCCCCATCTGTCCAGTGCCTAGAATCTCTGTCTGAGGGGACAGGGTTTTTTGCAGCAGCAGCCTTGACCCTTTTGGGACCCTGAGAAATAGTTTCTGGGTCAGCAGCAGGGTTTTTATATAGAAATTTATGAGAATCTGGAACCCTGTAGTATCTGTCTGGCTTAACAGGTGCAGGAGGTAAAGAGTCGGGAGACAGGCCGGACTCGGAAAATACATCATCTACAATGTCTAGAACAGGTGGAATAGCAAGAGGTCTGTGCTGAGGTAGTAAAAGAAAGTCTCTGAGCCTTTTCTTAGAATCTGAATAATCTTGGCTCTCCCATTTGAAATGCTCCCTCATAATATGCAGGGTTTCCCCAAATGAGTAATCCTCAGGAGGAGAAGCTGAAGGAATAGATTCTTCAGCATCAGAATCTTCATAGGGCGGAATAGAGTATTTCTGTTCTGAAGAGGAGTCAGAGGAAATGGAAACCTGATCAGAGAAATCATATTCAGTGTCTTGCCTAGGCCTCTTGTCAGGAGGGGGATGGGAACCCCTGATCAAAGTAATTAGGTCTTCAGCCATTTTGAGCATTTGTTTCTTAGGCATGGAAGACTGTCCTGGAGAATGCTGTACTTGTTTCCTTGTCTTTAAAACTGTTTTAGTCTTTGTCTTGGATGCTGAAGTTGGCTTGATATAAAGCTGTGTAGGTCTGAAAACACCCTCAGAAGCCGATGCCTGCTCAGCGGCTCCGGACCCATCTGAGGGATTAGTTTCCAAAGGCCCAATACCTTGAGTATCCAGAGGCCTAGTCATCTCCATGTGGGAGTCGGAGGTGGCCTGTGGCTCTGAGGTAGCGGGTGTCAGGGGCTGCGAAAGCGCCTCACTGAGAACCGGCGAACCGGTGACTGGCCTAGAAGAGGCTTCATCGTCGGTTTTGGACCTCGGATGCCTGTCCTTTTCTTTTTTCTTGCACTTTTTATGAACTCTGGTCATCGGCTGTTCCGACGGCATTATGTAGTTAAACCTTCGGCCAAAGTAATGAAAAGCAAAATCGTACCGACGCTTAATAGTGCGTTGGTTAAATCTAGCACAAAACTGACAACTAGCAACGTCGTGGTCAGGGCCTAGCCAAGGAATACAGTAAGAATGAAAATCCTTATGGGGTATTTGCTTCCCACAAGAAATACAATTGTTAACTTTTTCTGACATCGGTCTGGAGCAAGAAAAAAGTTTCCCCAATGGGGTACTTAGCTTTATAGAAGACTTCGGATCTGAAATTCAATTTCGAAAATCTCAGGAGTCGGCCGACTGGCACTTGCAAACTGCTTTTGCTTCGGGCACCGCGTGGCAAGAAAGACTGAAGAAAATGGCGTCGGCTGCATCTTTTATACCTCTGGCGCACTGACGCCAGGGAAGAGGTGACAGCAACCGACGCCAGACCAAGACTTTGGAATTCAGGCTGACTGCGGGTTGCCTACCAGCAGGATAACCCAAGTGTAATGACTGCAACAGTGAAACACGATGAGCATCGTTTGTTTCTATATTCCCTGCAAATTCAAAGCAGCAAGAGCACAGATGTGTTCCTTTTAATGTCATACTACATTTATTTTCTGCAGATGTACCACATGGTACTATTCTGCATTAGCCATCTTTTATTTAATACATCACCATCCAGGCTGAAGAATTTTAACATATGAAGATGACATTGCACTTCCCCCAAAATGTATCTCTTCCATTACATCACTTTGAGAATTTATTAAAATATTTATGGATATATCGGGAAATTCAGTGGGCAAAAAAAAATCTGTAAAATATGTGTAATAATAATATTACAATTCTATTAAAGGTGATCAAGAGAAACCTGTCAAAATAATTATTTAGCTCAACTATTCAAAACATTAAGTAAGCAATTTAGCATTCATCCACCCACATTTCCTTTTTTCCGTTTTTGCACATGGAATTGGGGTGTCACTTCAACGGTGACAATCATCTACAGCCAGTGTTCACATCACTGGGTGGCTAAGCCCTGCCATGGTTGCTTTTCTGTACCACACACTCACACCTATGGCCAATTTAGAATGCCCAGTCCACCTTCTGCATGTCCTTAGATTGTGGGAGGAAACTGCAGCACCCAGAGAAAGCCATGCTAACAAACTCAGGACATGCAGACTCTACACAGAAGGCACCTCAGATGAGAATCGAACCAGAGAAACTCTTGCTGTGATGGGACAATACTATTCATTGTGCCACTGTACCACCCAATTTAGCATTTTTCTGCAATAAATTACTGAAACATTAAAACAAAACATGGGACAGATTGCTAATAGTCCACTGCAAGCCAATAAAGTAAATGTTATAAAGGGTGTCTGTACCTGGCAAGTCTCCCTGTTCCTCCAAGAGAAGGGATTTGCCCCAGCATCCCCAAACTTTAATATCATACCCTGAAACTGCAAAAATAGGGAAGTGGCTACAGTTCCAGCCTCTTTCCACTGCACATATGTTACCTCAGACTCATAATATTAAAGACCATCTGGGTGCAGAAGGGCCACCCACATATGGAAATATAGTTGAAATCAGCTCTTGTGCTGTGGAATGGTTTATTTTCTGATCTTTGTTTTCATTCTATCTTTATCAGTGAATTTTGCAGAGAAATGGTTGTGATTAAATAAGTGGTTGTTTCACAGACTTCTGACTGATATTTTGAATTTGCAAGGCTTCGGCTTGACACACATAGCTGACCCAGTACATGATGTTTTTTCTGTTATTCTTTCTAATTTAATACTTATGACATTTACTAACTCTTCACATACATTACTTTGCACCTTTCCAATACGTTTACGTTAGCATGGAAAGGTAGGCTCAAAATATACAACAGTGTCAAAAATGTGCTCTCATTCCTAAAGATAAATTTTCCTCATGGAATTAAAATGTTTTTATTAACAAGACCATCTCATGCCATTAAACTGTTTTTAACACTTCATTTTACTTCCTATTTCCTGTGTAAGTTATGTTACCCAATAGCCAAACACGAAACAAAGATACTCCTTCCTTGGTCACAGATACCAGAGAGATCCCGAAGCTTTCCTCATGCCATTCAAGAGCTGTAATCTGTCCAGCATGTCCTAAGTCTGTTCCATGGCCTCTGCATAACACTTGTATCCAGACCAGCTCCAGTAGAAGCCATCATAGGGGCATTTTTATAAAATACCCAAACCACCTCATTCACCTTCTCTCAGATTGAAGGAGATGAGGCTGTACACCATGGTATTCAAAATTACCAAGATCCTCACCCTGTTATTGAGAATAACCATAAATCCCCTGCAGAGAACTGGCATTTCCACTGCCTATACCTGTAATCTTTTTATTTCATATTTTACCTGCAGCCTGTGATCACAGCTGAGGATGGGGATGTTCAGTGACCAGTAAAGAAACAGTTTGATCTGAACACACAGATTCCACTTCACCACTACTGTATTTTTATTACCATAGTTTATATATTTGAATGTTGCCTCTTGTTACATCAGTTTTATATTCATGACTCTTATTTAGTTTTATAAGGAAATTACCTTAATGCTAACAATATAAATTTTCCCTGACTTTATACTTCCTGTCATCTGCCATTAATGACTGGAATATGACAAATTATTCTTTAATTATGTCACCAAATTTCATATTTTCCTTTTGTTACACAAGTTACCATACATTACCTTATCTTATCTTATGTAAACATGTCTTACTAAACTCTAAACTTGAGTAGTGACTAGCCTGATGTTACAGAAGTAGGGTGTTCATCTTTGTTACTAGTGACATGAGTTTGGGAAGAGACTAAGGGCTGCTGGCAAGACTGGTTGGAAGGGATAGGATAGATTGACCAATGTGCAGCTCTCCTTATCTGGGATGGACAGCTTGAGAGAATCATTTACACTGGAGACCTCTGGTGATATCCTGACATCATTGCAACAGTCCTATCATGAGAGATGATGATTAACCAACAGCATTAATGATGGCTCCTGTCTCAATGCTCAGAGCTTCCAAATAGATCCCTCAATCCCCAGTATTAACACTGAGTAACTGCAAAGCCGACCTACCAAAGAGTCAGGGACCCACCTGGCAAAAGGTCACGTCCATGGGTTCCCTTTTAGAAAGGAGCAATGGGCGGAACTGAGGCTTGATCAGCATGGAAGCCACAGAGGCAACCAGTGGCTTAGTAAGGGTCAAGGGAAATGTATTAAAAAAATTGAACTTGGGCACTACCCTGTTGTGCACTTTAAAATCAAACTTTAAAATAAAAGAAACAGCATGTTTCACATGAACTAGAATAATGCAGCTATATACGAGTGCCTGAAACACATCTTACATTAAATTTTAACATTTTTAAAATAAGAGCACAGTGGCTTGAAATTGCATTAGACAATAACATTGTAGATTGTTTCCTTAGTTAATATTGACTAGAGATATACTTCAGACACCAAAACTATTCTTTGGTTACACTTCTAACACAGAGGCTAACGCATTTTGCCAGGGATGCAACAGCTATTACTTACCCTGTCATACTAAGCAAACAAGGAAGCAAAAATAAATAAATAAATAAATAAAAATAAATAATAAAACCAAAAAATGTCACCTCCCAGGGAGTAAATGCTCCGGACACCCCACACAATCCAGAGATTAAAACAGTCAAGAAACACAGGTACCGGAGCGAAACAAGGCTGTTAAAATTCAAAATATTCCAATCCACAATACAACGATTCAGTCAGCATTAACTGTTTTATTTGAAAATCATAAAAAACAGTGGTAAGCGCTTTCACCCAACAGGGCTTCAACAGACCATTTTTATATTTTCATATTTATGCTCATATTTTCTTAAGTGAGAGCTAGTGGAAGTCAGGAAAATTCATTGTCAATGTTTATTTATAAAACACTGTACCTGAGATATTTCTAGTTGTTTATTAATAATTATGAAAATAAACAATATTTTCATATGTGCGTACTGCTTCAAAGACCAAGTAACTTACAAACTGTTACATGATATCAGGTGAAACATGAGATGATGTTCAAGAAAACTGTCTTTTATATTTGCACTGTAAGTTGCACATCTTAAGAAAATTTCAGTGCTATTTATATAATTAAGCAGTTCCCTATTAGAAGCCTGAAACACTATAAGCCTGAAAGTCAAAATCCTGAAAACTATAGACTGAAAATGCAAAATCTCGAAAGTGCAAAATCCTGAAAACACAAATAATGCTAATATGTCACTATAAAGACACTAATATCTACCAACTGACTCTGACCCTAACCCTAACCCTAAGGTCCGTCACTATCGCACACTCACCTGACCCGCGCCCTAACCCTAACTCACTTAAATCGCCCCTAACCCCACTATTTGTCACTATTGCATACATGCCTAACCTGCGCCCTAACCCTAACTCACTTAAACCGCCCCTAACCCTAACATAAAACCAACCGCACACTTACCTGGACCCAACGCATGACCTAACACCACAGGGCTAACAATAGCAAAGCCACAATGACGTCAGTATGTCCATTTTGTGTTTTCAGGATTTTGACTTTCAGGATTTTGCACTTTCGAGATTTTGCATTTTCAGTCTATAGTTTTCAGGATTTTGACTTTCAGGCTTATAGTGTTTCAGGCTTCTAATAGGGAACCAATTAAGCATATGTTTTCATATTTCTGTAAATACCTTAATAAACATGCACTTCTAGAGGAATTTTTCTTGTTGCATTATGAAAGCTTATGTCTGGTTAAGAAAAAAAAATCTAAAAATATTTACTTAGGTTGCATAGTTTCCAAAAAATGCTAATTTGTTTGTGAAAGTTTAGCAAAAAATATAATTTTGGGTTTGTGTGGATTATAATATATTATAGTATTTATAGAAAGACTTTGACTGAACTAACTATTATCAGTGTAAAGAATACTTTTTACTGACAACATTGCTATATGCACAGTTATATTATCATTCACAAAATATTTACATTTGTTTATCTTATGCTTTTTAATTTATTTTTCAGAAAATGCTCTGCAAACCACAGTGTGTGTATGCTGCCAGAGGTGCGGCATTCCACACCACATACGTGTTAATGAGTTAGTATGGTTCATAGGTTCATATGTAGATACTAGGCTATCTGCCCTAGGGCATTTATAAGCCTAGCCTGAGTGTATTTGGCTTCCGCCTCCCTATTAGATTAGCCTACTGTGCCTGTGTAAAGTAGGTCACAGAAGGTACCCTTTTAAGATTAGTTTACTGTGCCTCTGTCTAGCAGGGACACAGAAGAGATCCCAGGGGTGAATTTGCGATTTCCCATCCACGCGTCCAGATTTCGCTTGAAGAGGGTCAGCGAGGGGCTATGTCTAACATGAACTGGGATTCTATTCCAGAGTGAGGGGAGCCTCTAGGAAATGAATCTGTCCCTCCAGCATGTCCTATTTATTTTTGTGCTGAGGTTTAGGTCCCTGAAGCGTGTAGCTCTAAGGGACTTGGATTTTTTGAGGTGGGGCATGTCCTTTAATTCTGGGTTTGACATGGCTTTGTACGTCAGGCATAGATCGCCTCTGAGTAGGCGGTAAGCAACTGACTAGAGCTGGAGTTTTTTTAGTCGAGCTGCATAGGACATCTGTTTGTAGCCCATGATCCTCTTGATGAGGTACTTTTGGGGTCTCTCCAGTTGCTGCAGGTGTCGGGTAAGGTACATCCCAAAAGGGGCATTGTATTCAATTATAGGCCTGATGAGTGACGAGTAGAGGGGCACAATGACCTCTCTTGATCTAGATGTGAACCTTTTCATGATAAGGTGGGCTATATAGAAGGTCTTTCTAACCACTTTGGCAACGTGATTATCAAAGGAGAGATTACTATCTACGTTGGTCCCCAAATCTCTAATTACTTCTTCCATACTTAATGGATTACCACCTATGTGGTAATTTGTGGGCACCTTGTTTTTCCCAAAGGGGATGACTATGCACTTTTTAGCATTTAGCTTGAGGCAGTGGCTCTGGCACCAAGCATCCATCTCTGTGAGACCCTTTTGGAGGATGTTTGTGTCAGCTGGAGATTCGATTATGGCCCCCAGTTTGCAGTCATCTGCGGACTTTGTCAGCCATAATCCCCCCGTGTTAGCCTGAACCTCAGAGAAGTATATACCGAACAAGAGAGGTCCCAGAACTGAGCCCTGTGGGATGCCACTTGTAACTGGTTTGGATTCGGACATGGCACCTGCGATTCTGACCATGTGGGTTCTATCTCTGAGCCAGTTTGCAACCCATCTTGTGATATAGAGGTTGATATTTAAGCCGGTAAGCTTATTTATGATGCCCGAGTGGGGTATTGTGTCAAAGGCTTTTGCGAGGTCCAGGTAGGCTGTGTGGACTACCTTGCCCTCATCTATGGCTTTGGTAACTATTTCAAAGAAATCAACTAGGTTTAAGAGGCAAGATCTGCCCTTAACAAAGCCGAATTGGGTAGGGTCCAGTGTCTGGAGGCTCCCAATGTCTTTGTTTATGAGTTCCATGATAATACGCTCCATAGCTTTACAGACCAGACTAGTCAGGCTTATGGGGCGATAGTTTCTGGGGTCCATTGTGGCACCACCTTTGTGGAGTGGGACCACTGTAGCTGTACGCCATTCTCTGGGTACATATCCTGTAGTAAGGCTAAGTTTGAACAGTGACTTAATGTGAGGGTTCAGTTCTTCTTGGAGCTCGTGTAAGACACAGCCTGGGACACCGTCCGGTCCCATAGATGCTGTGTTTTTTGCTTTGTAGAGGGCAGCTTTCACCTGTGCATCTGTGATGTCAGGGAGGTTACATTCAGTTGGAATAGGCATTTGCTCCTTTGGGGGGGAAGGGGGGAGAAGTTTGCACTGAATATGTCTGTCAGGATGTTGGCTATGTCTGTAGGTTCGGTATATTTTGTACCGTTATGCAACAATTCAGAGCATATCTGACAGTTTCCGCCCATGTTCCTGACATAACTAAAGAAGGCCTTGTGATTATCTTTAGTGTCTAGGGCAATTTTTCTTTCGAAACTGGCCTTTGATGATTTTATGAGGGATCGAAGTTTCTTGCTAATACTGATCAGAGATGCCTTCACTTTTTGGGATTTTGCTCTGTCATGTAGTAGCTTCCTCCTTCTGTTGTATAGCTTATTTATGGCCGGGGTCCACCAGACCGGTCTCCTGTTTTTGGAGGAGTGAGTCTAGGTTTTATTTGGGATAGCACGATCCATGCATTCCTGCAGGTGCTTATAGAATGCATTTGTAAAGGATTCTTTGGACTGGGCTGTATTATCCTCTGGCCCAGGGGCTTTGAAGGATTCCACCTCAGTCTTGAGAAGTGCAAACATGGCTTTTGAGAAATTCTTTACAGTGATTTCCTTGGCTGGGGGTGGGGATGGGATATGGATGTCCAGGGAAATTTGTTTATGGTCTGATCTTACCAATGAGGGGTTTACCTCTGGTGTGGAACATAGAGTCCCCATGTTGGTGATGACCAGATCCAATATGTTGTTCCCTCTTGTGGGAGCGGTGACCAGTTATTCCATTGCGTTAGAGTTTATAAATTCAAGGAACCGTTGGGCGAGGGTGTTTAGGCTTGAGTAGTTTCCCCAGTCAATGTTTGGGTAGTTGAAGTCACCCAATAACATAGTGTTTGGAGAGACCTTCATATTCTCCAGTGTTCTCAGGAATGCCAAGTGGGGTTCCTGTAATAGGGAGGGTGTTCTGTAGCAGGCTACAAACTGAAAGGCAGTTTTGCCCACTGTTAGTTGCACATGGATGGTTTCCGATGCTTCGTGCAGTGCCACTAACCTGGATGTGTAGGTATCTTTGATGAATATAGATACTCCCCCTCCTTTTGTGCTTCGGTCCGAGTTTTGGGGCCGAAACGTATGGTATGAGTTATAACCTGGTAGTGCTGGGGTGCTCTCAGGAGCCTTGAACCAGGTTTCTGTTACTGCACAGACATCGATTTTCTCCATACTGAGGAGAGCCTCGAGTGCGTGCATCTTGAGGTTTAGACTTCTGGCACTGAGTAGCATTACCTTTAGTTTTTTTATCCTTGGGTTGTCTATGGAGGTGGGTTTGTCCTTTGAGCCTTGCCTAAAAAAGGCACTATGGGGGTGGCAGGAGCCTTGGCTAGTATACGAAAGCCTAAGGGTGACAGGTGCAAGCCATCCCTAGCGAAGCAACGTGGCTTGTCGAGCATGTCATCCCAGGCTGACAGACACTGGATCCCCTTTGAATGACACCAATACTTTAGCCAATTGTTGAAACTGATCATTTTGTCTTTATACTGTGGCATCATTCTTGGTGAGGGCAAGATGCTACTCAAGGTCAGGGTCATACCAGCCTGGGCTACATGGTCAGAGAGCTCCTCTATGTCTCTTTTCATGTAGTCCAGGGAGGTACGTCTCAGGTCATTCACACCAGCATGGACAATGACAGAGTCATACTTGTACTTGCTTTGGAGTGACCTGAGTGCTTGTGTTATGTGGCGGATCCTGGCACCCGACAGGCAGCTTACAGTGACCTTCTCCTTGTTCAGTCTGGTGAGCGGGACATCAGTGTGCCAGACAATAGAGTCCCCTATAACAAGTGTATTTGGTGTGTTGTTTGGCCTTAAGGGCTGTGACTGTGAGGCACACTGATTTTGTGAGATATGTGATTCATGGGTATTGTTGAGGGGTGGCTGTTGCTTGGATATCTGCTGAGGAGGTCTTTGCTGTTTAGGCAGATTTTTATTTAGAGCCTCCGAGTATGTTTTTGTGTGTTTATGTGTTGGGTATGCAGATGCAATAGGTCTGTGTGAGACTGGATTTGTGGTGTGGGTGGTTACCTTTTCCTTCTGACTGACTGTGCCAGTCTTGGGTTGAGAGAGCTCTGCCTCCAGTTTGGCTGTGTAACTGCATCTCTCACATGTATTAGAGTTTGTTGGAAGGAGGAGAGGGTTGTCTGTGTACATAAGGCAATTGTAACATTGCTTCAAAATTCCCAGATTCACCAGCTGGACTGGAGAGTAACCTTGAAACTGACCCTTGGACATACCAGATTAGTATAGGGAACTGTTTTTTTACTGATCAGATTAGGGAAGGGAACTGATTTTTCACTTGATCAGGAAGGACCAATCAGGAGCCTAATACTTATGAGAAGTCAAGGAGGGTGTAGTGCTTTAGTTAGTTAGTGTTTCCTTATAAGAGCTGAGCAAGTGCAGGGCTTTAGAAAGAGAATAGAGTGATTACTTTGAGTGTCTGAACAGTTCTAAGGGAAAAAGTGAAGAGCAGACTTTGTGGAGCCTGGAATAGTTTAAACCTGTTTAGGCGGCGCTGCCCGACGCTGCTCAGTGCACAAAACCGTGCAAAAAGAGAGTTGTAGGGTTTTAAGAGAGAGAGATCAAGGAGTTTACAACTGACCCAAAATGGCCAATAAAACTACAGCTTCTAGGTTAGGGTTGCCACCTTTCTACTGTGCCATTTCCTGAGAAACAAGCCCCGCCCCATGCACAATCAAGCCACACCCATTCCCTTTAATAGCCACACCCCTTTACTCTAGCACCCTTCAGCACAATTCTTTAATATCACATACAGTTACCAATAAGTAGAAAAATGTGCAATGAGTCAAAAGTAAATTAAAAAAAAATTTATTTAGCAATACTTCATTCAAAGGTTCACTACATACAACAGCACATCACACACAAGCATAAAGACGAATTCCGTAGCCCCACAGTATTCCAAATGCAACACCCCATATTAAGTGCAATTTCTCTTAAAAGCACAGAGACCAGTCAACTTGGGGCTGGTTTCTCCCCTCTTCCACTCCAGATCCCCACCACCACCTCCCACTGGCACAGCTAGAGTTGAGCATAGTGGCCAAGTGAAGACCTCCAGCACCCTATTTATCAAACAGTGCTTTGGGACCCTGCTCAAGCAGTTGAGACACACTTGAGGTCTGATTTATATACACAAGGGAAAGGCTGGCACAAGTTTACTAACTATGCCCCCCTTTTCCCCAAACTACAACGTAATCATTGCCAGCTACTCCTTATAAGCAACTTTAAGGCCCTAACAAAGTGTGTTCAGTCTTAGTGTGCAATAGTAATAAACATTGCTAGTTTGACCAATGCCAAGGTAGAGTGGCCCAGTGTCTCTAAATAAATATTTAAGTAGTCGCAAAACTTAAATATCTACACAACAAAACATTAGAAAATATCCAGTGTATATTCACTGTAACAAGCTCAAAACCACATGAAATATTTCACATTGACAGTCCCAAAGAAAAGCAACTACATTAAGCATTGCTATATACCCAAGACACCTAGAAAGAAAAACAGGTCAAGGTAAACATCACGGTGATGACAGACTAGAAAAGACAGTTCTACAGTCCAGGCATCCTATACAAATCATGTAGTCATTATATATTCACTGTAACATCAAACGAACTAAGCCTTGGTATAGACGGTATACCCTAGAAAACAGATAAAGGTAAACATTGGTGATGACAAGCTAGACAAAAAGCTACATTTAAGCCTCACTATAATACGAAGACTGTACACCCTAGAAAGACACCCTAGGAAGAAACACAGGTCAAGGTAAACATCACGGTGATGACAGACTAGAAAAGACAGATCTAGAGTCCAAGCATCTTATACAAATCATGTAGTCATTATATATTCACTGTAACCAAGTCCAAAACCAGATGAAATATTTAAAACATTGTAGTAAAAACAGCCTTGGTATACCCTAGAAAATGCAGATCAAGGTAAACATAGCAGTGATGACTAGAGAAATGATAGTTCTACAATCATAGCTCTACAATCATAGCAAGAACCCTATATAACTCAGTATACATTCACTATCAAAGTGCACCCACAGGAAAAATAATAAATCAAAGTGCACCCACATGAAAATAATAAATCAAAGTGCACCCACATGAAAAATAGTTACACTAACTGCAGTTAAAAACAGCCAAACAAACCCTTCCTATATATATCTACAGACAGTATACTAGAAACTACAGATAAAGAATAAGGTAGATGTGGTGATTACAAACTAGAAATTGTTCTAGTTAATAATCACATGTTGAACATCTAGATACAGTTACACACATCTTGTCACCATCAATGAATGAGATAGTGCCAGCACAGCTAGTGAATTAATATAAATTTAATATTTAAAAATTCACTAGTAGCTGTGCTGGCAATATTTCATTCCCCTTGTCACACTAATCTTTGAAAATCTACCTTAATTCCAAAGAATTCATCCATTAAAAACATTCCACTTACCTCCAGAAAAAGCAGCAGCAGGGCTCCTTAAACAAGCTCTCAGCCAGAAGAGAACAGGCAGCTAACAAAGGGCCAGCAAGCAGCAGGCAGGCAGGGGAACATACCACCACCCAGTTGGCCAGTCCACAGCACTTCTCCAGGGCAAGACTCCAGCAAGCAAGGCAAGCAGCAGGGCTAGGGCAATCCTTCCAGGCTCCAGGCAGCAGCAGCAAATGAAACCAGCACACCACACCAGGCAATCCACCGAAGACGTCCCGAACAACTAGTAAACAGCCGAACCAGCAAGAAATTTCAGACCTTAAGTACCGACCTTTTAGAGTAGAGACAGTAAAAGGTAAAAGTATAGCTGGAGCACCGCTTTTTATCCCCTAATTTTCGCGGGCTTTGCGGGGATTTGACTTGCAAATCTAAGTGTTGATTGGCTGCTTGCTGCATGAGCCTCTTCTGCAGCAAGCAGCCAATCAACCAAGAGTCCAAGACGGCAAAGTCATTTTTTTTTTTTGTCGTACAGACGCGCTGACGTCGTACAACTCATTATTATTATTTCCGGACTCCCAGAGCGAGAACCGGAGAACCGGAGTGCCCTATTGATTTACGGGCACTCCGGAAAAAAAACAGAGGGGTGGCAATGCTATTCTAGGTAGTAACCACTCCTCCAGGGACAGGCAGGCTGTTCAGTGTTAACCAATCCCACTGGTGAACACAGAAACTTCCCTTTAGCCCAAGCAAGCACTGGCCTTCTAGAAACTTCCAAACAGTTCAGAACAGCAAATCTGTAACTGAACTTTCTTAACTTTCAGAAAGTGGGAAAAAAGCAAGATTTTTTTTTTTTTCTTTTTGTTGTAGTTTAAAGGTAGCAGAGATACACACACAGCAAAATAATCACAACAGTGCAATAAATGACCCCACACTTGAGTGCTAGGCCAAAATCAGGTAAAATGCAGTTTTTAAAGAAAAAAACGATTTTAAATTAAGTGCAACACAGGAAATGCAGTAAACAGGCTCTAGATGTGTTCCAAGTACTGTTACTGTTACAGATATAAACTTTAGCAAGCCAGAAAATGCCAAAAAGTAGGTGGCAAAGCAGTAAAACTTAACAAAAAATAAGAAGAAAATACTTAAAATCACAAAAGTGGCTCCTTTTCTTCTCTCAGCATTTTCTCCCCTTGGTAGGTGCTTCAGCAACAACTAGCAAGCCTGAAAAGACGCCAAAACCATGAGGCAGCCGGGTTTTAAGAGAGACAGATATAACTCTACAGTATTAACCCCAGTGTGTCTGATAATTTCCTCAGGTATTTCTCACACCAGTATAATGTTACAAGCATCTGTTAACACTCATGTATATTAATTTCCTTTTAAAATAACAATTTCTGTATAATCTTAAATTATTTAACTTTTTAGGGAAATGGTATAACTAATATTACTGAAGTACTGATATTGGCAATTACAACTAAATCAGCACAATAAACTGCTGTGGAAGGAAGTTCTAGCACTCAATACACCATTGTTTGTTTGACATCTTTTGTAAGATGTTAGATGCAAAGAATAGAAAACAATCCTTACATAGAAGATGCCTTGGAAGCATCAGTCAAATATGCTTGCATGAGAGTAATTAATTTTTACAGTACAGTCAGCATTGTTTTTAATGTGCGCATCATTTAGAAAGGGGGTAAATTAATCTGGTTCCATGTCTCAGCAGGAAGTATCACTAACTATAGCCACTGTTCTATGGGTTTGAGTAAAAGATATGTGGGAAGTAAAGATGAGAGTTGCTGGACAGTGTCAGTTTACTATCCTAAATGAACAAGAGTTAGACAGTCTGCCACAAAATTGACACCAATCAGTAAATGTATGTGTGCGATTATACACACAAGAACTCTTTGAAGATGTGGACCTACAAAGTAGTGCTTAGGTGCTGAAGCTGATGCAGTGTTGTATTGTACAATGCACCCACACTACAAGACCTGGCACAGGAGGATCACAATGTCCTATGTGACCTTCACAGCAGGAAGACAGCTGCAAGCTCCTCAACTCTCATCCCTCAATTTGGACTCAAAGCTGAAGAGGCTAATACCACCAAAAAGAGCGTTCTCAGTGAATCTTGTATTGCTCTGACGTCTAAAATTCTGTTACAGTTTTGCAGTGTTATTTTTCATCTTGATTAACTGTTTTCCTACTATGACACCATTTAAGAAACTATGGTCTCCATGCCTCCACTGCTCAGCTATTGCACCATTCATTTAATTGTGGCAACCGTGTCTCCACTGCTCAGTCATAACATCATTTAGTGTTGTGTACCATTTATTGTATTTATCACATTTTACTTAGTACCACGGTGGTGGTGCAGCGGTAGCGTTGTCGCCTCACATTAAGACGCTGTCCAGTTCGATTCTCAGCTAGAGCGTCTTCTGTGTGGAGACATGCGTGAATGGGCGTACCTTCGTTGAAGGTTGTGCATCAGGCCTGGCAAGCCGGTACGTAAAAATCAACTGCCAATCATTAGCGGACTGGAGTTCCACTGTGGCGACCCCTAACCGGGAAAAGCCGAAAGACACAAACAAGCAAACTTACACTGATTCTTACTTTACTAATAAAATGTACTATTTTACAGCATTATATACTGTTTATATCAAAATGAACTTATACTAATTATTATTGTTCTAACTCTGTAGTATTTATGGTATTATATGCTATACTGTTCTAAATTCTTCTGGATTAGCTTATTTACAGCCATGCTCCTGCAAATTTGAATACTCGAAAATTCTGCACCTGATTTTCATAAATTCTTAGGTAAATACTAGGCAATCTTTCTGCAGACTATTACATGCCTTGCCAATAACCAGACAGTAATGAAAGGTGAGAATCAAACCCTGTATCTTGTGTCTGTGGGGTAAACACCTTAACCATTATGCCATCACCCAAGCCAAGTTGTTAGATAGCAGTTTTGCTTCACTGCTGATTAGTCAGCTCCTTTGCATGATTCAGTACAATGTGCGGCTTAGCTGACTGCAGCTGTGCTACTTAAAGACAAAAAAAGATTACTAGGACTAGGCAACATAATTTCTTTTGCAACTGATTAAAACCCTATACATTCATTGCCAGCCTATCACTGTTTTATGTTTTGACTAAGTGTACTATCAGATGCCGTGGTGGTATGGCGGTAGCGTTGTTACCTCACAGCAAGAGGTTCTCCCGTTCGATTTTCGGCTTGGCTTGGGAGTGCCTTCTGTGTGGAGTCTGCATGTCCTCCCCACGGTTGGGTAGCGTTTGAAAGGCATGCATGCGTAAATGGGTGTGCCTTCGTTGAAGGTTGGGCGTCGAGCTGGTACCTCGGCGTTTCATAAAAATCTACTGCCAATCATTAGCGGACCGGAGTTCCACTGTGGCGACCCCTTACCGGGAAAAGCCGAAAGACAAACAACAACTAAGTGTACTATCTGACTCATGTTTACCCAAAATACAATATTGCTTCCACAATGTGACTCAGTTTGTGAAAGGTGTTAGCACTTGAGTCTGAAAGTCTCTCTGTCATGATAGTTGGGCACTCAGTCAGTAATACATGCACACTACCACAGCACAAACCACCACTATTACACTTACTTATGCCAAAATGGTTAAGAAGTCACTATCCAAGCCTTCTAGAATTAGCACTAAGAAATCAAAGACACCAGGCCACACCATCAAAACATACATCAGCAGTCATTACACATACTTCAGTGAGTCACAAGGGTGAATGCCACAATCCCGTAAGGCCTACAATGGGAAATGTTTGGTAATTGGTGGATCTGTTTTGAAGCATAGTGAACTACCCTCATTAGAATGGACAAGAGCAGGGTGACAGATGTCTTTACATAGCTAGGGTCCAGGACATTAAGGAGGGATCTTAGACACATCCATCTTGTCAAATACAGTAATGACCTGGTTGTGAACAACCTTAGGTATTCCACCCAAGGGGAATGTAGAAGGATATGACTGACCCGACTATGTATGTGGTAGAGACAGGAAAGACACTGGTTTTCAGTGGTATCTTACCACCTAGAATGACGCCAAACTTCCAGGACAAAATAACTGGCTTCAATAATTGGCTTAGTAGCTGTTATCCTTCTAGGGAAATCCAGTATGTATTTGCTTAGGGCAAGATGGCTGACAAACCCATCCCATTTTACAAAGGATGGCTGTATCTTTCTTACCAGAGCTTTTGCATTCTGGCTAAACCATTTGCTGCCTCCATAGTACAATTTTTAGGCAGAGTCTGCCTTCTCAACATTTCCCTTAGTTAATTCCAAACTGGAGCTCATTAAGGTGGCACTATTTGGTGTTAGGAGTCTTAACAAAAAGGTGCCCTATCCAGAGATCTACCTGCAACTCAAACATACCAATATAAATAGGAACAGCGACATTTTAATGAATGCACCCCCTCTAATTCTGGGTTTACCACCTAACATGCATTCGGACCTATAGAAAACTGTAAGAGAGTGTCAGCTTTTGTCAGAGACCTCTCACATCAAGGCAGACTCCTTGGGACTCTTAATTTGAAATTTTAGAAATCTAAGTCACCATGAAAAAGTAAACTAACACTTCACTGGCAGCTGTAGATCATTCTCCCTGTCCAACACAAGTCATGATAGCTATATTAATGCCATAGCCAATATCCCTATCATCACTAATACATGTTTTCTTGGCGATTTCAGTTAGCCTGAAGTAAACTGGCTCACTTACAATCTTTATAGGCCTCTCCAAGGCCTTTGATATGGTGAACCACCAATTACTATCAAATATTCTCAAATCTCTTTCAACTGATACTCAAGCAGTTAAATAGTTTCATTCATACCTTGAAAATAGACAACAAGCAGTGCGCTGGGAGAACAACTTATCCTCCCAGCTCCCGGTCACTCTTGGAGTCCCACAAGGATCTATTTTGGGTCCACTCCTCTTTAGTATTTTCATTAATGATCTGAAAATCTCCCTTCCCCAAACTACCTGCATACAATATGCTAACGATTCAACTCTAATCTGTGCTGCTTCCTCTCCAACTGAACTCCAAAACAGGACACAAACTGTATTCACCTTAGTGGAAAAATGGTTCCACCAAAGGTGTCTCCTCTTGAACCCAAAAAAACAAAACTACTACTGTTTACGCCCACACAGAAGACCCCTCCACTCAGTCTCTTACTTACCTCTAATAATGGTACTGTCATCACTCCCGACACTACCACTAAACTCCTAGGTGTAACAATAGATAATAATCTCAACTTTGACACACACATTAACCTAACTATTAAATCTGTAAATACAAAACTTAGTTTCCTGTATAAACTCAAACCATTTCTCACAGCCTCAGCCAAGATTACTATTGCTCAAACTCACCTGATTTCGACTCTTCTCTATGCCTCCCCCATACACACAAACCTAATCAAAAGCAATTTAAATAAACTGGCAACTTCTTACAACAACATAGCCAGATTTGCTACGGGTACCCCATTTAGAACTCACCACTGCCAAAATCTAAAACTACTAGGATGGCTGGAAATACAAAATCAGCTACTCTACCAGCAACTCACCTTTATCCACAAGATCTTACATCATCCCACAAATACACCTACACTTGGTAACCTCCTCAATTCTTATCAAAACCTTCCAACCCTACGTTCCACAATTAGGTTACAAGTAGCCACCTTAAAATCTAAAAACAAATCAGGGGACTGTCTGTTTTCTAACTCTGTTGACAAAACTTGGAACAAACTCCCAAATGAACTAACTTCTACTACATCCACCCATCTTTTCAGGAACCAGTTAAGAATTTTCTTAAAATCCCAATGGCTTTGCCCATGCACCAAGCCCGACTGATACTATCTTCCCTTGCCTTTAGCCTTTTTTTACATCAATTCTTTTACCTTTGCTACTGCTCTCTTTTCTAAAAATATAAATAATTTGTTCTCTTCATCACTGTGCTATGTCAACTTCCTCAACACAATATGTTAACTGATTAATGCTTATATTTGTCTATGCTGTTGCTTCAAATGACTGAAACAAAAATCTTCATAGTGTTACCCTATCTGCTTACTGCTGCTGAAATAAGTCTACATGAATGTATAGTTATGTAATTGTTTTTGAATGTATAGTTATCTATCTTCATAGTGTTACCCTGTTTGCTTACTGCTGCTGAAATAACAAGTGTACATGAACGTATAGTTATCTAATTGTTTTTGATTGTATAGTTATCTATTTGCATTTTGTATAAACTGTTCTTTTCTCGGAGCTTTTCTCCTTGGGCCTCTATTGAAAATGGACATATATCCAGTTAGACTAGCCCGGTCAACAAATGTAAAATAAAATAAATAAATAAAATAATGCCAGATAATCCAGTGCTTCCTTGACTATGTAAATGCAAACTACCTAGAATAGATGGCAAATATCCCTATTGTGTGATACAATATCATGCATCCTCCTCTTATTAATATTGCCCCCTCTTGTACAATTCCACAGGTGTCATCCAGCATCATCAAATAAGACGACAAATTAGTGATGTTCACATATAAGACTGAAGGAACACCACAAACATTTATATCACTATACAGGCACTTCTCAAGAATACATTTCCTACAGATACCTAGTGACCTACATAATTTCCACTACATCCCTAACCACACTGACTTATAATAAAGACAAGGTCTTTACTTCCAAATTCTACTACTACCTGAATAGCTGTATACAGAAAACAGTAATGACTTGCACCAATTATTCAGGAAATTTTAAATACAAACCCTTATGGTGCAATGCCTGTATAATTAAGCTAAACAACAAAAGGAAGAAAGTGCTAAGTTTTTAAAGATGGTCACATATCCCCATCTAAAATGAGAACACAAAGAAAATAGGACAGCACTCAGAAAACACATTGCTTGAACTTAAAATTGCCACTGATAAATGTAATTATTAATCCTTCTTTAAATACTTTAAAAGTTAAGAAAAAACACCTATCATTATTCAGAACTGGTTTACAGTGATACCACCCATTATGATTCCAGAAAAATAGCTGATATCCTAGCAAACAAATTTAGTTTGAATTTCACCTTGCCCACCATCATAAATGCTCCTGATTCCTCAGTACCTGACCTCTCCCAAGATCACTATGGAACAAGTCTTAGCAGCTCTTTCTCAAACACAGACTACAACATCCATGAGCCTTGATAATATATCTTGAAACTTCACAATTAGCACCAAGAATGGTCTATCAGAACCTCTATTAAACATCTTTAACATGAGTCTTGCAAAAGGCTACATCACTGAAGCCTGAATAACAGCCATTGTGATACTCATGCATAAGGGAAATACAGCCACCAACCGTGGTAATTACAGATCCATTAGTATAACCAGCCTTATTTGTAAAGCCATAAATAAAACATGTCTGACCTCATAAATCTAGGCATTGATAATTGTTTAACTAAAATACTACCAGACACTAAATGCAGTAAAAACAAAAACGACCAGCCAGTAACCAGAAACACTTTAATATTCTCTAACGTCTCAGCAGAAAGCCTTCAAGGAGTAAAACATTGCAAAAACACCTGCTTTATATACACATACCAATAAAACACTTAACACTTAATTAAACAAGTAGATAAAAAATCTCCAATTACATTCTAAATTTAACTCCTTAGGGGCTAAAGTATTACATTTTAAAATATATAGAGATTCCTTCAACAATAATTTATTATTTATAGGCACATTGTCATACTGGGCAACATCCACCTTTTCTAACACTGTACCCTGTAAACCTGCAACCTCCCCCCTACGAAATGTGTTAAAGTGTTCAGCTACAGAACTTTCTTTTTAACAATATCTCTTACATGTTCTAACAATCTTACTTTAAAAGGTGTCTTGCTCTTCCCACATAAAATGTATTACAAGGGCATTTTACAACATATATAATACCTTCTGTATCACAGCCAAATTGACCTAATACCCTGAAACCAAAACCATTAATTTCTGAAAAACTTTTAACTACATATTTACAGGCTTTACATTTTCCACAGGGTACTGTCCCACAGTCTATTATAGTCCTGGAAATGTTAATGGGGGGGGGCAACAAATGTTTCCCGAACTGCCATCTTACAGTACTAAAGTGGGATTAAAACTAATCTGAAAATAACAGCTGATGTTCCAATGGCATCCTGAATTACTGACTTGCAGCACTATAAGGCATCTTATTGTAAAGGTGTTGAGTAGCCACACTCCAGCCCCAGGCTGTTGAAGTGATAGAAAACAAAAATGTATTAAAAAAATCCCTGTTTCTCCCTTCACCAATCACTGAAGCATAAATTGTTCCTGCTGAGTCAGAGTCCCTTCTACTCTCCTGTTAATTAATGAAAATTCAGTTCATTTATGTATTAATTCTCTGATTAGCTGCAGAATCCAGTTTAGGACTAGCGGGATTGCTGTAGCCTATAATGGAACTCAGTGTGTGCAAGACTGTGACACTAATCTTGGGCCAACAACAACCTATTGCAGCATGTGCACACACAATCACTCATCTGTGGCTGGTGCCTCTACGGGTAATTTAGAAGATTGACATTTCACATACATTGGGCATTTGGGATGAAGGTGGAAAACAGAACACACCATAAAGCACCTCCCCATCACACAAAATGAAGTATAGAGTCTGCAATTAAGGCGTCCTAGATGAGAATCAAATCAGTGAGCTAAGTGCGATGAGGAAGTTGCATTAACTGCTGCGCCACTGGAGCTAAGAGTAATGAAGTTGCACTAACTGCTGTGCCACTGGAGCTAAGTGTAATGAAGTTGCACTAACTGCTGCGCCACTGGAGCTAAGTGTAATGAAGTTGCACTAACTGCTGCGCCACTGGAGCTAAGTGTAATGAAGTTTCACTAACTGCTATACCACTGGAGCTAAATGTAATGAAGTTTCACTAACTGCTGCGCCACTGGAGCTAAATGTAATGAAGTTTCACTAACTGCTATACCACTGGAGCTAAATGTAATGAAGTTTCACTAACTGCTGCACCACTGGAGCTAAGTGTAATGAAGTTGCACTAACTGCTATACCACTGGAGCTAAATGTAATGAAGTTTCACTAACTGCTGCACCACTGGAGCTAAGCATAATGAAGTTGCACTAACTGCTGCGCCACTGGAGCTATGTGTAATGAAGTTGCACTAACTGCTATACCACTGGAGCTAAATGTAATGAAGTTTCACTAACTGCTGCACCACTGGAGCTAAGCATAATGAAGTTGCACTAACTGCTGCGCAACTGGAGCAAAGCATAATGAGGAAGTTGTACTAACTGCTGTACCACTGTGCGCACAAAAATTTAAGTGAACATGGTGGATGCTTCTGTGACCGAGGATGAGTGCATGAATGCAGTCTTTTCTTACTAGTTCACTGCAGTGGAAGATCCCCTTTCCCAGAGGTGCAGCAGCCTTGGAGGTAATTATATTAAGGTGGAAAGGAGCAAAGCTCCTGTAGGGTGATGACTTTTGCCTCCCATGTAAACAAAGGATTCAGATTTATTTGAAATTCAGGCAGAAATCAAAATGCTTACGTTCATAATAGCAACATAGCTCCCATGATTTTCATACAGAATTAGTGCATTTTATGTATGTGCAGGAGTGTGTGTGTGTGTGTGTGTGTGTGTGTGTGTGTGTGTGTGTGTGTGTGTGTGTGTGTGTGTGTGAGTGAGTGTATATATATATATATATATATATATATATATATATAGTTACACTTCAAAACATCTAAAATTCATAACATCTAACTTCAAAACATCTAAAACCCATAACATCGAATTTCATAACATCGAAAATGTATACTATGGAATAGTGTATCATGAAACATGTAAATGTTATAGTATAATCTGTTAATCTTGTGGTATCAGTATGAGACATTGTAGTTTTTATTTATATAGTGTAGGAATTTATACTATTTATACAGTGTTTATTTTGCCACTCTGTATGTGGTTTTTAGGCTATACAGATAAGTGATTATGTGTACATTCTTTATAGTGATCAAGATACAGTGGGGTTAGGAAATTAACTTTTTTCCACTGTAGTGCGATCTGGGAGTTGGTATATTTAATTTACGGGGGGGGGGGGAGGTGCAGGGGGGTTTGACATTTTTAATTATATTAGTTTTAGTCTTGTGTTTACATGAGACTGCTTATAAGAATGATACCTTTTATAACTGTCCATAAATTGAGAACTATGTTTTCTTTTTTAATCAGTACATTCTATGCTCTAATTTGCATGTATACTGTATTGTGTATTGTAGTCCCAAAGGCAGGGATTCTGCAGTAACTGACTTTAGTCCTGCTTATGAGAAGTGCCCACTTTCGTACTAGCAGTCTTGCTGATATCGGAACACTACAGATTCAGACATTTATAGGACATGGCATCATTTAGTTCAGGAAATGTTTAACGGGTAGCATGATGCCAAGGTAATCCTATGGGCTAGACTTGTAAAGGCTCCAGGGCCATTAGCTTAGTACACACCTATGAACCTATGACCCCCTGCAGAAACATAGTAAAAAGTTTGTTTGTTAGTCTGGTGTTGTTATAGGTGGAGGTGATGTTATTTTTATGTGATTTGTAGTGTCTGATGTTGTGATACAAATTTTTGATGTTATGAAATTCGATCTTATGGGTTTTAGATGTTTTGAAGTGTAACCATATATACACGCATACACACACACACACACACACACACATAACATGCGATCAGCCGAGATAGCATTTGTATCACTGACTCATTTAACAAGCTTTTTGCTAATTGGTTTTATTTCAAGCATTTAGAGAATCAGAAGGCAGCAGAGCTCATTATATGGGAGTGTATTATAAGTAAATGTAACAGGACTTCCAGTGTAGTAAGTGGAAATTAGAAAATCAGAGGTTAAGAAAAATAAGGAAAAAAGGACAGAAAGAGAAAATGTCATTGCCAGGTAAGTGTGTGGTATAAAAAGGAAGCAGACATAGTGGCTACCTGACAAAAGATACTTCTGTCAATAAGTATCTGAAAGAACTAGTTTGGTGGAGGTGAATGGTCAAGACAGGGTTTGAGTACATGAGTTGTGAGACTTTGTAAGATAAATTTTTTTAGTCTGGGAGTGGTGCCTCATTTAGGAAATAAAATGATTACAAGAGTGCTACTGAGGTCAAATAAGGACTAAAGTACCAAGGCTAAAGGAATGCCCTAGAGATTTTTTTTTCATGATAATCCAGATGTGATGAACCAAGGTAGTAAAATAGGGTCTGTGTTAGAACACTGAATAGTCTAAATATCGAACCGCCTAAAGGCCAAAAATCCTAGACCTCAAATTTGCTATTGTGGGGGGCTGCACCCCCCCCTGTTAATTATATATACCAACTCCGAGATTGCACTACAGTGAGGAAAGTGCAAATATTCCAATCTTCATTGTACCGCAATCTCACTATAACAGTTCGCTGAACGGCATTTTCACTGTAAAATGCTATTCAACGAACTGGCTCTTCGATCACATAATATAGACCCAGTAAAATATGAGTGATGGTAGAGGGATCGGGTGTGTATATGCAGTGGATTCAGTGGATTTACCTGGCAACCAACCTTATCCTTTGTGCTAATGACAATGTAGAGACAAAATGGTTGGAGCAAGCAGCAGTTCATTATGTCAAAATTACTGGGGCATCCTTATGGATATTTTCATAGAGATTTAGCCGTAATGAAACAATACTTATTTAGTGTGTTGCGTTTAGTAGAAACTTAATACAGGACTTTCTAGGTGTTGCCCTAGCCTGATAAATGTTCAACTTAATGTTGTACTGAAATAATTATAGTAATTTTCAATTATATCATACTTGTGTGCACTTCTGAGGAAAAGCTCTACTTATTATCATAGTGGGCTAGTACAAAACCCATTTGAATATAAGACTTATGATTTCTGTTGATAATAAACTGCTCCTCCCCATTTCAAACAAACCACTGATGCAGTATTTGCTGAGTATATTTCATGCTGTGACGTTTAAATCCAGAGTAACATAAATGTGACCTAATATCCGGCTTTTTCCGTGTTGTTTTCACCACCACATATTATTACTGCTACCTATGGGTGGTTATCTAAAAACACAGCTGCTATCAGAGTTAAAGTGTCAGACTATAACAGTGCACTCTGTTTCACTGTCTCTCAGTACATACATGCAATCCGTGGCTTAAGATTGCAATAAGTGAGCATGCAGTAACTTCCTGCATCTCTTTCACAAGTGATACACTTTTGTCTTTGAAGTTCATTGTTCTGTTAACAGAACAGTCTTTCTGAATTGTTTTAGTTATTCTAACCTTATTGTCTTACACTGGCAGGCAAGACTTCCGGTATATTCTGGAAAAAAAAAAAGAAAATTGCAGAGGTCTAGATCCAGGTTAATGAAGTGAACATTGCTTTTATTCTTGCACTAATAAATTCCATTGTCCAGTGCTTTGTTAGTTTTGTTTCCGTTCACAAACTTTAGGTGACTGAATAACTTCCTTATCATCATTTATCAGGCTGCCATGGTATGTTAATATTAACATATGAGGAAATTCACTGCTGAAATATGGTCTATAGTCAGTATCAATATATTATCATTATTGAGTTTTGTTATTGTTTTACTGAATGTGCTAAAGACATGATGATGCCTTGATAAAGAGACATTTTCAGCTATCTTTGTTTATATAGCAATGATCAAAGCTTAGAGTATTAAAAAGCCAGAAAAACATAGCATTCAAAGCTAAAGAATTACCCTTTTAGATGTTATAAGCCGCGGTGGTGCAGCGGTAGCATTGTCACTTCACAGCAAGAGGTTCTCCCGTTCGATTCTCGGCTGGAGTGCCTTCTGTGTGGAGTCTGCATGTCCTTCCCACGGTCGAGTGGTGTTCGAAAGACATGCGTGAATGGGCGTGCCTTCGTTGAAGGTTGGGCATCAGGCTGGCACCTCGGCACCATAAAAATCGACTGCGAATCATTAACGGACCGGAGTTCTGCTGTGGCGACCCCTAACCGGGAAAAGCCGAAAGAAAACAACAACTGACACATACAATAGGTCCAAAGGAAACAAGACTCAGTACAGTCAGACTTTCAATTATGAGCATGTGAGAGGCTGATAGAATGACATCAGTGAACAAAAATCAGCATCCATAAATTTCATGGGTCAATATTTTACCAACAAAAACTTTGATCAGTGTCCCAGCTGTGGAAGATCCAGGAAGGGACCAAAAACAAATTCCAAAAAGATGGCAGCAGCAGGGCAATCTGGCATCAAGAAAGGAATGGTGAGGCAAATCAAAATTGCTGAAGGCAGACCAGAATCGATACAAAGAGAATGTAGCTAGATGATGGCCAGTCGACACTGAACTGAAACATGTCTCACAAAAAACATGGCTATCATACTGCTGCAAGAAACAGTTTAACTGTTTAAACAACTAGGGCATGGAATTAAACCTATGCCTTCAAGTGGTTTAAATTAATTATTAAAGGAGGTAAGCATTCCAGTATGTACTTCAGACAGCAGCCAGGATTACCAAAGATTTAATGGATGACAGAAGTCTCCTCAGGACAACAATGAAGAGAAACCAGAAACTAGCAAGAGATGCAAAACTCCTGCTGACACTTTTACAAGGTGCACATGGAAACACTCAGGCAAATTTAGTACAGTAATGAATTACAGATGGGAGACTTGTGTTCTCACGGCAATTCATTACAGAAATGTAAAAGTGAGTGCCTGACACAAAATCAATGACTTTCTCCCAAATGCTTAATAGACACTAAATCAATGACTTTTCCCCCAAATGCAAAATAGTGACCACAATATACCGAAAGCAAGACACTAGTGATTATATTGGAGAGACTCACTGTATAGTGGTAATGCTAGCTGTTTTGTAATTTAATGTATTGGATTACGGTTATTGACAGGGGAAGGGTTAGAGTTAATGTCATCCTCTTACACCACCTTACTCATGTGTTAACCCTAACCCTAATTCCACCCCTGCACTTAACCCAACATATTATGTTACAAAATACCCTTTCTCTAATAATACCACTAAATAAGACACTTACACACACCAGAAACATACAATGCCAAAGTGCAACTCAACTTTTATCCCCTTCTGACCCTAACCTGCAAACACTGTCACATGCAAACATATCCTGAATGTCGAAACATTTGGCATTACCTAATGTTTCTGCATTGAGAAGATGCACTTTGGCCCGTCAGTGGATACCATTCAACCTGTTGACAATAACCCTGTAAATGTCAGTATTCAATGTTGTCAGTGCTAAAAATATGGACTTCAAAAGCATAATTAAAAAGTCATGTAAGTAAAAATTAATAGTTGCATCAAATGACAGTCAGTTTCCACCATCTTAACATGTTTTGCGATCTGCATTTTCTTGTCTGCTGACTCTTCTCTAAGCAGGTCCAGACTTTTCTCTTTGGGTGAGTCTACCAAATCTACCCCTATAAATGTAGCCGAGGACTGATAGTTAAGGTAATTAAGTTTCTAAAACAGATGGCTCAAGCACATTTGCTGGACTGGTACAATTCAATGCACTCTGAGGTGTGTTTTACTTTATACTTGTACTTTGGTGTGGATATTTCTCACTGAGGTGAGCTGCACTACATCTTTTCAATATACAGTTGGGAATTGTGTGTTTGAAATACCGTAAGTCCGACATCAGTCCATTTTTGTGTGTGCCTGTGTGTATGTGTGCCTGGTACGGCTGGTTCAGGCACAGAATAATCGAATTTTGATTGAAAACCTGGAGTCCTGTATTCAATTAGTGAGTCTGGGTACTGGAAGAGTTGGCTTTTAGTAGTGAAAGGGTTTGGCTGATGCTACCTTGCCCAGCCTGGAGCAGGAAGATGGCGAGGATGTGTTCTACACAATCCACCTGCTGGAGAACAGGTGCTGGTTCATGCACAGACTAAGAGGGCAGAACTCCTGTCTGACAAGCACTGAGACAGTAAGGAAGCATACACCGCATTTCAGTACTGCAGGCCCTACTATGGCATCATTCTGTTTGGCCAACAGGTAGGGTAGGTGAGGATTACATAAGAAAAAATACAAGCCATCTCACATGATGACCTTCCACTGCATGGGTCTTGCACCATTGACAGCAGTGTAAAGCCAATCAAGATGGGGAAATGGAACACGTTGTATAAAGCAGTGGAGGACATGGTCTGCAAATTTCTGGTGCTGTCACATGGATGTTGTCTTTTTATTTTTGCTGTATATTAATCTGGAAGTACCATTAAAAGTACATTTCTAAAACAAATGAGTTACATAGCCATGCTGGTATGGGAGAATGGAGAGTAGTGTAAAGTTAGTATCAGTTTAGTACTGAGCTTTGTGTTATGAAAAATAATAATTGCATTATATAATCACTGCATTTATTTTTTTTTCTTGTGCTTTCATTTATTCCCACTCCCACAACAAACCAGCCATCATCTTCATCAGTTTCTAAATTGCTTTTTATCTGAATGTTACAATGCCAGCAAACTATGCAGGACAGACTAGACTTAACTATTCTCATCAGCAGTCACTAGCTTATCTTGCGGAGTCCCCAGGTGCTCGCAGGTGAAATTACTTAATGCCTCCAACATTACCTGCGTCTAATCTGGGGTTTTCTTCATGTTGGCTGTACCAATTATATCTGCCATGGTATGCTGTCAGAATGCATTCTCCCAAAGTACTCAGACCAAATGAACTGCCCTCATCTTGGAAGAGCAGTGGCTGTAATTAGGTCCTTCTGGATTGCAAAGCTCCTTACTCTGTCATGGATAGAGAATGCAGCTACTCTCTGAAGAAACCTCATTTGCCTTTATACACAGTCTCATCATTTGAATCACTACTCAATTCTTAGTACTGTAAGAGGGGATTTGGATATACTTTGACTGGTAAACTGAGTTCTTCATCCTATACTCCACTTTTAGTTCCCCACCAATATCTAGTACAATTCCTCTAGTACTCCCATTGCAGTGCCAGTCTATTAGTCAGTCACCTGATCCTCCTCAACCTCATTCATGGTCCTGTTCAATGCCTCCAGTACTGCCATTACAGTGCAGTACTTTAGGCAGCCTCCAGACCCTATTTGCCCTCACTTGTGAACAAGGTTCCAAGATACTTAAACTCATCTATCTGAGACAGTTGCTCTCTCATCACCTGGAGAGAGCAATCCACTCTTTTCAGGTAGCGAGTGATGACCTTTGATTTAGACATGCTGATTTTCATCTGTCAACAAACCAACCACCCAGTTCTCCAGTGGGATCTATATTAATTGGTTGAAGAATCAAATTGTTGAAACCTATATGGTCATGACCATTTGTTCAAAAATGTGGTTTATTAACTACTCTGACTGAGATCGCAGCACAGTAGGGATAGGGGAATTTGCACTTCTCCATGCTGTAGTGCAATCTCAGAGTTGATATAAATAATTAGTAGGGGTGTGGGGGTGTAGGGGGGCTTCCCCCTGCAAAAACATTGTTTGTGTTGTTGGAGTGTATTATGTGGATTTATGTCAGTTTTTCGATTAACTGCATTGTCTACAATATGGGTTTCAACAATGTGGATTTTCAGTAAACTGACATAGAGCCAGTGCTAAACGTTTTCTTCAAAAAACATTTTTGACTTTGCTTCCTGACACTGCTTACATCATTTAGAGCTCTATGGCAGACATTCCATAGATCTTTATTTTAAACTTAAGTGAGGAAAGAATGCTTTTTGAAATTTACAAATAAAATTTAAATTTTGTTTTGAAAATTTTGTAATAAAAATATCAGGAGATATATTTTCACCAATCTTTGGACCTAATACTCTGTTGAAAAAATATGTCACAGACCTTTCTCACTGAACCATTTTGGATTTCTAAGAAATGGATATTATTGCATATCAGTGCTAAAAACATTAGAAATAAAATTCAAAAGTTTGTTTACGGTAACTTTCACATACCAGACAGTTGTCACAGAAGCATAGTGTAAGACATTCATTTCTGAAATTCAGCTGTATTACATGGATACCGAGCATTCAGGACAGGCTTTAGAGCAAAATCCCTAATAGGGAAGGCATCTCTGATCAATACTAGCAAAAAATTACGATCCCTCATAAAATCCTCCAAGGCCAGCTTCGAGAGAAAAATTGCACAGGACACCAAAGACAATCATAAGGCTTTTTTCAGTTATGTTAGAAACCTGGGATGCAACTCCCAGACTTGTTCTGAGTTGATTCTAAACGACAAAAAATACACTGAACCCACAGACATCACCAATATCCTGGCAGACAGGTTCAGTGCAAACTTCTCCACCCCTCCCCCAAAAGAGCAAGTATCTATCCCGGCAGAGGGCTGCCTCCCAAACATCTCAGATGCTCAGGTGAAGGCTGCCCTCTCCAAAGCAAAAAACACTGCTTCCATGGGACCAGATGGTGTCCCAGGTTGCGTCCTACATGAACTACAAGAGGAACTAATCCCTCAATTTTGTTTTGAAAATTTTGTAATAAAAATATCAGGAGATATATTTTCACCAATCTTTGGACCTAATACTCTGTTGAAAAAATATGTCACAGACCTTTCTCACTGAACCATTTTGGATTTCTAAGAAATGGATATTATTGCATATCAGTGCTAAAAACATTAGAAATAAAATTCAAAAGTTTGTTTACGGTAACTTTCACATACCAGACAGTTGTCACAGAAGCATAGTGTAAGACATTCATTTCTGAAATTCAGCTGTATTACATGGATACCGAGCATTCAGGACAGGCTTTAGAGCAAAATCCCTAATAGGGAAGGCATCTCTGATCAATACTAGCAAAAAATTACGATCCCTCATAAAATCCTCCAAGGCCAGCTTCGAGAGAAAAATTGCACAGGACACCAAAGACAATCATAAGGCTTTTTTCAGTTATGTTAGAAACCTGGGATGCAACTCCCAGACTTGTTCTGAGTTGATTCTAAACGACAAAAAATACACTGAACCCACAGACATCACCAATATCCTGGCAGACAGGTTCAGTGCAAACTTCTCCACCCCCTCCCCCCCAAAAGAGCAAGTATCTATCCCGGCAGAGGGCTGCCTCCCAAACATCTCAGATGCTCAGGTGAAGGCTGCCCTCTCCAAAGCAAAAAACACTGCTTCCACGGGACCAGATGGTGTCCCAGGTTGCGTCCTACATGAACTACAAGAGGAACTAATCCCTCAAATAAAACAGCTATACAATCTCAGCCTCACTACAGGATATGTGCCCACAGAATGGCGTACAGCAATAGTGGTCCCACTCCACAAAGGTGGAGCCTCTACGGACCCTGGAAACTATCGCCCCATAAGCCTGACTTGCTTAGTCTGCAAGGCTATGGAGAGGATCATCATGGAGCTCATAAACAAAGACATTGGGGACCTACAGACACTAGATCCTACCCAGTTCGGCTTTGTCAAGGGCAGATCCTGCCTTTTGAACCTGGTTGACTTCTTTGAAACAGTCAACAAAGCCATAGATGAAGGGAAGGTAGTCCACACAGCCTATCTGGACCTTGCAAAGGCATTTGACACAATACCCCACTCGGGCATCATAGATAAGCTATCCAGCTTAAATATAAACCCCTATGTCACAAGATGGGTCGCAAACTGGCTCAAAGACAGAACCCACAGAGTGAGAGTTGCTGGAGCCATGTCAGACTCGAAACCGGGTCACAAGTGGCATCCCACAGGGTTCTGTCCTGGGACCACTCTTGTTCGGTATATACTTTTCCGAGGTACAGGCAAACGTGGGAGGACTATGGCTCACCAAGTTCGCAGACAACTGCAAACTGGGTGCCATAATCAACTCTCCAGCTGACACAAACATCCTTCAAAAGGTCTCACAGAGACAGATAACTGGTGCCAGCGCCATGGTTTAAAGCTAAATGCCAAAAAATGTATAGTCATACCCTTTGGCAAAAACAATGTGCCCACAAATTACCACATAGGCGGAAACCCATTAAGTACAGAGAAAGTTATTAGGGACCTGGGGACCCAAGTTGATAGCAATCTCTCCTTTGAAAACCACATTGCCAAAGTGGTTAGAAAGACCTTCTACATAGCCCACCTTATCACGAAGGGTTTCACATCTAGATCAAGAGAGGTAATTGTGCCCCTTTATTCATCCCTCATCAGGCCCATCATAGAATACAATGCCCCTTTTGGGATGTACGTTAATGATGAGCTAGGATATAATTGTTTAATTAAGAGATTAATTGATTGATTGGGGAAGGTATGTGTGTATTTAATGTGGAAGGAAGTTTGTAAGAACAGACTCTGAAGATACCAGTTTACTGGTGAAAGCGCTAAGTCTGTATCTTGGTGTAATAAAGGATTTCTTGGCGTATTTGCTGCAACTGTTTTTCTTCCATTGCTGTGGTGGATTATTGTGTGCCTGTTTCATCGTTGTGGATCCTGGTTTTGGTATCCAGTTCTGTTTTTTACATTCTTTATTCTACTCAGCATTGTGTTGGAGAGGAGAGCAGCCGATATGGAGGACATCCTGACTGAATTGTCTAATGTGCTTAAAAAATTGACTAGAGTATATACTGAGGTCAAATCGCAGGCTAACACCAATGGTGTTAGCCCATCGGACTCTGAGGTACGGCTATATACTCTACATTCTAACGAAAGTATCACCCCAGGGCAAAGGGACATTCACTCGAGCCCTATGGGTTCCACAACTAACGATAGATCTGTTAGGGATAATCCGGAAGGACCGGCATGTTCAACTAACCCGAATGGGTATGATCGGAACCATGTTTTGGGAGCATGGTTTGAGGCACCAAGTTTTGCTACTAACTGGGAGGCACCGGAAGTAAGGACAACGAACGGACGAGTTCAACAGCAGTACTCGCTTTCGCTTCGCGAGCAAATTTACAAATACGAGAAGCTTTGCCGTAGATATAGAGCTATGCAGCTCGACAATTTATTTCTGAGCAAGTCCAAAGAATTGCAGCAAGTGCCTAGAGGATTGCGTATATGGAAATTGCCAATGGGTATCGAAGTGGGCTCTGATTGTTTTAAAGAACTTATATCTTTATATGATAACACAGGTATGCTTATGCTTGACATTATCATCCGTAACAACAATAACAAACTGTCCGCTTTACGTAACGAAATCAGTTTTTTATACACAAGTATTACGACTGACTTGTTGTTTTTTGACTATAAGAATAACTTTGAACAAGTCACAAAAAAGATTGATATGTTTGTTAGAAGTAGTAAAAGTGTCAAGCAAAAAAAGCTTATGAGAGACACATTTGAATACCAGAAAGGGATTGCTTATCCACCTGGTTCTAAATTAGTCAGTGAGGATGCTCATATTTCTAGGATTAACACCACAGAGAGGATGGACTCAGTGGCGGTGTCCGCCATGGAGGATGATGATGGCGTTTTTTTAGAAAACGAAAATCTTCCCCGCAGGTCGAAGAGACTTTTGAGCAAAGGGAACCAACCGAGGGGGAACGTCGAATATGTACCCCCAAGGAGGGGAAACCGGCATTATTAATAGACAATACATTTTGTTTGGAACTAAAAGTTGATTTCAATTTGCAATTTTCTTTTGACACAAGTTTGTATGAAATTGAAAATGTAGTGAACATGAGGAATGAATGTGGAATGGATGTTGAACCAAGGCCTTACTTGTCTAGATTTGAAAGCAATGAGCAGCTAACTTTGGTTATTAATTCTGAACAACTCCAAAGTAGTGAACACCAATTAAGAACTATGACATCTGAGGAACAGACCCCTAACTCCGAATTGGGAAATGCATTGTCAACGAACGTAAAAAGTAATCTACAATGTTTGGACCAACCAATGGCTTCCATTGAAGAAGTGAATGGTCCGCAAATGAAATGTGAAGTTCTTAAAAGAGAAGGTTTCGTAATTTACAATTACACTGATATGTCAATAGGGGAAGTGTACTTCAAAATTTTCAGTAAGGGGATTAGCTTTGTTCCATCATATAAAATTGACATAACACAATTGTTGATTAATTTGAAATACTATACTAGGAAACTGAATTTGCATTTACATTACATGGGTGGGGAAGAAACTCAAATGATTGTAAAAAATACGCTTGGTGCAATCAGTCTTAAGAGAAGAAGTACTTTCATGCCCCCTTTAAACAACGAAATTAACAGTTTTGAGCAAATGGTAGAAAAAGACTTTCGTAGATTATGTACACAACAAAACAAAATGAAAGACAATTTGACTTTAGAGGAGAGGAAGGCTATTCATGACATTACGGGCACCAATGAATTTAGGTGCATGCGCCCCGATAAAGGAGGGGGAATGGTAATCATGGCCAAGATAGATTATAATGGGATTATGATGAGGATGCTCAACGATACAGAAACATACAGTAGGGTATCAAGGAATGAAATAAATGTGAAATACAGTAAAATAGATGTATTTCTACGTGAGGCTCTGTACAAAGGTGTCATAAATGAGGAGGAGTATGATTTTTTGTACGTGAAATTTCCTAAATTACCAACACTATTTGGAATCCCAAAGACACACAAGGGACTAGAACAGTTGGAATGCAGGCCCATAGTATCGGCAAAGGGCTCCAAGACCGAACCCATGGCAGTCCTAGTAGATGAGACATGTAAGGGGGTGGTCATGGAGTCACCACACATCATTAAAGATTCATGGCATTGCCTAGAAAGGATTAGAACTTTTAATGAAGTAGATGTGGATGAGTATGTCTTTTTAACCATCGATGTGGTTAATCTTTTTTCTACCATCCCACATGAAAATGGTATAGAGTTATTTGAAGAGAGCTTGAGAAACAGCGCATGCTTTGACCAGGGAAAACTTAAGTTAGTGATAGATTCCATGAGAATCATTTTGACCAACAATTTCCTAAGTTTTGAGGGAGAGATGTATCAGCAGACAAATGGAGTGGCAATGGGGGCAAGATGTGCCCCCGTATTTGCAAATTTAGTTCTGCTAGCCTGGGAAAGAAGATACATTTTAACATCTGCATTTAATGTACACATTATGTTGTACAGTAGGTTCCTGGATGACATCCTGATTTTATGGAAAGGAAGTGAGGAGGACATAAATAATTTTGTAGCTTATTTAAATCAGGCCACAGAATTTTTTAGATTCACACATAATTGGAATACAACATCGATCAACTTCTTAGATATCAACATTTCCAAACAGGATGGGAAATTAACAAGCAACATTTACAGGAAACCTAGTTTCTCTAACTCTATGCTGCATTTTTCGAGTTGCCATCCATATCATCAAAGAAAGGGACTCATTAAGGGGCAAATGGTGAGACTCTCTAGGTTGGTGAGTTCTGACACGATTTTTAAGAAGGAGATGTATGTCCTCATTGGATTATTTCTTGAAAGAGGATATCCCTTGAAACTTTTATTGAGAACGAAGAAAGAAATTTATAGGAAAAGGAGGACAATGTATACACCTATACTCAATAGTGGAGGAACAGTGATTAATAGCCAAACAATGAAGATGGGTGATACAGAAAAGGATAGGGAGAGTCTCACCTTTGTGGTACATTATAATGGGATGGCCAAAGATTTCTGTGAGAGTATAAGGTAGAATTGGAATTATTGCTTCACTGAACAAATGAGGCAAATTTTGGGGAACAATCCCAAAATAGTGTTTTGTAGGGGGAAAAACATCAAAAACATACTTGAGAAGGAAAATAAAGGACATATTAAATCTAGGATGACTAAATGCGGAAACTGTAATGTGTGTAGATTCATAGCAGAAGGTGGTTACACATGTGTGAGGGGTTACCCACGTACCTTGGCATGCCCTGGGGTTTGTAACTGTAATACAAAGTGTTGTGTATACTTGGCATCCTGTGTGTCATGCGAGGCTTATTATATTGGTATGACAACTCGTAAACTAAGGGAGAGAATAGGGGAGCATGTTAGAAGTATTAAAAACAAAGATGAACATAATGCTCTCTATATACATAGTAGATTTTGCAACAACTTTAAAAAGTTTTTGTTTTTCATTATAGACAGGGTCATGCCATCATCAACAGGAGACATAAATAACAAGGTGGCGGTATTGGAAACAGAGTGGCAACTAAGGCTAAATGCCACTAAATACCCCGGCCTAAATGACCATATTTCCTTAAAACCCCACCTAAAATTGAGGGCTGCAATAATATAAAGTAACACAGTAGAAACAAAATGTCTCTCAACCATATAAAAGGGACATGAAGAGGGGAAAAAAATGGGGGGGAAAGAAAGAAGAAAAAAAGTACGACTTGGTATGCATCTGGTTGAAATAATAGTTTCATTTTAGTTTTCATGTATATACATAAACAATTGTTTACAAACAGATTCATTAATTTTAGTTATTATTTAGTTAAAAACACAAGTGAACACAATATAGGAGAAGTTTTGTGTTTAAATTAATATTTTATTAGAATTCTTTTGTAATTTTATATACACACCCTTACTACATAGCTATTAAATTGATTTTATATATAACATGGAAAGATATATATATTTTTTTTATATATACATATATATTTCTTTCTTTTTTTAAAAAAATGATGAGCTAGGATATAATTGTTTAATTAAGAGATTAATTGATTGATTGGGGAAGGTATGTGTGTATTTAATGTGGAAGGAAGTTTGTAAGAACAGACTCTGAAGATACCAGTTTACTGGTGAAAGCGCTAAGTCTGTATCTTGGTGTAATAAAGGATTTCTTGGCGTATTTGCTGCAACTGTTTTTCTTCCATTGCTGTGGTGGATTATTGTGTGCCTGTTTCATCGTTGTGGATCCTGGTTTTGGTATCCAGTTCTGTTTTTTATAGACCTTCTACATAGCCCACCTTATCACGAAGGGTTTCACATCTAGATCAAGAGAGGTAATTGTGCCCCTTTATTCATCCCTCATCAGGCCCATCATAGAATACAATGCCCCTTTTGGGATGTACGTTACCCGACACCTGCAGCAATTAGAAAGACCCCAAAAGTATCTCACCAAGAGGATCAAGGGTCTCAAACAGATGCCATATGCTGCTCGGTTAAAAAAACTCCAGCTCTACTCAGTTGCATACCGCCTACTTGAGGCGATCTATGCCTGACATACAAAGCTATGTCAAATCCAGAATTAATGGACATGCTCCACCTCAGTAAATCTAAATCCCTTAGAGCCACACGCTCAAGGGACTTGAACCTCAGCACAGAAATAAATAGAACTTGCTGGAGGGACAGGTTCATAACCCAGAGGCTCCCTTCACTCTGGAATAGAATTCCAGTTCATGTGAGGCAGAGCACCTCACTGAATCTCTTCAAGAAGAATCTCGATAAGTGGATGGGGGATCGTAGGTTTGTCCCAGGGATTACTCCTGTGTCACTATTAGACAGAGGCACAGTAAACTAAACCTTAAAAAGGGCACAGTATACTCAAATCAAGGGGTGGCGTAAGCCATACAGAATCGGGCTAGGCTTATAATTGCCCCAGGGCAGATAGCCTAGTATGAACCTATGAACATAAGAGAAGTCTTGCAGTGCTTCATGAAACTCAATGTCTACCTGGATTGCTACATGTATCTCTTTTTTTAAGAGTTAAATATTTCTGGGCAGACTTGTGCTACTAGTCTGTGAAAGTATCATCTGGTTAGTTATGACAGAAGGTATGGAAAGTGCTTTAGAACATATTAATTTCATTTATACATTTCTTAACTGGGTAAATGTGCTAATCCAAAAATCCTTTTAGGCACAACCTGGCCCATTTGGGATTCGAAAGACAGTAATGTGCAATAAAACCAACAAACAAGCAGTAATAATAAGAGAAGCACAAATTATGTTGCTAAGCACCGATTAGAAGGTAACAGTCATGATACAAAGTAACAATAGTGCATAAATGTACATAATGATATGTAAATATTGTAGAATTAAACTAGATGACTAAATATAGAGTATATTGGATTATAAACAGAAATAAGGCATATTTGTAACAGAGGTTGAGGTTGGAAGGGGAAAGATGAGGCTGAGTGCAGTGGGAGTAACAGGTAAGTGTAAGAATTAGTAAGGAGAGAGGTAAAGGTGAAGTTAGCAGTAGCATGGCAATTGTAAAAGGATGACAATATGAAGGGGTGGGATGAAGAGATCGGAGAAGTCATTGAAGGCTGTAGAGGACATAACTACATATGCTGAAAAGAGGTACAGTACTGGTATAATACGTGAGTAGTTGCAGCATTACAGCAGTGCAGTGTTACTGCATGATAGATTATCCATGATGGTCAAAGTAGTGACCCACTGGAAGGATTCTATGATGTGTTTCTTCAGTGCTTTTCTAGAATCTTTGAGGGAAGATAGTAAACTTAATGTTTTGTGGGATTTTCTTCTAGTAATCTAGTGCTGTTTTGGTGAATGTCCTTTCAGAGATAGCTAGGAATTATACAAGGAGATTTGAGAAAGTTAGACAGGCCCCTTTGAAATAAGATATTTTAAGTGGGGATCATTTAGTAAATTATAGGTCAGCATATTAAATAAAAATGATATGCTAATGTCAAGTAGGAGACAGTTGCATTTTTTAATGTTAGACAGTGATGATCCCAAGACAGTGATTTGTATAAGGTCTACATCTTATTTTTTGTACTCTGAAGGTGCATCAGATTTGATGGAATGTAGTGCAATTAAGAAATGGTGTATTCAGTCTTGGGAGGTGGAACATTGATGACAATGGCTACCTAACTTTTTTTGTCAAGAGGTTAGAGATTTTGTAGAATACTCAGAGTTGAATAAGAACATTTTGTGTTTGTGTTTCATCTTGAGGAATAAATGAAAGAGACTGATCCAGTAAATGGTCTAGGTATATGCAGTGGTGAAGCTGAACACACTCATTTCTTTGTACCATTCAGCATAACTGATAATTTTTTTTTGTATTTAGCACTAGTTATTGGTGCACATCCAGTTCCACAGCAGCACAAAGTTGTTCTACAAAAGTTGAGTGATTTTTGTTTTTGTGATCCTCATTTTTCTGGTAATGACCATGCCATCAGCAAATAAGATATTTAGATTGGATAGTACCCAAGGGAGATCATTAACAAGTACTGAAAATAGCAGTGGGACTAACACTGTGGAACCTGTGTACCTGGCAAAGGGTTTGTGCCGGTTGCATCAGAAGGCAAGATGCAGGTCCTCTTGAGTAGGTAGCTGTGAAATCAGTTGCTGCCTCATCTGAAAAATGTCACATTTTAAGTCTGTAGTAGAATGATATTATCTACACATTCAAATGCTGTTTTGTCATTTACAAATGTAGCTCCAGTGTATTTTCTTCAGAGTTTTTGTATAAGGTGTTAGTAGGAGTGTGGCAGTAGAGATACGGTAGCTAGGCCTGAAGCTGTATGCTTATCTGTAAGTAGTATCATATTCTAAGAAGTAGGTTAAAATTTGCTTATATAATGACCTTTGCTTCTGGGTGCAGGTTGGCTATTGCTCTGCAGTCTTCTGCTGTATTGAGAGAGGTAGTCTTTTATAAAGGGATTTTTGTTGCTCTTTTAAAAAGGTTTAGAACAGATTTAGTACCTAATGAGAGGTTCAGAATATGATCCAGCGATGTTACTAGCTGATTACTAGTTGATTACTTCATAGTTTGAGCACAAAATTATGTAAATTATTGAGGATGCGTTGGAGGGTATTTTACTTAGCCCATCCTTAACTTTTCTTTGTGACAACTTCAAAGTAAAAGTAAAAGTAGGGATACTTTAGTTAGTTATGCATTTGCAGTATTGGTGATGGAATTGTATTACTGAATATCAACTGCCTATTTTGAGTTGAGTTAGTTAAATTGTGTATTATTCCTTGAATAGTGTTGATTTCATTGCTGTGTGCTATTTTTAACATTAAAGATATCATTCCAGATAGAGTTTCACTGTATTCCAAAATCATTTTGGCTAAGGCCAAATAATTGAACCTTCTTACAGCAGTTGCCTTTAGATGTATTTGTACATGCTTTCTGAGCAACGGTGTAGCTAGACATAATAGCTGTATGCAAGTGAGTTCATTTAATCTTAGCATCTCTTAGAAACTTAATAGTTCAAACAGTACATAATGTTTAGAAGTGTCTGAAAGATTGTATACTATACAGTGCTATCCAAACCATGCTTTCCTAAGAAGAATGTACTTCTAAAATAACCTTTTTGTGGTTACAAGTGGCAATAATTGAAAATTAAGTGTCCCTTTCTGAAATGCATAGGGCAGCATTTTAAGAGTTGAGTAAATATTTTAAATGATAGGTGGGTGGTGCGGACAACAGCATAAAGTTTGAGTACAAAATTCAAATTCCTGGCTACACCCCTGTTTCTGAGGTTAAGATAATGCTGGTGTTTACTGTTCACCCCCTCTCCATTCTGTATCCCTTGTTTTTAAAAGCTGAGCAATTTGAGGGAATTAGCCATGGTACATAATTAGCTTTCAGTTCTCCATTTTTATTGGATGCAGTGTGCTTATATAAGTTGAATGCTGGTGTAGACTGAGAGGTGCGGTATGATAATATGATAATTAATGACTTAATATGAAAGAACTGAAAAAGGTGAAAGAAATTTAGCTTGATTTATGTCATTTGACAGAATGCGGTGGTGGTGCTGCGGTACCGTTGTCGCCTCACAGTAAGACATCCTGTTCGATTCTCAGCTAGAGCGTCTTCTGTGTGGAGACATGCGTGACTGGGCGTTCCTTCGTTGAAGGTTGTGCATCAGGGTTGGCAACTTGGCACGTAAAAATCTACTGCCAATCATTAGCGGACCGGAGTTCTGCTGTGGCGACCCCTAACCAGGAAAAAACCGAAAGAAACAACATATGTCATTTGACAGAACCTTTTTTTGTGGTAATATGAATCTTTATTTGAAGAGGTTTTCATTAAGAAGACAAAAGCGCTCATCTTTTACTTGCTTTTATCAGAATTTCAGTATTAAAGCAACCTTTACATGCAGCATATCACATGCTATTTACGTTTTATTGACGATGTCTTTATTGTGTGGGAAGGTGACACCTTGCAGCTTGGAGATTTTATCACTTACCTCAATCAAACAACCCCCTTCCTGAAGTTTACCTCTTCCCATAGCTGCACTTTAACCACTTTCTTAGATATGCAGATTTCCAAGGACACCAACAATAACAGAATCACCACTGATCTATTCAGAAAACCAACAAGGGTTAACTTATTACTCCACAGTAAAAGTCTACATCCTACAAAAAACAAATGTAGTGTAGTGAAATCCCAAGGCTATAGATTAGCTCAAATTACCACAGAGATGGAACCATTTTTGAGAAACCTGAACAATTTAGAGAATGATTTTCTAGTGAGAGGCTATGAAAGTCAGATGTTAAAAAACATCCTGGAACCCATTATAGAACTGAAAAGGACTGAAGCACCTTCACTCAACCTCCCCAGTAGAAAAATGTTAAGTAATCCCACAGAAAATAACAAATGCAAAAATAGCTGCATCCTGACATACAGTTTGGATTATCACAGTATCAAAAATATTATTGAAGAAAACTGAAACATTGTCACAGGAAACCCTTTTCTGATTAACATCTTAGGTGAAGCCCCATCATTTGTTTATAGGAAGGCCAGGAATATTAGAAGTTTTGTTGAATTTAAACCTAGACCATGTGAGAAAAGCACTAAAAGATGTGAAACTAATTGTACATTTTGTATATTTATACAGCAAGGTGATAGTTTTTATTGCCCTTATTTAAAGAAGACCATTAAAACCAGTGCAGGGGGTGACTGTAACACTAAAAAAAGTAATTTACAGGGCACAGTGCAATGAATGTGATACATTCTATGTGGGCAAGACTGTAAATAACCTCAAGCGAAGGATTTTATGTCATCTGTCAGAAATCCGCTCTGGATGTAAAAATAATGCACTAGCCAAACACCTTTCTCTTCATAAAAGACACACAGGTTTTAAGTTCCAGATCCTGGATCACATAGACATGGGTGATCTTGAAGGAGACATCCCGAATATTCTGGAGAAACATGAACTCATGTGGCAATTAAAGCTGAACTCTTTTAGAAAGCCTGGACTAAACTACTACTGTTCAATTAAAAGTGCACTGGAACTTAGAAAATTGCCACATTGTTTACATGACTAATTGTATTTTATTTTATTTTTTTTTTCTACAAATTGGTTTTAAATGCCATTTTAAATCATTTGAAATTGAAGTGTACATTTTGTTTCCATCATCATACATATATATTTTTTTATTTTTATTTTTTTCTAGTTCTCTTTTTTCCACTTTATTCAAAATGATGGTAATAACAATACTAACTAATTATACAATTATATAGGTTTTTAGGGTTCTTGTACACAGGCCTGAAGAAGTCTAGAAGGACGAAAGCGATCTTTGTTAACAATAGGTTATGAAAATAGAAACTGATTTTTACATGCAAAATGTATATGTATATATTTATATATAATTTTTGATTGCAAAATGAACTAAGGTTGATATATTTCCAGCCATGTAGTATATCGCCTTGTATAAAATCACAGACTTAATAATCTACTTAATAATTTGGTTAAATAATATGTACCATTAAAGTACATTAGGGCTATATATTATTATGACAGCTACTAGGTAGGGCAGGACCAGCTCGAATGTCACACTGATGGGGGAAGGGATGTGAATTTAACATGTGTACCAATAACACTTTGTTTTACAGCACAATAAACCACTCCCATGCCTGATAAAAAGTATATATATATATTTAGAAAGCTTGTGAGGAAATTATTACTCTATTTTTGTTTTACTTGGATCGCTTGTCTGTGTACTTAATAAAGGATTTTCAACTGGAAACAGACTGCCTGCCTTGCTTGGTTTACTTTCGAATGCTTAGTAATGCTGTAGATTTATATATTTTCTATTATTACTTTTTGACTTGACGAGTTTACATTCGCTACTTCTACTACTATTGTCTGATCTGATTAATATACAGTGATTAACTAGAAATATATGGACTGAAAATCTTCCACACAGAGAAGTTTCTTACACTGTTTTAAATTCTTTTTTATAAGACCCGTTGCTCCTACTACTATTGGAACTGTCTGGGTATCTTTCTTCCACATTGCTCTCATTTCCGGCTGCAGATCCTGGTATTTTATGACTTTGTGTCTCTCTGTATGCAAGACACTATAGTCACTGGGTGTAGCGATTTCAATGATCAGTACTACTTTTGTCTTCTTTTCTTGGACCACTATATCCAGTTTTCTAGCATCTATCTTTTGAACTGTTGGTAATGGGTGATCCCATGTGATATAAACTTCATCATTTTCTATTATGCTTTGTGGCTCATGTTTCCAGTGTTTTTCAGCCACTTTGATACCATAATGTTTGCACAATCCCCAGTGCAACAGTCTCGCCACATTATTATGCCTTTCAGTATAGAATCCTTCTGCCATTAGTGTGTTGCAACCAGCAACAAGGTGTGTGACTGTTTCCAATTTGGTTTTACAAAACCTACATTTGTCTGTTTCTCCCACATGTTCAATGGACTTTGTAAACCAGCGTGTACATAGCCCACTGTCTTGGGCTTCCAATATTAACCTTTCATTTCTTGGTTTGATTTTGCCTCTCCTTAACCATTCCTATGTTCGTTCTTGATCAACATGATGCTCTTCCAGAAGTTTTCTATACTTGCAACTCAATTTATGTTTTTTCCATATTTCTTGCCTTCTCATCTGGTTCTTCACCTTATATTATTTCTTTTGTTTTTTTTGGCACATTCAGTTGTTGCCTAGTTTTTTTCTACTTCTGGTTTGATTTCCATTCCTGCTTGACATCAATATGCTTCTGCTAAATTAAGCAGAGAAGTCATCTTAGATTTATTTTCCTCATGTTTCAAAACTTTCACTACACTTGGATCTTGTGAGGTCAGTAGATATGTGTGGAATCCCATGATTGCAGATCTATACACATAATCAATTTCAAGGAGGTCCATCCCTCCTTCGGAACAGGGAATATATAATTTTGGTATACACTGATTTTTATAAATCATTTGGTGAGCATGAAGCATCCTTCTTGTTTTACTATCTAATCTATCCAACACTTTTTGGGGCCAGTCAGTCACTCCAAAACTGTACATTAGGACAGGAACAGCAAATTGATTTATAGCTTGGATCTTGTTCCTAGATGTTAATGCTCTTATCAGGATTAATTTAAGTCTTCTAAAGTTTTCCTTACTGAGTTTTATTTACATTTGTTCACATTTTATTGCTGATCCTTCATCATTTCCCAAGTATTTATAAACTCCCTCTTGCTCAAGTTCCTTTATATCACATTCTTGTCCCAATCTGATGTTTTCCTGGTGCTGCAGTTTTCCTACTTTAAAGGTTGCTTTTGCACATTTATCAGGACCAACTGACATTCTTGTATTATCTGAAAAAGTTTTGACAACCTGCAGCTATGCTTTCAGTTCCTCATGTGATAAGCTATACAGTTTTAAATCATTGACAAAGAGAAGATGAGAAGTCATTAGACTTTGTTGTTTTCTAGGAGACAAATTGTAGCCATGGTCTACGCTGTTAAGTAAGCAGTTTAATGGATTAATGGCAAGGCAGAATAGCAACAGTGACAGAGAGTCACCATGAAATATCCCCCTTTGAATTTTTATCCCTGGGATAATAATCTGACTTTATCATGGCTTAATTGCAAAGTGGTCTGCTATTGTTTCATGGTTACTGTAATGTAGTCAATCAGTGTAGGGTGTATCTTATACATTTTTAAGCACTCTTTAATCCATGAATTTGGGATACTATCAAATGCATTTTTGTAGTCAATCCATGCCATACTTAGATTCTTCCCCTTTTTACAGTTCTCCACTATAACTTTATTTAACAACAAATGATCTTTTGTTCCATATGACTTTCTTTTATTGCCCTTTTGTTTTACTCCATAATTGAGCTTTCTTCTAAATGACTATAAACTCTGTTGGCGTCAATTCCCATGTATAGTTTATACGTCTTTGGAAGGCAAGTTATTGGTCTATAATTTTTAGGGTAGCTTGCAGGTTCATTCTTAAGTAAGAGCATTGTTTTGCCTGTTGTTAGCCAGTGTGGTGTCTGTTTGGGGTGCGCATATAAATAATTCTTACTCATGGCTAAATCCTCGTGCAAAGATGTTAATACTTTTAACCAAAAGTTAGGTACTGCATCTGGGCCTGGAGTTTTCCAGTTACAGGCTTTTCTTAACTTTGTTTCAATCTCTCTGGCTGTTACTTCTTCCAATTTCATATCCTGTACCTTTAAACTTATTCTTTCTTTTGCTACTTCTAGACATTTAGCATCTTTGTTATGTTCCACAAGATCTTCATAGATACTTCTCCAAAATATATCTACTCCCTCTTTTTTTGGTGGTCTTTCAATTTCTTTTATCTTATTTCCCAATTCTCTATAAAACTTTTTTGGATCATCAATAAATTGCTTATTTTGTACTTTTCTATTATATTTATCTGTGTATCTTCTAAGTTTTTCTGCCTGTGCTGAATTTTTTAGTTTGTTATTTGTGATAGTGCATGATAGATCCTGGTCTGTTCTAATACTTTGCATTGCTTTAATCACATCGATCTTTCTTAGTATTTTTCTTGATCTATTCCCTCTTCTATAATCTTCTAACAGTGACACTTCTTGTCTTAATTGGTTTATATTTTTCTCTGTTCAATACTTCCATGATGGTATTCGATTTCTCCCCTTCCTTTTCCTCACTACCCTGTGATCTCGTGGTAGAACTTTATCAGTTATTAATTTAGCAACACAGTAGTATATCATGTTTACTTCTGTTCTATCACATGGATCTCCATGGACAGTCCTAATTACTGCATTCATTTGTTTTATCAGACTTCTTACTTTTTGTGTTTTATTGACCTTCTGCAGTCTATTTCTGTCATTGATTTTAATATATCTATCCATGTCCATTAAATCAAGCAACTCTTCTCTTAGCTCATTTTCTTCCAAACTGAGGGCACATCCCTTGTTTTCTGTTTCCTGTGGGCATTTTATAGAAAGTTCTATAACATCTTCCTGTGACACATTCTCTTCAGTTTTATCCTGTGTCATCTTTTGTTCTGTCATATGGAAACTCACTGGCCTATCATTCCTCAACATTGACTGCATCAGAGTTTTCACAGTTTCCTGTTCCTTTCCTTGCTGTCTAGCTTCAAGTGAACGTTTATACTGGTTTCCTGTGGAAGGCTCCAAAATATCTTGATATGGCACCTGACCAATGGCTTCCTGTTCCACTGGTTTCCCCTTAATTTGGATATCCATTGATCTATCCTGTTGTGGTGCTTTCTGCATTCAATTTTATACACTGAATCCTTCTCTTTGCAGCTGCTCCATAACCTCAGTTTCTATTTCTTCGACTTCTCCATTACTAATCTCTTTTTCTACTTTTCCTCTTAGTCTTCTTATTTTTGTATTGTAAAGTTTTCCACACCCAGATTCCTTTTCCTGCATTTCTCTTCAGATATCTTTGGTGCTGCTCTTTTTGTATTGGTTAGTTTTGCTTTCTCCTTTGCATAAATATTACACCATATTAAATCTCTTTTCTTTTTCCATGTCCATATTTCTTCTTCACATGTCTCCTGATCATCTTGCTTTTCCTTATTCTGGAGACTTACTCCATCACACTGTGATGTAGTCTGTGTTAGACCTTCTACAGTAATTCACTTTGCAGGCACCCCACAACTTCAACTTCTATTTCTTTAACTTCTGCTTTACTAATTTTCTTTTCCACATTACATCTTTGTGACATTCATTTTTTATTGGGAAATTTTCCATATCTGGATGTCTTTGACTGTATTTCTATTCAAATATCTTTTAGACTGCCTTCTCTGTATTAGTTAACTTGGCTTTCTCCTTTGCATAAATATTGCACCATATTAAACTCTTTTTCTTTCCCATGTCCATATTTCTTTTTTACATTTTTCAAATATCTCTAGGTTTTGTTGTTTATATTTTCACACTTTCTCAGATGCTTATTTTTCCAAACAGATCAAAGTTTCTTTATCTATATACTGTTTTTCAAAAATCTGTTGTATTAATGAACGCAAATTTTTATTTTAAGCTTCTGACAGTTTTTCCTGAAGAAGTATTTTTCTTTCCACTAATTTCTCCCTTAATCATTTTGTATATCTCATGTCTGGAAATTCTGGGCTTTTTACATAATAGTAACAATACATAATTTCTTTCTTATCTTCAATAGTCTACTCTATCATCTTTATGGCTCTTCTTTGGACAATCAGTTTTTGTGATTTTTGTGGACTGCTACTTCCTTCTACAATGGGGGTCCTGGCCCCATTTTAGGAAGGTTTCAGTATTTTGCGGATTCTACACTGTCATTTTTTTCCAGTCCTGGCACCAGTGTGCCTACCAGGATTGGGAACTTTTTTATCCTGGGTCTTGTGCACCCAGCTATCTTTTTTTGTTTCTGACTTACTTCTGCCCATGATATATGCTATATAAATACAGTCTGTATATCAGTGTTGCCTTGGTGAGATTTTGTGAAAAACAGGGTCCACCTCATGACGGTACTCACCAAGACTTGAGGATGAATTAAATTTCAGCACTACTACTCTCCTTTACTTGCTGACTTTTCATCTCTCCATGAGGAATAGGTCTATCAGGATGGAGTTCTTCATGGCCAGGAAGACCAAACATAGACTACTACAGAGTATTCCATAGGAAACTGAATATATAGAGAAGAGTCATTTGAGCTGGACAACTAGGGGTTTTGAAGCTTGTAACTTTTTTTTTTCTTTTGCTGGAAACTGAATGCTTCTCTAATTAAGTAATATGTTTTGATAAGTACATATCAATAGCAGCATAATATTCAATAATGGGTTGGATAAGAAACTAGTACAGCAGATATAGGACTTATTTGGCTCTGGTGGTTATACTCTTGGTTATTTTGGCCAGATAGAATGATTTTTTATTGTAGTGGAGTCGTGATGATCAAAGGACAGAGAGTCATCTACAAAGATGCCTAGGCCTCTAATGACAGTGTTATTCTTCAGGGATGTGCCATCTATGTGGTATGATAAGGACTTATTTATTTTGCCAAAATGGACCATACTACATTTCTATCATTTAGTTTGAGGCCATTGTCCTTGCACCAGTAGTTTGTATTGTCCAGCCCATCATAGAGTGCCATAACATTGATGGGCAGTCAGATAACAACCCCTAGTGTACAGTCATTAATGAACTGCATTAACAGAGACCTGTGATATTGGTTTGCAGATCAAAGAAATAAACACCAAATAGAACAATTCCCAGCACCAGTCCATGAGGAATACTACTTGTGTCATTTTATTTTCAGAAAGATGGTGCCCACATCTTTAACAATGCATGTTCTGTCCAACAACAAATTAGTTATCCTACTTACTACAAATGTATTGATGTTTAGGTTCACCATTTTGTCAACAATACCTGCCTGGGGATAGTATCAAATGCCTTGCACTGTTGAAATATGCCATATTCACCACATAACCACCATTTAGTGTCTGAGTTACCCTTTCAAAGATGTTTACTATGTTAAGAAGGTATGATCTGCCTTTGACAGAGCCTAATTGATGTGGATCCAGAACTAAATGATTATCAATAAAAAAAAATGAGCAGCCAGTAACCAGAAACACTTTAATATTCTCGAACGTCTCAGCAGAAATCCATCAAGGAGTAAAACATTACAAAAACACCTGCCTTATATACACATACCAATAAAACACTTAACACTTAATTAAACAATTAGATAAAAAATCTCCAGTTACATTCTACCACTTAGGGACTAAAGTATTAAATTTTAAAGTATATATAGATACCTTAAGCAATAATTTGTTTACAGGGTACAGTATTAGAAAAGGTGGATGTTGCCCATTATGACAATGTGCCTATAAAAAATAAATTATTGTTTAAGGAATCTATATATATTTTTAAATTTAATACTTTAGCCCCTAAGGGGTTAAATTTAGAATGTAATTGGAAATTTTTTATCTAATTGTTTAATTAAGTCTTAAATGTTTTATTGGTATGTGTATATAAGGCAGGTGTTTTGTAATGTTTTACTCCATGAAGGTTTTCTGCTGAGATGTTAGACAATATTAAAGTGTTTCTGGTTACTGGCTGTTTTTTTTTTTTTTTTTTACTGCATTTAGTGTCTGGTAGTATTTTAGTTTTTCTCACCTTGGATTTATGGCCAGTGATTCGAATTTGAACCTGCCTCACATTTTTTGGGAAGCTGAGATGGATAGCACACAATGGTCCCTGGACGTTTTTTTGATCCAGTCGGGTGAGCGTACCAGTCATCAGGATAGTGCAAGTACCAGTATGGATAGAGGAGAGAATACATTCAGGCCTTGGGATAAATGGGTAGAAGGCAGAAGTAAATGTTGCAGTAATCCATTTGGTGCTGTCAGCTGTAGATTCATCTCTTCACTTCCACCGAAGAACAAGGTACTGTTTGAACAGCTAGAAAAACTTATGTGGAAGGAGACCGCTGTATTTTTTTAACATTCAAAGTCTCCAGAGATGCATTGAATTGGATGTTAGTCCAAGGAGATTGAGGGCATACAAAGACCCTTCCTCACCATTTGATCTTGGTAACAAAGTGGATAAACAGTTTCATAAGCAGTGGATTGCAGCAGCCCACAAATGCACTATGGAATGGGCTACAATATTGCTTGAAAGGGATAGGGTAAAGAAATGAGAATTAAAAGAACAAATTAAATCTACTTGTTCTACCTTATCCTCTGGTCTGAACACTCAATATTTGGACACATTTTTGGTAGACATTAATGTTAAATTGAAGACCTATGAAGTAGAAATTGTAGAAAGGAAAAAAAGGTAAACTTCGGAGAGACCTTCATGATTATGATAATGGCAGAGCCTTTTTGGCTAGAGCCAATCGGAAAAGATCTCATAATCATGTGAGGTTTGAGCAAAAAGAAGGAAGTGTTTATCAACATAATAATTCTTCTTCTTCTTTGTCTGAAGGATTTAATACCTCAACAGGGTGGGAGAACAATGAAAATGGTGAATATCCTGCACTTTCCATGGCACAACATGTGGAGCAGTTTCACTGGACTTTTTTGAGTGTCTACAATAACCAACGAAGGGGAAATCCAAGGAAAGAAGCAACAACAGGAGCAAGCAGTCATGTCACAGAAGGAATATCAGCCACAACAATGCTCTAAAATGGTAATTTATTACCTCTAAATGACTGTGGCTCTTATGTAATTAATTTATCTGGACAGACTGTAACTGACTCTGAATATGCAGTTCTTAATTGTGGGTTAAAATTCATACCCATGGTTTTACCACGGTTATATGAAATACAATGCAAGATTTATAAGTTAGTGAGGAAATTGCATTTAAAAAGTTTTTTTAATTATAATTTTCAAGAGAATTTTTGTAACAAGATGTATGATAGTAGTGTTAGTGTTTCTAGTGATGAAAGTTTTTATTCTTTCCATTCTGATGTGGAATCTAATGTATATTTCCTTTTAGACACTAGTCATATTAGGTATAAAAGTATTTTTATACCACCCTTCAATCATGAAGGAGTGCAACATTTCCCAGTGATGTTAAATTTTACAGTTGAAAAAGAGTTTTTTAATTTAAGAAAAAGGATATAAAAAGAAAAGACTTGATATTTAAACCTGCAGACAAGGGAAATAAGTTGGTAGCAATGCACTATATACAGTATCTTGATATGTGTAACAAACATTTGATGGATAATAAAATTTATGGTAAAGTAGAGCCCTCTGTTTATATAACAGGTTTACAGCAATACATTGATTTATTAAATAAGGGCTTGAGGATGGGTTATTTCTCTAATGCATAACTTAAGAAAATATTTAATGTTGGTGGATGTAGGATGGCATATTTTTACTGTCTGGCGAAAGTATACAAGAATTTAGTGAATCCCCCTGGTCATCCTATAGTCTCAGGTAGAGACCATTTTTTGCGTAAAATGGGCCATTTCCTACATTCATTCATATTTATTACCAAAGGTGTGCCTCTTACCGTCATACATAAAGAATGTTTTTGATTTTTAGAGAAAATTCGTGACATCCAGTGGACCCAGGATATGTACTGGGTCACTTTAGATGTCAGAAGTTTATACAAGTGTATACACCACGATTTTGGGATGGAGGCTTTGAGGTTTTTTCTAGGGAGAAATTCAGTAACAGAATACATTATGGAACTCATATATGTTTTTGTTTAACAAATTTTTTTTGAGTTCGATGAAATTCTATACCATCAGAAACAGGGGACAGCGATGGGGGCAGCTTTTGCCCCCACATATGCAAATTTAAATATGTGTCTATTTGAGATGGAGTGTTTATATAAATTTAAATTTTTTCAACATTATGTGGTGAAATATTATAGATTCATTGATGGCGTGATCTTTTTATGTGAAGGAGATCAAGATATGGTACATAACTTTGTATTTGAGTTACAAAATAATACATTTCATTTTGAATTTGATGGATTAAAGATGAGTAAAAAAGTTTCCTTCTTGGATGTTGTGATAGCTATTAGTGATGGAAAGCATAAAAGGACATCAGTGTATAGGAAATTTGAGGAAGGCATTCAGTATTTAAAAGGACAGAGTTGCCATCCACCACATCCTCATCAAGCTATAACATATGGAGAGTTTTTGTGAATACGAAGACTTTGCAACAATGTTGTACATTTTAAAGTGGAAATAAAGAGAACGGTTGATATGTTTAGGTATAGAGGTTACAGTATGGAATTATTAGATAAATGCTAGGATAAGTTTGTGGTTGAATGTAGGAATGAGGGACCTGTAGAAAAAAGAAGGTGGATACAGGCTGTCAAACCTACATATAGTAAAGGTGAAAACATTTATTTCATCATTACATATAGTTGTTTTAGTTTGAAATTAGTGGAAATGGTTATGTTCTGTTGGGGTTATTTGACATCTCTGAGGGATTTTTCAAAGTGGGTGAACTCTATGCCTATGATATCATATAGAAAGGGGAGAAGTGCCATTGGAACATCAGCTGTTATTTTCAGATTAGTTTTAATCTCACTTTAGTACTGTAAAATGGCATGCTCTTTAAAGGAGTACAACAGGTTTCTCTAATGTATTCTTCAACTTCACGGCCCTTTTCCTCCCTATTTACATTGTCCTCTGCAAAGCAACAACAATAAAGCATTTACAATTTTTATAATCCCCCTTACTTCTGTAACAGAAGCCTACCTTCTCATACTATGATAGTTTCACTTACAAAATGATTCTCTCACGTTTGAATAAAGCTTGCTGGAGTCGCCCAATTACTGACATCATCGAGGCCAGGCAGTGCAAGTACTTTTTTTTTTTTTTAATCAGTTCCCTTCCCCAAAGTGACATCACCACAGCCGTCATCTGATTCTAACTAAAATAATAAGACCCAGCCATTCTGTGATGTCATGGCTCCCTTGTCCTTCTCCCAGCCTGAGTGCTCAAGTACAAGTGCAGGAGGTTGGGTACTTCTTTTTAGCATTGTGTTTCTAGTACACTGTATTTCCCTATTTGAACCTTGTGTGAGTCTCTTTCTGCATCAGCTTCCCTCATGGATTTATACTGGTGAGTATGACATTTTTTGTAGAAATACATTGTTTGACAGCAAAGTATCAGTATCTCTTTAATGTGGCATCTTCATTTCTCCTGGCTTTTCGGTCACTGTGCTGCATAAGTTCACACGTGCATCCAAAAATGTTTAAACATTGCCTGTTTGGGTCCTGCTGACCAAACAACTGTTGTGGATACATGTATGCACTTGGTATTGAACTGTGGCTGCATCGTCAAAGAAAATGTTAACATTCAGAATGCCTGGGATAAAATATATTATACATCTGAAAATTTCTGCAACCGATCTTACAACCCAAATTAAACTCCTCTATCTTCTAAGACCTTTGTGATTAAAAATGTATTTGTTATTCTGTTCTTAGGATTCACCTCCATTTGGTAGTAACCTGCCTTCACATCCATTTTGCTAAAAACAGTAGCACCATTCAACATAATGATAATGTCATCCGAAGTGCTTTCCCTCAGGATTGCTTTATTTACCATACATATATCAATGCTACAGTCATAGTGCAGGTATGTTTTGGCATAGGCACGGTATGCAATGGCTAGCCATTCACTCCAACATCAAGAACTGACTAGCCATTGTCACAATAGCACAGGCATCTGGTATCCCACAGCAGTTCTATTAATTTAGTTTTGAATGCTTCCAGATTGCTTTGCTCCCTAGCTACTCCTGGGAGATTATACCAGCCTGCTGAATCCAGCTTTGAGAATGCATGTTTTCCTGTGGTTGTCTTGAAACATGATCTGATAAGTATTAAGCCATCTTCCTGACTGTCTCTCAGATAAGAGTTTGGTTAATATGTAGTTTGGATTTTAGAGGTAAACAAAGTCCCATTTTAATAATTTCTATATCTTTGAACCAAGTAGAAAGGTTGTTCTTTCATTGATGGGTAGCTACTTGAAGCATTGGAGGAAATAGCAAAGATGCATATTTGGTTCTGCAAATAATTCATATCTACAGATCTTTGTAAAAGTAACAGTACAAGTGTTATTTGTATTTGTGGCAGAGTGAAGAGCTATTAAAGGAAGCCCATGCTCAGATTTTGGGATAAGTATGTTTATAGCTTTGGTTGTGCACATGCTGGAGGTAAGAAGGTATGAGAGCTTGTAGCATAAATTTAGTTATTTAAGGTTTATATTATCTGTATGGTTTGTTAATAAGAGAGTAGAATCCAATGTGATCCTGGATATTTTTTGCTCTGTTACTACAAGCAGCATATTGCCTGATGTGTCAGTTATTGTCAGGTGCAGAGTTTTAGCAAGCTATTATGGGGTGCCAAAGAACATTACATTTGATTTTCTCTGACTAATAATCAGCATATTATCATGTGTGCATTGGCAGATCCTTGCAAAACTTATTCTGAGTTTTTGCATAGGGTGTTGGTGTTTTTATTTGATTTTAACAGTAGATGATAATCAGCATTCATTCCTATATTGAGCTGTGATTTCTTGTGCCACAGATGATGACCTGTAGCTTGCTCAGATATGGTAAGGGGTACTCTCCAGTTATTTGGATATGGGTAAATGCCTGGGTGTCATCCGGTTTGAAAATTATTGAAGAATACTTGCTGCTAATCAAGACTGAGACACATTTCCACCTTGTGTCCCATTCTCTTGTGCCTCATGGTCTACATGTGTGCAAGGCAATTTAGCCTTGCACTGACAGAGTACATTCTGTGGCTTTAAATGTAATGTCACAAATCTGATGTTTCTGTATTCTCTACAGAGCTTGTAGGTTGTGCAGTTTCTTCTGAATTCCTTCTGATTGTATTTGCTTTGCCATTATTTTTGTCACTGTCTTGATGTGAAATCTGTTTTCAATGTGTAATTGTTTTGTTTAGCATATGGTCATCAGTGATTGTGCTACAGCACTTGAAAGCAGTGGTAGCAGCACATCAGTGAGTATATTTGCTTTTTATGCATATGGCTGTGGGTTCTACTACCGCAACCTGTAGATGGATAGGAAATCGTAAGTTGTACTCTAATGTTGAGTGCTGTAGTCATGACTGTCTTAATTTTTTGGTTTGCCATCCATTCCCTATTGCAGTGTTATTTTTTTACTGTAACCTAGGCAATGTATTCATCAAAGGCAGTAGGCACACAAGCTGTAGATGAAACACTGAATTGGACATTGCAATGGATAATTCAGATCTGCCTTATGCAAAATATGCAAGGCAGCAGTTAAGGGACTATAGTACAAGGTCAGACCATTGAGATGGCACCATTTTGAGCTTTTATCCCAGGATGCCGCTGGAAATGTTCATAGTGTGCCCAGTCAAACTAACCAGGTAAACAACCGGATAACAAAATATTTACTGCAACTAGCTAAGAAAGAGCAAACCTCTACAGGTACCCAGTAAAGTGAATCAAACCAAACAGCCAGAGAATCATGGAAATTTGTTTATACCGGAAAAAATCTTAATTACATCTGGTAACAGGTCATGTTACATTTCAATATGTTCATTTTATTCAGTAGTAGTGTAGTAACACCGATGTTTGAAAACACAGAAATTTGGTATGGATACTTGTACATTCTGCACGGCAAATGATGCTTAGGTGGTGTATCGCTTGCATACTCCTCTGTTGTATTTGCACCAGATACTGCTAGTGTGCAATGCGGGAATAGAAAGATTAAAACATTACCCTGGTATCAGAGGTGGCAGTGCAACATATTCATAGTGGCTTAACATGAGAATAGCTCTAAGCAAGCACCATGTGAAACCTGAACAAGCACCTAGAATTATTCAGTGCAGCTTCCACACCTTAAGTCTGAAAATGAATTCACATACTCACATGAATAGGAGTAGCTGCATATTGATGGCTAAAGGTGTATGAGCATGTCGGGTGGTTACTACACTGCAAAACTGGTATGTAATGGTGGAGATATTTGGAAGGCATGCGCAAACACACCAGTATATTAAAGCCATAGCACCAATTGAACTGGAGGATGGCAAATAGATTTAGTTAGGGATTTTGTCCATGCACAAATATTTCAACAGTGATTCTTTGCAGTGGCATCCATTATCTGATTCAATGTAAGTTAACCTTGATGTCCTTTATTTAAAAAAAATCAATAAAAAATTTACTTTGTTATAAGTGACTTCTGGACACAAGAAAAAGGAAAGGGAAAATATAGCAATGTGGTTTGTATGTACAAAGACAAATCCAGGGACACTGCAAAAGGTTTTTTTGCAAACCAACCAGTGGAGTAAAAACATATGGAGGCAAACACTGCATACCAACACACTTTGCACATGTAAATCTCAATTTTTAACAAGGTGGAAGCATGAAGTGATACCTTAACACTTAAATTAATAAAGATCTAAACTGGTTAATAGTATAAATGTTTTATTCTTTAGCTCCTTGGTGCAAGACCTTACTGGATGTGAATGCAGTCAAGTAAGGCCATGGCTATAGTGCAGCAAAAAAATGTCCCCACTAACAAAGGAAATGCTAGAGCAAAGATTAAATTACATGAGTCAAGCACCCCGCTGAGATCTGCCAAGCAATGGAATTACCAGGTCAAATTACCCTCAGGACTTTGACAGCTAGGGAAGCTAAGTCTTATGGGGGAGGGGAGAAGTAAATGGACTGGAATTCATTGTCTCACAAATTAGTGCAATTTAAACTAAATTAGAAAAAAGGCAGCAGTAAACAACACTTTGAGTGTGTTCTGTGGCATTTGCACTGTTTCTGTTTTAAGTAGTCATTCAGCAGCAGGGAATGTTACTTACACTGTTCTATTTTACTCAGTATTTTGTACGCATGCAGCATCTATGAAATGACAGGAACTTTAGGCAAACGGAGGCCTGTATGATGTAACATTTTTGAGCCAAACAATGACTTCTGGGATACTGAATGGCAACCTGATTTATCCAAACCACGTCAATATGCTAGCCTCCAGGTGGTCAGCGTCTGGAATTACATATAAAAATATTTAAAATCCTGTAAATAATCCCAGAGTGCTGTTAAAGTATAGGAAACATCATGCCATGATGTTTTAAACACGTTTTTTGAGTCTGTGGGTGCGGTACTCCTTTAAGGATGGTATAGTTTTGGATTAACTAATGTGTCAGTTATTTTAATTTGCTCCTGTAAGATCACTAAATGCTAATCGGTAACCATCCCTCCCTAAACTACAGTTTTATTCAGTTTCTCCATGGTTTACTTTGGTTCTGCAAATACTAGAACACAGAGCCAGTTTTTGTAACTGCAACAGTGGTCTAGAGATACTAATACATACAGCTCACTTCAAGGCAACTGTAATTCATTCACTCATGGCTTATAATGAAACAGGCATGCATACTTAATTTCTCAGGACAGGGGAAAACAACACTATGAAATACAAGTTTCTGTACAAGTGTCAGATTTTGTTGTATTACAGTAAAACAGTCAATTTTAAATGCAGTGGAAAACGGTCCCTTTTCTTTTGTGTAGCTGTTGTAGAGCATTTACTTGACTTCATTGTAAGTTATTGGAAAATAAAGTGCGCTCAACATGAATTAAGGATACATGTTGTTGGCACATATGTCTGCTTCTTCTTGCATTCTATCCCAGACACTGGACGCAGAATTAACTGAAAATGTGCAATATTTATTCATCACACATTGCTCTGTTCCAGGTTGAAAAAGCACAGTTTTCTCTACTGTTTGAGTGAAGTTCAAATGTACAGCAAACTTAGTCTAGCTAAGATGAAGTTGTTGCAGATTTGAAATGAACCTGCTTTCCACACAGAGCATCCCACTCCAGGCCCACAATGGTGTGTGTGTGTGTGTCTGTGTGTATATATATATATATATATATATATATATATTTTTTTTTTTTTTTTCTTGAACTTCCTGCTGTAGGTATTAGAAATGTCCTTTCTTCCTTCCTATAAATTCCTCTGCTGGCATGAGGGCTCATCTCTAATTGAGGCACAATGTCAGTTCCACTCAAACTACAGTCTTCTGGTTCATAGGATAGTTGCACTCCCTCTTGAGACTAGTGAATCTGATGTAGCTTAAAAAGCCATCCCTTTATACAAGAATAAATCACTTAATTGGCCTCATAATGATCCGTTAACATAACCTGTAGGAATTTCTATTAATACACAAAACAGCATTATTTCTATAATATTTGCATCACACAATGGCTTTAACAGTGTCTTAAAATCTAAATACTTTGAATGGAAATATCAAATATTTCACTATTTATATTTCATTATACCCAAGTACTTCAACTTCAAGAATCAAAATGGCTTCTGTGAAAAAGAGTGTAACCTTGAGTGCCATTCTCTGTACACTGTTAGTCTTGAAATAACTTTCAAACCCCATATGCCTACTTCTGTTCTCCCATTCTACACCTAGAACCTCAAATACACAATAAGACAGCACAACCTATACTGTTAAACCTTTCAGTCTCCTCAAGCAACTAAGAGGATGGAAATCGCACTCTTCCCTTAGAGAACTTTATATCCACATAATGGATTACGAATATACCTACTAAAGTATACCTTTCACTAATCAAAATGTCACTGGCCAGGCATATTCATTATAGTTTTGGACCACAGGAAAAAAATATAAGACTACCAATCATGCAAATAATACCACAAAAAATAGTAACAATGAGATTCATAAATATAAGTAGTAGTAACTACATGGACCATATTAAAAGTGTGCTACTTAATCATGAACTACATATTCAAACTATATTGGAATGTTAGTTAAGTGAAGATTACAGCTCATTCTTTTTTATACAGCAGAAATTCTGCTGGCATAAACATAACAAATTGGACAATGAATAAGAGCAGTATTAATAGTATTAGTAAAGAAAGATTGTAACATACATGTACTAAATATAGACCAGTTAAGTATCCCAAATGATGATGTCCTCATACATGTACCTTATATTCCTACCTGGCTAGAAGAAACAATAATAACAGTGTATCCCAATGGTGTGGAAATGCCATCATGTTAGGTGACTTTAATGTAATTATGATAAGATCCACATTATTACAACTTCAGAGACATCTTGGTCTATACAACTTGGAACAGACAGCCTGTAAGACAGAACTACAACTTGGGATCAAGTATATAACTAGACCTTTTCATCATAAATACAGCACATAGATGGTACATGATTGAAGTCTAAATGGATTCACTCCATTGATTACTGTCCAGTCACCTTTAATTGGTCATTCAAGATTTCTAACCTTCCAATTAACAGCAGGATAATCTGTTTCAGAAACAAGAATTAGACCTGCATAAATTACTCCAGTCAACAGAATGTTTTTTTTTTCCATATACAGTGAAACTAATCAAATAGAGCCTTAGATTACTTATTACACAAGCTAACTTCAATGCAAGACAAGCTGTTTCCCTTTGCCCACAAGTATATCACATGGCACTATCTCTGGCTATCCAGTAAAATAAAAGACAAAACGAGAGTCCTTGCTTGAAAAAAAATGGGGAAAACACATCCAGTGCAACCCAAGGATCTTTGTAAATTCAATGGGATATATATACTAAAACCACAAAGGTCATACACCTTAGAAATAGACAAGTGGCAATAACTATATCAGCTAAACAGCTTTGCAAAGACATAAAAGACCATCCCAGATAACAAGAAAGTAATCACTCTCTGTCTCTCTTCTCAGCTCATGTTCGCATGTGAATATTAAGAGTAATGTAATAACATCAATAGATATGTCTAACACCTTAATTTCTGTCACAGTGCCCCTGAGCTAAATCTTCAAAGATACTTAAAAGCACACTTAACTCTTGGTTTTTAATTCAACTAAATCAAACTAAATGAAGTACAGAAATAGTTAAAGAAACTGGATAAAATTCTGGAAGGAAGTTAAGTAGGGTACACTTTTTTTCCTTAGCGTAGCAGTTACATACACTAGTAAATCATTAGCTCATTTATTTACCTTTTCCTTAAAAACACGAGCCTGATAATTTCAAGCATACAGTTATTATTCCATTGCCTAAAAGAACTTTGCCAGCATGCCATAAGGAATACAGACCTGTAGCCAACCTCTTGTCTGCTAGTAAATATCTTTGAAAGGCTGGTTTGCAATCAGGTCTTTGAGCGTATAAACAAATATGGTCTACTTTACAATGCATAGTATGGTTTTAGAAAAGGATCTGCCAATTTGGTAGTTCTGTATATTGCTACAAAGAAGACAATATAAAGAATACCCTTACAATAAACGCATTCATCAAATTTACCAGATCACTTGAAACTGCTCTCTACTCACTCTTCCTTCATAAAATCGACAAATTCAGTTGTTGTATTTCTCTGAGTAGTTGCTTTTTTAATACTGGAGTTGGTATGTATATATATATATATATATATATATATATATATATATATATATATATATATATATATATGTGTGTGTGTATGTGTGTGTGTATATATATATATATATATATATATATATATATATATATATATGAGAGAGAGAGGGGGGAGCATTGATGTGCGCTCCTGTAAAAAAAAAAATAAATAAATAAACAACTTTAATGGACAACAGCAGTGTTCATAATTCATTGTTCACTTATATTTTCAGACTTTTTTTTGTAATTCTGGGTTTCACTCTTATGCATCTCAGAATTACAATAGGGAGCCTACTTTCTGGGTACTTAGTGAATCAGGCTCTCTCTGAGATAGGGTAATTCGGACTTGCATACCATAAACTTCAATGGTAGGACCGATGTTTTCGCTAATTATCAGTGACATTACTAAAGATATTACTTCCTTAGACCTAGCTATGTAAGCAGATGGCATACCTCTCAACTGTACCTTTATTATGAGGAACAATCCTCATTTTGAGTCATAAATGTTCTGTATTCTACACTATTCCATGCTGAAAGGATTTGATATACATTAATTGCTAAGAATATAGGTATTTATGGTAAATAATATGCATCACGTTACTTTACCATAAGAACCTTTAGTGGGTATGAAAGAAGTTTATTAACCATTCTATAAGCTTCTTAGTTGATAGGTGTAACACATTTTGCCTATTTTACTACATTTTGAAAAGCAGTGTTCCACATTTTGGAGAAAGAAGGTTGAGAGCTATGGCAGATTGTTTACTTCTAAGGAATTGTGGTAAATTCTGTTACTTCTGTTGAATTCATACAAATCCTACATAACTCTACAAAGAAATATGCAAGGCTATTTTAATAAACTATGCACAGGGATATGTAAAAATAAACCTGTAGACAATCCTCACATATTACATGTAATGCTTTTTGCCTCACCACAGAAACCTGCAAATATACCTCTTCTAATACATAAAGGGTCTATATTTCAAAGTCAAAATTCACTCATTCAACTTTGCAGTATATCTAAATTCACTACATCAGACAGCTAGAAATGATTGCAGAAAAATGCAAAGACAAATCAAGCTGCCCCACTCCTCTGCATTAAATATACCAACTCTACAATTTTACAACAGTGGAGAACCCTTACCCACTGATAACAATCTGACATGAAACCAAAAGAAGTCAGCAACCACAACAGGTAAACTGTCACACAAAAGAAAAGTGCCTTAAGGTGACTTCCAACCCCCAAGTAAAACCAGACTCAGTGAACCCAGATTAACAGAAGTATAAGTGAATCACACAGATTCACTTACACTGCTTAACTAAACCAGAGATTTGGATGATCGAGTTTCTGCTTACATGAGTATGACAGACTTCGATGTAATACAGAAAATACTACAGAGTGATTGTCTGCATCCTGAGAAAGTATAAGGAACTGTACATAAAGATACACAAGATAATAGTATACCAGCTGTTATATAACCAAGATACATTGGCCTCATATTTTATCACTGATACTTAAAATTCTAACAGAAAAAGTAGTTTTTTAAAATATTAGCATGACTAAAACTTGTTTCAAAGTTAATTGCTTGTTTCCCCAGGAATCACTTCTGACCGTTGCCAGGAAAATAACTCCGGTTTCTGCGCTGGGTATTAGTAAAATATTGTTGAGCTATAATTGCATTTTTATCAGCCACGTGCACTTTTTAGAAATTATAGAAAATAAGATATTTAATTTTACATACCAAGCAAATACATCAACACATTGTTGCATCCCTATTAATAGGTTTAAATGCTTACTGATAAATAGTATAGCAGTCTAACTTAACACATTAGAGTACAAAGTACAGAAACCACAACACTATTTGCCTTTATGCAGTAACTGTCTGCTAAACCAGCTACATACTCCCTTTAGGTGAAATAGAAATGGTGTTCTCTCTCTAGTCAAAACCCCCCATTGTGTTGGTTATAGAAAGGGTATTAATAAGATGGTACCAGTAATGTGGAATCACATTCCCAATAATGCATACATACACAGGGTCTATATTAGTACCTTGAAACTGCAGTTTGTCGAACACCAAGATGTCGACATGGAAACAGTGAAATCTGAAAAGCACGAGCGGACACTTTCGCAAGTTTTTTCACAGGGAAAAATTTTGCTTGTCTGTTATCAGGAATTTGCCCTTTTCTCCAATGTAGACCGATCTCAGAGTTGGTATATTTAGATAGGGGGGTGATCCCCACATCAGGGGTGTGGGGGGGCAGAGCCCCCCACCTGATTAGGGTTTGAAAGTATGTTCCACTGTTGGTCGGCCAAGCGAATTTTTTCCCCTGTGAAAAAATTCATGGAAATGGCCGTTTGTGCTTTTCAGATTTCGCTGTTTCCATGTCAACATCTTGGTGTTCGACAAACTGCAGTTTTGAGGTACTAATATAGATCTCCACACACAAAAGTACAGTTTTGTACCTACCATAAATGTAGATGTTCGAAGATCCACATTGCTGCAGTCCTTACATATGGGTAGTCCGCTGTCCTCGGTCGGCCCGAATACCAAAGTATTAGGCTGACGTCGGTCATGGGCGCTTAGATCTGACATCAGAGCGTCAGGGTATAAAAGCGCATGACCGACGTCATATCCTCAGTCTTTTCTTGCCCCAGATGTCAGAAGGCCCTAAAAAGAAAGGCCACAGCCCAAAACAGGATACCTCCCAAAACATGCCCAACAACAACCATCACCCAAACCATATAACCATGTCAAACTACAGAGGGAAGGAGGGAGAATTGGACTGCAGCAATGTGGATCTTCGAACATCTACATTTATGGTAGGTACAAAACTGTACTATGTTCTTCATCTCACATTGCTGCAGTCCTTACATATGGGTAGAATCCCAAAGCAGAGGTAAAGGGAGGATGGCAAAATCATAAAGCATTAGGGGCTGCTAAAATGCCCTGTAATATTGCAGTGGCAAATCCAGCCCTAGACTTAGAATAAAGAGGAAGGTGGTAATGCTTGGAAAAAGTATGTACTGAACTCCAAGTGGCTGCTTCCAAAATATCTTTTGTAGCTACCCCCCTTAGAAAGGCAGAAGTGGCAGTAGCTCTAGTGGAATGAGGTCTGATTCCAGCCGGAATCTCCTTACCATAATGGGAATAACAGAAAGAAATACAAAACCCAATCCATTTAGAAATAGTTTGTTTTGAAACAGGTTTTCCCTGAGAACCCAAAGCAAAAGAAACAAACAACTGCTGAGACTGCCTGAACCCCTTGGTTCTGCTCAAATAATAACGTAACTGCCTGTGAATATCCAAAGTATGCAAAATCTTCTCCCCTTTATTTTGGGGGTTTGCATAAAAAGTTGGCAAATGAATAGTTTGGTTCAAGGCCACACTAGAAACCACTTTAGGCATAAAGGAAGGATTAGTACGCAAAGATACCCTATCCTTATGAAAAATCAGGAAATGTTCCACTGCCATAAGGACCTGTAATTCAGAAACCCTTCTTGCAGAGGTAATGGCCAACAAAAAAGCAGTCTTCCATGATAAATACTTTAACTCGGCAGTAGCTGCAGGCTCAAAAGGTTGTAGAGTAAGCTTTTCCAACACAAAATTGAGATCCCAAGCAGGAGTAGGAGCTCTACGTGGGGGTCTTATGTTCTTTGCCCCTCTAAGAAATTGCTTAAACAAAGGATGTGAAAATAAAGGAGAGTCACAGTCATAGTGAGCAGAAATGGCTGCAGCATGAACCTTTATTGAGGAGAAAGACAAACCCTTGTCCAATAACTCAGTAAGATATTGAAGAGAAACACTTAAATCAGGCTTGGAAACATCAAAGTCCTTCGCTTTGCTCCAAAGAAAAAATCTCCTCCATTTATCAGCGTAAACTTTCCTTGTACTAGGCCTTCTGGCCTCCAAAATAACATTCAAAACTTGTTGTGGAAGCTGAGACCCTCCAGGGTCTAAAACAGAATATGCCAGGCTGTGAGATGCAGAGACTGAATCTTGACATTGAGGAAGTGATTGCCCTCCTGAGACAAAAGATGCGGAATCAAAGGCAGAGGCCATGGAGGCTCCCGCACCAAACTCCTCAGTAGTGGATACCAGTGCTGTCGAGGCCAATCCGGTGCTATCAGAATCATGGATGGCTTGTCTATTCTGGCCTTCAGGAGTACCTTGGGAATGAGAGGCAGAGGTGGAAAGGCATAGACATGAAGATTGCTCCAACTGAATGATACAGCATCCACCTTCCAAGCTGTGGGATGAAACATTTTTGTGCAAAACTTTGGCAACTGGTAATTTAGTGGAGAAGCGAACAGATCTATGTCTGGAGTCCCCCATAACACTGTCAACTTTTGAAACACATGAGGATCCAGTTTCCACTCGTGAGGATCCACAATTTGTCTGCTCAACACATCCACTAAGGAGTTCTGTGCTCCTGGTAGAAACCTTGCCTGAAGATTGAGGTGTAAACTGAGAGCAGTCTCCCACAAAATCATCGCTTGCCTGCAAAGAGGGTACGAATGGGTTCCCCCTTGCTTGTTGATGTACCACATGACAGTAGTGTTGTCTGTTTGAATCAACACCTATCCTGGGTGAAGTAAATCCTTGAAAGCCATCAATGCAAATTGGACTGCTAACATCTCCTTCAAGTTGATATGCAAATGTTGAAGTCTGACAGGCCACGTGTCTTGCACCCATTTTCCATTGAGGTGTGCACCCCAAGCCTTGCCCAAGGCATCTGTCGTTAAAATCTGACTCGCCTCTGGTCAGGTCACAGAGAGTCCCTTGTTTAGGTGACATTCCTGAGCCCACCACAAAAATTCTTTCTGAATGCAAGGTATTATCCGAATGACAGTGTCTAGATCTTGGCAGTGCTGTGTCCATACATTTTTGAGATACCATTGAAGCTTCCTCATATGCAGTTTGGCATTGGGAAGCACCAGAATACAAGATGCCATGAACCCCAAGGCTTGAAGGACTGTCCTTGCAGTCAGCCTGGACTGTAGAGACATTTGATGGAAATAAAGAGAAAGGCTGCTTTGTTTGTCCGGGGTCAAAAAGGCCATCTGGGAAGCTGTATTCAGTCTCACACCCAGAAAGCACATGTCCTGAGAGGGTACTAGACTGGACTTTGTTTCGTTCACAGAATACCCTAGGCATCTTAACACTACCATCACATACTGTAGATGATGCAGAAGTTCGTCTTTGTGTTGTGCAATAATCAGGCAATCGTCCAAATAAGGATAAATCTGTATTCCTCTTAACCTGAAAAGGCTATCACTGGAGCCAGAACCTTTGTGAACACTCTGGGCGCAGTAGATAAGCCAAAGGGCAATGCAGAGAACTGATAATGTAAATTTCCAGCCCGAAAACGCAGGTACCTCCTGCAACTGGGCCTGATAGGAACATGAAGATAAGCCTCTTTGAGATCCAGAGTTACCATCCAGTGATCTTTCCCCAACAGAGGTAAAAGCTGTTGTAATGTCAGCATTTTGAACTTTGGAATGTCCAGATAAGTGTTGAGGATAGATAAATCCAAAATTGGTCTCCACGTGTTCCCTTTCTTTGGCACTAGAAACAGGCGAGAATAAAATCCTAGTCCCACTTCTGACAGAGGAACTGGCTGTATAGCTCCTATTTGAAGAAGTAAAGAAATCTGCTTGTGAGCCTCTATCCTTTGCCGAGGAGGAACGTCTGGCATGCCTTTGAAAGGAGGCAATGTATGGAAATAGAACTTGTAGCCTCGGTTTATAATGTCCAATACCCATTTGTCCTGGGTGACTAAAAGCCAGTTTTGCTTGAAGAGTGCTAACTTTCCTCCCAAAGGAGCTGCCAGGGAAGAAGAATCTGGCAGCTGAAAATGCAGGTCATTGGGCCTGTTTACGAAAGGGCTGGCCCCTGCCCTCACCTGCAGATTGTGCAGGTGAACTCCAAGTTCTAGGCCTGAATGTACTTTGAGCTCTGCCCCTGCCACGTCTAGATCTACCCCTAGACTGAGAATCAGAAGAAGGGTAGGTCCACCCCTTAGTAGGCCAATTTCTACTAAACTTTGGAGGTTGCACCTGCAAAAAATCTTTAACAGTCTGCATGGACTTAGCCTTGTCTTCCATTTTCTTCAAAACCAACTCCACAGGGGGACCAAACAAAACTTCAGACTGTAAAGGGGCATCCAGAATTCTAGATTTAACATGCTCGGACAAATTCTGATCCTTAGCCAGGCGTGCCTACGAAGAACTGAACCAGTGGCAGCCACCCTAGAAGAGGCCTGTACAGCATCAAAACCACACTGCAAAGAATGCTTACCCACCTGTTCAGAGACATGCACTAAATCCTGCAATTCTTTACACTCTATGCCCTCTGCCAAAGCATCCACTTTAGATTTTAGCTGAGAAAGGAGGAAATTCTGATATCTCAACATATGAAACTGGCAATTTAAAGCCCTCATTGCTAAAGTAGAAGAGGTATACACCTTCTTACCCCATCTATCCAAAGCTCTAGCTTCCTTATCTAGAGGAACCAGATTCTTTACAACAGAAGCTCTAACACCCTTAGGCCCCTGACTAATAGTTTCTGGGTCCGCCCTAGGACTCTTATACAGATATTTATGAGCCTCAGGCACCCTGTAATACCTGTCCGGTTTAACTGGCGCAGGAGGCAAAGAATCTGGATTAAGGGAAGCCTCCGAGAAAACATCTTGAACAACATCCAAAACAGGGGGTATTAGCCAAGGGTCTATGCTGTGGTAAAAACAAGAATTCCCTAAGCCTCTTCCGTGAGTCAGAGAAATCCTGTCCTTCCCACTTAAAATGCTCCCTCATGGAATGCAGAGTTTCTGAAAATGAAAAATCCTCTGGAGGAGAAGCAGAAGGAGTGGAATCCTCTGCATCAGAATCCGAATAAGGGGGAAAATCTTGAATATCTTCAGCAGAAGAGTCTGAGTCATCTGAGGCCTGATCCAAACTTTCCAACTCTGGCTCCACCCTGGGCCTCTTATCTGGAGGGGGCATAGAACCTCTAATTAAAGTAATTAAATCTTCTGCCATTTTAAGCATGTGCTTTTTAGGCACAGACCCTGAAGAACCTGGAGGGACACCAGAGGAAGGCAAAACAGACCTGCCCTTAGAAGAAGCCTTAGAAATAGTAGCAGAAGGCCTAACCACCTTAGGCATAGAAGGGAGAACAGTAACTTGAGAGGCCCCTTCAGCTTGACCTGACTCCTGTGAAGCCACATCCTGCAAAATCAAAGTTTCCCCCTGAGACTCAACAGAACCTTCAGCCGGATCCACCTGCTCCACTGTAGCTTCTGCAGGACCGGCGTCCGAAATGGACGAATCAACCTGTCTAGGTTTCAAGGATTTGTCTTTGCGCTTCTTCGTGGAAGCGGGCGTCGGAGGATCCGACGGCATATTATAATTACACCGCTTATCAAAGACTAACCTAGCACAATCTAACCTTCTTTTTATAGTGCGCTTATTAAACCTAGCACAAAACCGACACCCGACTACGTCGTGGTCCGGTCCCAAACAAGGAATGCAAAGAGAGTGATAATCCCTATGCGGTATCTGTTTCCCACAAGAAATACAATTATTCACTTTTTCTGACATCCGGAATTAACTGAGGCAAGAGAAAACAAAAATATTCCCCAACGGGGTACTTAGCCCAACTTGGTTTCGGTCTGAAACTCAGAATATGAAAATTTCAGAACGCCGAACGGCACTTGCAACGCTGCTTCTACATCGGACCATGCGGCAAGAAAGACTGAGGATATGACGTCGGTCATGCGCTTTTATACCCTGACGCTCTGATGTCAGATCTAAGCGCCCATGACCGACGTCAGCCTAATACTTTGGTATTCGGGCTGACCGAGGACAGCGGACTACCCATATGTAAGGACTGCAGCAATGTGAGATGAAGAACATCTGCATGATCTCCAAAACCAAAATGAAAAATATTTTTAAAAATAGAACTTGTGGATGGCACTAGGCAAATACAAGTCAATGTCTAACAATTAAAACTACAGATCAACTAAAATGAATATAAACTGTTAGAACTTGCTAAGTTTTTAGAATTTAATTATATGAACAGGCATTCCTGTAAGTAATGGTAGCTAGTGTGTACATTGAATGTAGTTGTAGCTAATTCATACATTATTAGAAATATGTGTAACTCCTGTAACAGTATGTGTCCCCGATTTGTTTTTCACCAAAAATACACCTCCCACTAATACATAAAGGGTCTCTACTGCAAAGTTTGACACCATCCCCCACTCTGGAATTATAGATAAGCTCACTAAACTAGGTATAAATCCGTATGTCACAAGATGGGTTGCCAACTGGCTCACGGACAGAACCCACACTGTGAAAGTAGCGGATTCCAAATCCGACATCAGACCAGTGACAAGTGGAGTACCACAGGGTTCAGTCCTGGGTCCTCTCCTGTTTGGTATCTACTTCTCTGAAGTACAGGCTAACACAGAAGGTCTTTGTCTAATGAAGTTTGCAGATGACTGCAAACTAGGAGCCATAATCGAAACTCCTAACGATGTGGACAAACTACAAAAGGGCCTCACTGAGACAGATACCTGGTGTCAAAGCCATGGCCTGAAGCTCAATGCCAAAAAGTGTATTGTCATCCCCTTTGGTAAAAACTCTGTACCCATGAATTACCACATAGCTGGTAGTCTACTTAATGCCGAAAATGTGATAAGAGGCTTTGGGACACAGGTGGACAGTAGTCTATCCTTTGATAATCACATCGCCACAGTGGTCAGGAAATCCTTCTACGTGGCTCATCTCATCACAAAAGGATTCTCATCCAGAAAAAGAGGTCATTGTTCCCCTCTACTCATCACTCATTAGACCCATTATAGAGAACAATGCCCCTTTTGGTATGTACCTCACAAGACATCTACAACAAATGGAAAGACCACAGAAATACCTCACAAAGAGGATTACTGGCCTCAAACAGATGCCCTATGCAGACCGTCTCAAAAAACTACAGCTTTACTCCATCGCCTATCACCTACTCAGGGGCGATCTCTGCCTAACAAACAAAGCTATGTCAGACCCAGAGCTGTTAGACATGCTCCACTTAAAGAAATCCCTCCGAGCTACACGCTCTAGGGACCTAACCCTTGTCACCACAATAAACAGAACACGCTGGAAGGATAGATTCCTGTCCCAGAGACTTCCCATACTCTGGAACAGACTACCTATGTCAAACAGAGCTCCTCATTAGCACTCTTCAAGAAAAATCTTGATGATTGGATGGGAAATGGGAAATTCACCCCGGGGATCACTTCTGTGGCTCTGCTCGACAGGGGCACAGGAAAATAAATTTCTTGGGTGGTGAAAGCCAGGGTACATTTTTTGGCTAGGCTTGTATGGGCCGTAGGGCCGATAGCCTAGTACCTACCTATGAACCTATAAGTGAAAATTCACTCATTTGAGTTTGCAGTATATCTAAACTCACTTCATCAAACCAGCTAGAAATCATTGAAATATTTTTTTTTTTTTTTGCAATTTCATCACTTCTTAAATGTCAGTGTTCCACAAATGAGCACATTCTTATTTGCTTTATGTGAAAAATCTGTAATTTAATAACATGTACTGATGCAAATATGTTACATATATATATCTGAAGCTTAACTGTCTTATTTGAAGTTTCTGTAACATGTCAATAACTATGCAGTAATAAATATGCACACTATATTATTAAAACTTTCTTATTTCTACCAATGTTAACTTGGAAGCGCAGATCATGCCCGAAAAGGGTTGAACGACCATTCCACCCACTGATTTAATAAACACCAACTAAACAACCAAGCAACTAATGAAAGGAAGAAAAGGAAGAAAAAAAATAGAGGAAGGAAGCAGGTTTTTGTGTATATATGAGAAAATGACATTTTTAGTCAATGAACTGCTTTAAAGAGAAATGGTTTCCAAAATCATTCACTGCAATAGGCTATCAGCTACATTCTTTTTACTTGATACAAGCTTGTGTGACCTCAGAGTTGTTTATGTTACTTTATGGAGTGCAGGGTGCAAAGACCCCTGCACGAAGAGTGTGGAGGACTTGTCTCATCATGTATTAAAAAAAAAAAAGGAAAAGTAACTGATTGCCATTTGGACCAAATGGACATGACTGCCTGGGTTTCACTAAAAAGTGATATATGAAAACAAACTATTTGAAAAGGAGCACATTGTCTGTTTTATCAATGACAGCTCACCACTTAGATTTCTTTCTCAGAAGACTGAGCCTAATGTTTACGTCCAGTATTATTCATCAAGCTTGTTAGTTAAAAAATTAGTAAATCTATCTCATACAGGCCCCAAGATTACATAAATGTACCTAACCAGGCATATCCAACAACTGGAATGTCCACAGAGGTTCCTAACTAAAAGAATACAGGGCATAAGTAATATCTCCTATGCAGACCACCTCAAGGCCCTATCCCTGTATTCTGTCTCCTACAGGCTTTTGAGGGGAGATCTATGCCTGGCATACAAGGCATTGTCACACCCCACTCTGATGGACCTCCTACATATCCACAAAACAAACAGTATCAGAATTACCTGTTCTAAAGACTTAAACCTTGCCTGTGATATAAATAGGACCTGCCGGAGAGATAAGTACGTATCCCAGAGACTACCCCATCTATGGAACAGGCTCCCCATCCATGTGAAGCAGAGTTCCTCCCTAATCCAACTGAGGTGCAACGTGGGCAATTGGATTGGAAACCATAAATTCATCCCTGGTTTGGCACCAGTGTCTCTGATGCAGACAAGTAACCTGTAAATGGTTAATTTCCCAGGCCCATGCTTACAATTATCAAGGGTATTAGAACTTGTCAGAAATTTGGGATGCATGGCTAGGCTTAAGAAGGCCCTTGTGGTTGTTAGCCTAGTAAACACCTATGAACCATACTTGTCCTAGTCCCATCACCAGTAGACATCCAGATTTGTGCACCCCCACACACAAAATACCTTCTGAGGTGAAGTATTGTTGCTTAGAGAACAGCACTGTATGTTAAAACATCTTGAGGCCACAGTACCAGTCCCCAACAATTGTGTGTCTTTCAAGTAGTGGCCACTATGTATGGTGGAAGATATGTAAAGCTAATCTATGCTAGATGGACTGGCATAAAAAGCAGTCATCCTTACAATATAGTCTGAACACCAATTCCTGGTCCATGAACTGCCCCCTCAACCCAGACACCACACCAGATAATATGCAGAGTAATGAAGGAAAAGGCGGCATAAATATTTTGTAAAACTGATGTGAAATGGCTTCTCAATAAAGCAGAACAAGGAAACAAAATTATAATCCCTAGCTTAATTTCCTGATACACTGAGTGTATTTTGTTCAGACTAATGAATGCTATATCATTCTGTGGAGTTCTAGTCCCAAACTAAACAAATGCAACAAAGCAGCCAGTGTTTCAGTCTTCCACTGCTTAGGCTGACTGTGACTTCAGCTTGCCCTGTATTATGTAAACAAAGCATGTAAGAAAGCTTGTTTACAAAAGAGTAAAAACATTTGCACTTATATTTTATTTGCACTTATATTTGTTCTCATTGTGAACCACTGTGATGCAGTGGTGCACTCAGCATTCAAACATTCCCATACCTATGTCAATCCAAGATATCAGCACTGGTTTTATGGATTATCTTTCACAGAATTGCTTTCTGTAGAACAGACTGTATGATCAGATTTTCTTTTTATTAAATCTAGGCTCCTTGGGACAGAAGTAGCCAAAATAATCACAGAATTGTTACATTAATAGATATGATAAACTATTATAACAATACCATCAAACTGAGAATGAATGGAAGGGTTTGGGCTTGATTGATCCATTGTACCATCACCTGGGTTTCCAAAAACATGGCTTTATGTGCATTTTCTAAGGGTAGAGATGAAATACCATTTAAAGACAAAGAGCCTCCCCAGTTAATAGTTTATACATAATGCACAGACTGGTGTGATAATCTTCCTGTCATTTACAGTTTGAATACCCAAGGGAATATAGGTCCATAGGTAAGTGCTAGCCTAGCTGCCCTTGAGGGCCATTCTAAGCTTAGCCAGTTTCCCTTGATGAGAATTAAACACTGTATCTCTTGTCTGTTGGTTAAATACCGTAGTCATTATGCCAACCTTCCAACCCCATTGAAAGGACTGAAACTGATGAGAGAGCCTTTTGGTGCAAATGTATATTTTAGGTCTCTGCATCTGTGGGTGAAGCCAGTCCTACTTAGCTCTAGAGTGACACACTGAAATATATACTCATACTAGTCAGTTACTGTTGGATTTAAACACCTACCTATATAAGTAGCCAATTTAGAGAGCATCATATTAACTGCCAGCACCACAGAAAATGACCATCGGTAGTGGATAAATGGCTTATTAGGGGAGACAGATAAACACATCTATGAAGAGGAGGAGAAGGGAGAGTTATCATTAATCAGTGTCATCATCAAGTGACTTAACTTTAAGTTGGCTCAGTGGGAGGATCCCTCTCTGGGGAATCCAGACTAAAGTGATGGTGTTGAATGGAGTACCAGAAAACCAAGTGAGTATGGTAAGTTTACATTACTTTGAAATCAGTCAGTAATTTACCTCAGAGAGAGTCTGTGAGAAAACAGGAAATCATGAAACATCATCTAGTACCCCGACTATAAAAGAATGTAATTATGAGAGTAACACATCACCTTGTTGTAGACAGACATGATGGAAAAGAAAAGGCAAAGGAAAGATACTGAACAGATTCATTTTGCTAGGAGTCTACATTATAGTGGATCTGTGGGGTGCCTCATACCCAAAATGTCCATGGAATTAAACAAAAAATCCCAACTGCCCTAATTTCAGTGGCTTATTAGCTCATGGTAAAAGGTTCATGCCATTAATAAGTTTTTATTTATTTATTCTTTTTTGACTAGGTTAGTCTCACTAGGCTAATATCCTCTTTTCAAGGGAGACCCACAGTGGTATTTATACTACTATGGGAAATTTTGCCAGGGTATTGGAGAACTTCTCCTATTCTTTGGTGCTGCTAGATGGAGCCAGATGGCTCCTACAGCAGCAAGGAAGAGGCCTAAGGAGACAGAAGTATGGAGAAAGAGAGAAAAGCTGTGGAGAGTGTGGTGGTAGAAAGTGAGAATTTGGAGAAACATTTGTTTGATATGGAGCTTCGGAATGTAAACAGATATTACTGAGTGCTGGATGTTACAAATGAGCAGCATTTAGCTGTCTCCATGGAGAATGAAGTGGTGCAGATAATAACAGAAGTGGCATCAGGAAGGCTTGCAAATAATGTTCTACTGAAAATAATTGAGCAGGATGATCCAGGTGATCATTCTCCTGTTTCATAGGATGAGATGGCAGATAACTTTTACTGAGGATGGAAATTTGTAAAAGGAATCAGATGATATGGCAATAGTAAATGCAGCAGTTAAAACTTATGTAGCTGTAACCGAAAGTAAAATTGGAAAGCAGCAACAAACTGAGAAAGCTTCTGGTTTTGTGGCAGCAGGTGATGCAGTAACTAAAACAGATGCAGCAGTGACAAAAGGCAAAGAGAGATCAGCAACAAGCTAAGTAAAACTGTTCTTATTTTCACAGTTGATCTTATCTTTAAAAAAAAACAACAACAAAAAAGACAGTGATGCCACTGTAACATATATTATGTATGGGACAATTTGATAACTGTTCTGGGTTTTAAAGAAATTCTATCTTTTATACATATTGGGACAGAGACTTTTTATGACTTAACATTTGAAACTGATGCTGAAATTCCTGGAACTGTAAGGACATTGACTATGGAACATTTTTTGGTAGTAACTTAAATTTAAAAAAAAATGTTGCATTGCAGTTTAAAGGAAAACTATGTTAAAATGCATTCAGAGTCTGTGTAAAACTGTTGATAATGTTGTGAAAGTAAGAGATGAGAGAAACTTATGTAATGGAGATTATAAGTCAGAAGCCATTTGGAAATGTGAAAAAAAAACTTCGTGAAACACTCACATTAAGATACACTAGCCAGCCTAAATCATTTTTTGGGGGGAGGGGACTTTTTTCATTTAATTAATGATTGTGACATGGGGGGGACTTTTTTCATTTAATTAATAATTGTGACAAGGTACAATGTAGCCAGTGTGAGGAGAAACGACATACAGCAAGAAGGTGTGCATCTGAATGCATGTTGTTTAAAAAGGGACACATTTGGCTGGATTAACCAGAACAAACTGTAAATAATGGGAAAGGGAAGAAAACTTACACTTGGTAGCGCAGCAAGAGGGTGAGCGAGAGGGTGAACTAGGTGAGGAAGAAACTGCAGAAGAAGAAAAAGATTTAAATTGGAAAGAATATGCTTGGCAAGTGAGGTTAAACACAGATGCAGGACCAGGTATGAATGAGAAAGAAAATTTCAAAGCAGTGTTATGTAAGAAAGGGTTAAAACACTGCTAATGTTTTAATCATGTGATTTAATTAACATATAAATACGAGGTTTGTATGTGGGGCAACCAGGTCTGAAGAAGTTCTTTATGAATGAATGCGCTTACCGGTTGTTTTTTTTATTAAAAGTGAGTGTTTTATTCCCGTTTTTGTTTGGACTACTTATTTTTTTTTTATTTACGATAATATTTTTTTGAAGTTCTAGCCAGAGAAAAATCTGATTCAGAGGATCAACGATTGTTTGCATGTAAACCAGGGGAAAAAATATATTCAATTGGGAAAGAGTAAAAATAAGAAAATGAACATTTTAAAATATCTCCCCTAAACTTAACAAGGAGAAAAAGCAAACATTTTAGAGTATTTCAGTAAATATGAACAATAAAATTAAGACACTAAGAAGAATAGGGATATTGTAGTTGTGTGCTAAATGTGATGCAGATGTTATTCTGTCACAAGATATAAGATTCCTGACAAGTAAAGAAAGACTGCAAACAGAAAAATATAGGAGAGGCAATATCATATGGAACTAAGGAAGTTTTCATTGTTGTGGAGGGACTGTGCTGTGTAAAAAAACAGTGAAAAAACTAGGTGTAACATTGGTAAGGATGAGAAGGTTAACTGTTATGGATGTGAGAGGACAGGATTATAGAATTATAGCATTATATGCATATGTAATTTAGCAAGGAAAGAGAAAATCAGTTTCAGCAAATATTAGACTATGTTGTGGTTAACATGAACATTATAATTACAGGGAACTTTGTGATTTAAGTGAAAAATGTAAAATGAAAGGAAAATGTAAAAAAAAATGGGAAGTGATCAAATGTAGTAAATTAGCTTTTTTGAACAGAATTCAATGTACTTATAGAAAGGGGGCACTTAAATCTGAAATTGATTATTTTGTATTATCAGAAGGCTTAGGGTAGCAGATGGTGATAGAGTTGTGACAGGTTTTTCAAACCATCTAGCATTATGGATGAAAGTAATGAAAGAAAAGGAATATTATTATAATATGAAAGAGAATAAAAATAAGCTAGAAATTATTTGATGAAATTGGAGAGTGGGAAGTACTGCAGCTATGGAAGGGTCATGTAACTCTCAAGGGCAAGTGGTCTGAGTAATGGATTGGATTTCAAACGAATTATAAAAAGTTGAAAGAATGTGTTTATTTAATGGGAAGGAAGATAATAGCCTTGACATATATATATATATATATATATATATATATATATATATATATATATAGATATGTAGATATAGGTTCATAGGTAGATACTAGGCTATCTGCCGTAGGGCATTTATAAGCCTAGCCAGAGTGTATTTGGCTTCCACCTCCTTATTAGATTAGCCTACTGTGCCTCTGTAAAGTAGGTCACAGAAGGCACCCTTTTAAGATTAGTTTACTGTGCCTCTGTCTAGCAGGGACACAGAAGAGATCCCAGGGGTGAATTTGCGATTTCCCATCCACGCGTCCAGATTTCGCTTGAAGAGGGTCAGCGAGCGGCTATGTCTAACATGAATTGGGATTCTATTCCAGAGTGAGGGGAGCCTCTGGGAAATGAATCTGTCCCTCCAGCATGTCCTATTTATTTTGTGCTGAGGTTTAGCTCCTGGAGCGTGTAGCTCTAAGGGACTTGGATTTTTTGAGGTGGAGCATGTCCATTAATTCTGGGTTTGACATGGCTTTGTACGTCAGGCATAGATCGCCTCTGAGTAGGCGGTAAGCAACTGAGTAGAGCTGGAGTTTCTTTAGTCGAGCTGCATAGGACATCTGTTTGTAGCCCATGATCCTCTTGGTGAGGTACTTTTGGGGTCTCTCCAGTTGCTGCAGGTGTCGGGTAAGGTACATCCCAAAAGGGGCATTGTATTCAATTATGGGCCTGATGAGAGATGAGTAGAGGGGCACAATGACCTCTCTTGATCTAGATGCGAACCCTTTCGTGATAAGGTGGGCTATATAGAAGGTCTTTCTAACCACTTTGGCAACGTGATTATCAAAGGAGAGAT